>NC_136694.1:28166627-28341627 GCF_947650265.1 Symphodus melops
CAGCAAAAACAAGATTTCACAAACAAGACGAGAAAAGTGGTGAATGATGAGGAGCAGATAAATGATGTGTGACGTCTGTGCGTTGTGAGGAGAGTTGCTCGGATACCAACACTAGTATTATTAACGTCTCAGCTTCAGTCTCATTTGTCTATTAACTGATCAGACTGCAGCTGAACGTTTTGTTCCTTTGACATCACAGAGAAACTGATTTTCAGTTAATAATCAACGAGCACAGTGTGCTGCAAGCTGAAGACGCTAACAAAATGAACGCTTTAGCATTAAAGATTCAACTCCCTGTCTGACATTTTAAGTCGTTGGTTTTTTCGGCACCTCGAGGATGGGGCTCTAAATGTCCGCAGGCTCAGTCTAGCTCTCTGAGGTCGTCAAAGTTAGATTTGCACAAAGCTACCGTAACCATGACAACGCACACCTACTGGATAGCTAATTCCAAAAAAATAAAAATAAATGTTCCTCACTCAGGAGGTATCCCGGCTGCCCATCGTCAGATACACAAATTAATCTAAAAATAAAACAATGTTTGTTTGGAGCTGAGTTGAGAAGCTACGAGGAGCCAGAGATTTAAGGTTTTTTTTTACATTTATGATAAAACCATTTAAAATACACTAAAAAAGGTATTTTCCATTCAAAGTGTCTCTGATGTGTGTTTTTTTTTTTTTAAATCATCATGAACAGGATCTTAACTGAACTGGGCTCGAGTTAGCTTAGCTTTGTTTTTCGATCCGGTTTCTTTATTTAGCTGAGACAGCCTGACAGTAAATATATTATTATATATTTATAGGCATAAAGCTTTGAGATATACAGTGTTGTTTTAAAGTAAGAAAATAATGATGTTGTTGTGGTTTTTAAATGGCAGCGAGGGCCTCTCTGTGTCAGACGATGTCATAATAAGATGGTATCAGAACATCCCTCTTTCTTTCTTTTATTTTTTTAAACGAGCTGCACAGAAGATGTGAAGGACACAAAGAGGAAACAAAAAAAAATAATGTGTTGATGGATTTCACTCAGACCTTTGAGTAGGGATCAGGAAAGTTGAACTCGTTTAAACAGTGTTCCCTCGTGTCTAACAGACTTCTGACTGTGAGGGATCCATAAGCACTAGGTGAGAAGAGAAGCACTCTACATTAGCCAGAGAGAAAAACAAACACACAACGAGGGCGGCGGCGGCGGCGGTCGCTTCACGGCGGTCGCTTCACGACACTTTTCACTGATGCATTCATTTGACCTGAACGGTCACGGCTCGGACGGCAGTTTGAAACAAAACGCTCAAAATGCAGAAAAGTTTTTCTGCAATTTGTTGTTTTTTTTAAATTTTGAAATCAAATTTGAAAACAATTATTTACATGTTCAAAGCTAACGGCAACATGACCAAGTCAAAACGACTGACACGTCGGCGTCCTTCGTAAACTTGAACAGATCTCACGTGTAGAATCGAAACGGACAGAGCACATCAGCAGATACAGAAGGTATGAAGACAGTGAAAACTAAAGCAGACACGGAGGAAAAGGCTAAAAGCGTCCCGTGCTTCAAACAGACAGAGGAGATGAAAACGGTCCTTACAAAGGCTGCTGCCGGAGGGTCTCCAGTTTGTGTCGGTACTTCTGACGGAACTTCTCGGCTCGCTCGGCGGCCTCCGGCATGTCGGGCTGGCTCGCCACGGCTCTCTTCACCACCTGCTCAGAAAACACGAGAACGTCCGTTCAAAACACGCGAAGCAAAAACACATATGAGCCAAACATCTGTCAACATCTGGCTTTCATCACGTCAAGGAAAACCGGACGATAAAAGACGATGCAGCAGGAGATCAAACTGTCGCTGATTTCTGTCTCAGTGACGTCAACGTCTCGAAGCTGAACAGTCAAAACAGGAGAAGAAGTCAACCACCTGTCAGTCAAATTAGCCCCGCCCCTAAATGTGCAAATGCATGCACAACTCTTAGTTAACCTCTGCACACTGTACCAATAACAAATGAGCTTTTCAGGCCAAACGTGTTTTTTTTTTTTTGCAGCGGGCTGTAAAGTAAACATGATTATTTGTGTTGTCGAGAATTTTCCCTTTCCCAAACATAAAGGACGAAGGAGCTGCCTCAAGGTTGGGGATGTTCTCACGTTCCTCGCTCGGTCTCATGTTTTAAGACAAACACTTAAATATTAAACAATAGCAATAACAAAAGAACATTTTTCAGTCATTTCACAGAAGTCTTGACATTTTAACCCACACTGAATCGCTTTACTGACTCTCAGTTCTCGGGAATCAAATATTTGTCATCATCACTTCGTCCCTTTTTTTTTTCTCCCTGTCTTTTAGAGTTAATCCACATTGTCAACATAAATTGCCGTCCCACCCCGTCCAGAGCGTCTTCGAAGCAGTAGAGCCAGTACTCGCGGGCCGGAGCGTCCTCGATGAGGTCCACGGTGTCGGGGATGTAGGACGAGGCGTCCTGCAGCAGAGGGAGGTTCACCAGCTGCCTCTCCAGACGATCCATCTCCAACATGTCGAACTGCACACACAACAGAAAAGACACTCTGACTAACACTGCTGTCCTGCAGACTCCAGGATGTCTTACCGAATACTCCCCTTAATATAAAACTATTAGACCATGAAGAAGAGAGGAAGATTGACTATGCTAAAAGCTAAAAGAAACAAGACTCATTCATCTTGGGGTACAATCAATAATCCATTAGAGGAAACCGGTTGTTATTGAATATTTCATCTGCAGACTCGTGTCACACTTTCACAGTTTGCAAAGGAAAAACTCGTTATTGGAAGCTTGGAGGGGGAAGCAGGGAGTATTAGAGGTTAGAGTCCAGGCGAACAGAGGTTTACAGCTTCTGATGCTCTACGGAGGCCTGCAGGCTCAGAGTGTCACACAGGTCACGCAGGTTACACAGGCCACACAGGTCACACAGGTCACGCTCTCTGATCCTGCGTCCTCACACAAACTCTTTCTACCAAGCAAGAAACAACTATGTTTTTCTTCTTCCAGCAAACCAGAGAATAACCTGCTCTCAGGGGGGGGGGGGGGCGAGTGAAGAAAAGGGACTATATAAAAAAAACACTGGAGTGAAGCGTGAACAGCCGCAGGACAAAGCGGCGTGGAGCGGGAAGCAGAAAACGTCACCACGGCAGAGCAATCAGAGGTACTTACAGGAAACTGGAGGAGAGAGAGGAAACAAGGTGCGGAGAGGAAAAAAACAAAAAAGGTGAACAAAGATTACCGGCTGTCGTCATGGATTGTGTATGAAGAGCGACCGTTAAAAGGACGTCGGGAAGAAAAAAAAACAAAAAAACGTCCAAATAAAGCCTCAGCGGTGAAATCTCAGATTCATGCAGGGACTTGGAAACGAGTCGAGCCGCTCGGCGTTCTCTGCAGACTCACCGTTCCACTCCGTGCACGCTGCATTGGATTCATATCTGGAGAGACGCTCATCAGGCCCGAGCTTCCCGCATAGTTCTCCCCCCAGCTGTACTGGTTTGGATCTAGAGGAAAACAACATGATCACATACAACTTCTTCTTCGTGGATTATTAAAAAGGGGGTCGAATCGCTTTTAAGAGCAGCAAAAAAAAAAAAAAAAAAAAAAAAACTGGAGGCATCGTAGAAGCTCTTTGACAACCAGCAGGGTTCAGGTTCGCGTTAGGACAATAAAATGCATTCGTTGTTTTTTTTTTTTGTTTTTCTTACTGTCCTCCTCGGCTCCTTTAAGAAAAGCTCCAATGGCTCCCAGATAACCTTCATGTCTCAAGAACAAGGCCTGAACTTCCCCCTGCAGTGAACGACACAGGAGGAGGAGGAGGAGGAGGAGGAGGAGGAGGCGGTTAGACGATAAAAAAAAAATCTGGGTTAGAGGTCAAACTTCAGCTGATAACAGGCCTGAAGGGAAGCTCGTGTTACACAGGAGCAGAGCTCTTGCCTTGGTGAAGAAGTTGATGCTGTACGTGATGGTGTGCATGGTGACCGGGTGTCCCCGGATGAAGAAGCCTCCGAAGTAAACCCGCGACAGGTTGTGCAGCTTGGCGTACAGACAGGCCAGCTGTCCGATGTCGTTGCTGATCATGTGGAGCAAACTCTTCGCCATGTCTTCCTGAGAGAACTCTGCGAACCCAAATAAAAGAAGAAGAAAAACAGGATATGGATTTAACGTCACACAGAGGGGGGGAAACAGAAGCGTCACCGTGTTCGTCGTCAACCTTTGTTAGCCGTCGCGGACTTTCCAAAGCTGCTCGCGATCAGATCTCCGGTCAAGCCCAGGGAGCCGTACGAGCCCCCGTAGATATCTTTCACCAGCATGTCCACGCTCGTGTGCTGCCCTTTGGACGCCAGCTGCAGCAACTCGTCGAATCTCTGCGAGGGGAGAGGAAGGATCGAAGGTGAGGAGATCGCGCCTCGCCGACGGGAAAGACGTAAAAAAATAATAATAATAAAGACGTTTCCGCAGCCCACCTTTGTTTTGGTGAGTAAAGCTCCGAGGCCCCAAAACGTCCCTCCGCCTATCGAGCTTCCTCCTATTCGCTCAAACTTGTCCTCGGATTCAACCTGATGCAGGGGAGGAGAGAGAGAGACACACATGACCTGTAATGTTCTGAACCACCGGACACTGAGAGACGCTCCAGGCCCCCCCGTCGTTACCTTGACGATGGACACGCCGGAGCCGATGTTCACGAGCAGGTAGGGGAAGATGTCCGGCTGAGTCGTCTGAAAGCGAAACTCGGAGTCGGCGTGCTTGGCGTACACGAAGGCCTCGTGGGGAATGTTGCGCAGCACGAAGTTGCAGCCCTTGATGAGGCAGGTCATCTCGTCCTCTTTGTCCACCCTGCGGGACAGGAAGCAAGAAGACGCTTGAGTCACCCTCCCGTTTTAAAATCGATTAATCATCACACTACAGAAAACACGACAACGAACAACCGACACAAACGGAGCACACATCAGCGGGTAAATACCGCCGCCGTCTCTTTAAATATCGGCTTCCTGGTGTCCAAACGTCTGTGTGCAGAGAGGAAGACATAACAAGCAAAGCATCATGTGGATGCAAGCTGGTTCACGTGTCCTCTGATTGACCCGGGTCCACAGGAAGAGGGGCAGGAGACGGCTTTGTGAACCAATCAGAAAACGAAGAATCAGCCCTTCCTGTTTTTGTTCCCACACGCCGATCGACACGGCACAGACAAAGACCGAAGCCTCGATCTCGTCACGTGATAAAAAAAAATTGCTCCATTTTCACCTACTTGAGTCCGAGTTTCCGCTCGATGAGTTCTTTGAACTTGTGCGCCCCGCCGCCCGTGGCTTTGATAACCTTGGTCTCCGTGTTGACCAGGTGATCCTTGATGAAGTCCAAACACGTTTCGATGTAGGCGTTCTCAAACTTGATGAAGTGAAGGCGCGCGGTGACCTCCTCCTGCACCGATATCTCGTACAGCTTGTCACTGGAGGCCTCCTGATTGGACGGGGGAAACACAGATTGAAATAACCTCACAGCTCCTGCGTGGGATCAGTCAAATCTTTTACTTTACAGGTTATCTGTTGGTTAGCTGTCTCTTTCACGTGCACAGTTAGATGCAGATAAGAGCTGAAAAAGTGAAAGCACATATTTAACAGGGTTTACCTTTGCAGAGTGGTCGAAGGATCGCACTTTGGCCACTTTGTGCTGCACAGTGGAGTAGTAGGCCAGCTTGGTCAGAGATCCACCTGTTAAAGAAAGACACAGCTGATAAGAAGCCCGTGTAGATAACAGAGGCAGTAACGAGGTCAGGATCACTGACCTTCAGGTGACTGTGAAAACGAGTCAACATTTTTAACCTTTTAAAAGCTACTAACGCTTCAAGGCGTTTTTTTGTTTTGTTTTTTACAGCCTTGTTGACTTTCTCCTGCAGTCATGTGTTGTTGTCATAGCACCAGGCTGCTGCTGCGGCGGAGCTGCTGCACAAACACGGAGAGAAGAAGAAGAAGAAGAGGCGGAGGAAAACTTTTAAACTTTTTTTTTCTCACGTACCGATGTCGATGGCGAACCGCTTTGCATTTTCCAGGTTGCGGAATATCTCGTCGGGCGGCAGAGTGATGCTTTTATCCATGGTGTGGCCGCTAGTGCTGCTGTCAAGTCGAACACATTCCGCCATGGTCGACAAGGGTTTGACGCTGCGTCGTGTGCGTGCGTGCGTGCACTACCTAGCGTGCGTACGTACGCGTCCCCCTTCGACCAATCACAATTCACGTACGGTCCGAGGCGGGGGGCGTCTTTCTGTAAACATTTACCGACAAAAACAGAATTATTTTTTCCTTCTTTTGCCCTCTATCGATCTTCACTCTGTTTTAAAGATGAAGTTCATTTAATATATATATATATATATATATATTTTTTTTTTTATTTTTTTTTTTTTTATTGACAGTATATTATATATATACAGGGGCCATTGAAAACGTTCAATAAGTAATTTTATACTTTACAGTGAAGGGAAATGTACCTTTATATCTGGTATATTGAACAGGCTACACACATTGTCTGTACCTGGATTTGAACCAGCGACCGCTCAGAGACCAATCCACCCCTCCTACAGACTGAGCCACCACATATCAGACTTTTTTTTATTATTTATTTATTTATTTTTTCGAGATTGTTTTTGTTTGTTTGGACTAAATGAGAAACATTTGGATTTTGATTAACACAGTTTACGTCATCGACCTCTCAAACAGAAGTTGAAGTTAGGTTAAAAACCACTGTAAGCATGCCGCTTCCTTTCAGCTAAAATAGTTTTAATCAAACTGAGACTGAATAAGTTTGTTATCATGAAACATTAACTTTCCTTGTCTAATAGGCCTGCCATCTAACATGCAGTAACTTGTAGGTGGCTTAGTCATCGCAAACTCAAGTTGTGCAACCACACTTACTGAATAACCTTTCAGGTTGGTTGTGTTTTTAAACGTGTTGCCATGTTAAATAAAGGCACTGTTTAATGTTCCCCAACCCATGCAGTTGACCCTTCACAAGATAAAGGTCCAGCATTGATGAATACTCTCAGAATGAATTTCAAGGGAAATTTAAAATCAATAATCAGTTCAATGGTTTGATAGTTTGATGGACTTGTGTAGCTACGAACATTACATATTCGCTCATCCAAATCACCGACAGCAAAGAAAAGGGTGAAGAGCAAGAAGAGGATTTCTCTGTTGGTATTTGGGGGATGGTTCATGAAGTTGTGACATTGGCGAAATGACACCTCGGAGCATTTGATTGATTCTCAGCTAATATTTCTGAATAATTTCACTTTGGATTTGGTCATATTGAAGACCATGAACAGAAATCAAATATGCATTCAGTCAAATATTCATTCTTTCATTGATACAGGTTGTCCTGTGAGTGTTTGGGCATTCATGCTCTTGCACAATATGACCAGTAGAGGGCAGTGCTCAGCCACAAAAGAAATGAGTATCTTTTGAAAAGAAAGTTTCTGCAGGAGCTCACAGACGGATAATTAGTTAAGACAATAACAACAGCTACCGTTCATTATCTTTCCATGTGATGTCAGTGAATTCATCGAGTCGAATGCTTCAAATCAGAGCTGCAGTCAGTCTTCAGAGAGACTATTAAAACCACAAATCTTCGTCTTTGGAATTATTTGTCTTTTCAAAGACAGTACAGTTTTACACACCCACACCTGACACAACTGACTTTATATTAAAGTTTCTGTAAGTTTGTTTTGTGAAGTTGTACACCGCAGAGTCTCCCATCTTTGGCACAGTCTCAGAGCCGGGGCGTGACATCTACTTTCTCTCTTCTTAAAGAACAATGGGACACAGCTGAAGATGCAGTTGATGTTTTGTTTTATTCACATGACTCACAGTGTGCCAAACACAGAGGCACTCAAGGTGATGATACATCACAAGTTACAAACTTGTATTCCAAGACAACTTGCTCAAACAGAGCGGAGTGAACAGGTTTAGTTTCTCAACGAAACACAGGATGTCGTTTAGAACAACCTAAACAAAGCGATCAGAATCTCTAAAACAGAGAGAAATCAACATTCAGATGAACAATTGTTGACACAACAGAACATGATGATCAAAGAATGAGAAGAACCCAACATGGGCCAGATATCTTTTACAAAGTGTAAAGAGAAAACTGCTACCAAAAAGTAGCTGCGCTTTGCCAAAACCTGCCGCTGAATCAATCGAACAGGAAACAACTTGGCCAAATACTTTGATTATATGAATCAATGAGATGCTATCAGGTATTCACAGAATACAATGGTGTGCTATTTTAGTAAACATAAGGGTCGAATATAATGATTACAGATGTAATCACATTTGGATCATACAACATGCATGACAAGATTTTCTCTTTCTTAAAATGAAAGAAAACATTTTCTGTCATTTCCTCAAGAAATGAAAAACACGAGCCTTCTGAACAAACAGAAGAACAACGACATGGATTTTTAGTCCAATATTATTTGACCAATGTGGTCGTCTCAGTTTGTCTGGTAGTAACTCCAGTCTGTAGGTGTCTACCACGGCCTCCAGGGGGCGCTGTTGACTGGACTCTTCTCTTTGCTGATGCTGGTCTGGACTGTGGAGCTCAGAGGAGAGAAGTCAGCCTCTCTCAGGTTCTTATCAGAGGAAGGCTGCAGCTTGTTGAAGTGGTTCAGCAGTCTTCTTTGAGACTTGATGTTCACCTGCTGACCTGACAGGAAGTGTGTCGTCTCTTGGACACACCTGGAGTATCCCTGATGAACAGCTGCTGAGGTCACAGCTTTTTGCTGCTGCAGTCGTCTGAGGACACAAACTGTCATCTCCAGGATGTCTGCTTTCTCCAGCTTGGAGTCTGGCTCTTGTTTGAGGAACTCTGGACCCAGGAGAGACTTGAGCTGCTCAATGCTGCTGTTGATTCGCTCTCTGCGTAACTTCTCCACCAGAGGCTTTCTGAGCTGCAGAAAGAAAAACAAAACTCATTAGTCAACTTATTCTGGGAAGCATGTTAGTGTAAGAAGACATCTTCAAATGAAAGGTGAAGTTTTGTTGGATCTTGAATTTACCTTGTGGGTCAGAGTCAGATGGTCCTGAGAGTTGGTCACTGCTGCAGTGATTGTAGGTGCCATGTCTGGATGTCTGTGCTGTAGAGGTCTCAGTCGAGAGAATCTGATCTCTGCTGGCTTCATCCCTCCTATTTATACTCCCACATCTCCATATCAATGTGTGGGTTTGGGTCTGACTGGAGTTTCCCACAGTCTCAGCCAATCAGAGAGCCTGTTGAGACAATAAGGCATGTGGGGCGGCAGCACGCTGAATGCTGTTAATGCCTGGGGGACAATGATTAGATCTCAGGGGAACAGGTGGAGGACTGGGGGGGGTTGATGGAGACACACTCACAGAGCTCTGTGTGAATCTGGGAAAGTGTTGACCCTGTAGAGAGAGATGATGCCCGATGCTGGGATCAATGACTTTCACTGAGCACACGCTCATCGACCTGCACACACTTTGGAGACTGATGGGGAGATAATCTCCAGCCATGTTTTCTCATGGCTTGCATCATGATCAGGTGTCTAAAGTCTTTAAGCAAACATAATCATGCAACCATCACAAACGTTATAAATTCATGAGCATAATGAGGTTTATTTAGACTCTCCAGATGTTGCAGATGTGTCCTGCAGCTCTGGCTGTCAAACAAGGACCTTTGATAACTGAGCTGCTTATGAAAATGTTTATCAGAGAATTTTCTCAGGGAATCAAACGGCGAAGAGGACTCTGGTTATCTCAACGGATGAAATGCTGATTGACAAAAATGGGAACTTTATAAATAATGGTTTTGACAATCCAAAAATCTGAGAGTATTGGCCTAAAAAAAGGTGAATAACATGTACAGGATGGTGAAATCCATGGACATGGACTCATTCTGTCATTGTGGATGTAAATCATGTCTGATGCAAAGAGCTCAGATGTAAAATGAAATATTCCTGAAGATTATTTGACGTTAGAACTAAATTACTGCCGCAAAAAAATCATACATTTTGTGATTTAGGTTTTTGAAAGTTTGTGTATTTTGTAACAATTAAATCATGTTGCATTTTATCCATGAATGTCCAAGTTTGCCAGATCTTTTTTTTTCTTTTTTTTTAACTTTGTCAAAGTTATTTTAATTCAGGTTGAAATCAATGATCTCAGACATTTCTTTACTTTAATTTATTTTTCTTTGCCTCAATTTAATCAGACTTTTATTTTGTCCTGTTTTTAAAGTCTGACCAATAAAATTCTCATTTTAATGCCATTTACAAACTTTGTCGAGACTTTTTGAGGAGTGGATCAAATTGACGGCACAAGTCAAAACTTCTAAAAAAAAAAACACCCCCAAAAGAACCAGGTGTGTGTGTGTGTGTGTTGTGTGTGTGTGTTTTGTGTGTGCGTGTGGTGACAAGTCGTCCCAGTGAGTAAAGTGCCGGTCAGGGTTTCCCACACTGCGTCCTCTGAGCTGAGATCAATACAACACAAAGGCAGCGTGAACGCCTCACTGGTCACTGTGTCGCACCGTGCTGACCATCTGGACGTGTTTGGAGAGGCTGAACTTAAAGGAGCAAAAGAGGCGGGGGATTCATCTAAGGTTTGGTTCAGGAATTTGAGAATGTAGGGAATTCAAACCTCCAAACTTTTGTCGATTAATTGACATGATGTCCCGATTCCCCCACCCCACACACACCCCAAATTTTTTTTTTTTTTAAAAACTGTTGAGATTTGGGAAATAGTTGTATAACTGGAAAAAAAAATACTTTTAAAATAACACTGCGCAATGCATAATTCACTGACAGACGGTTTCCATGGCAACAGGTGGTGGAGGATTAAAAGACCTATATAGGGGTGTGTGACACACTAATCTATTTTATGAATATTGTACATGTGATGGATGCACATAAATAGGCTACTGAGAGGACATGCTGGTTGTGTGTGTGTGTGTGTGTGTGTGTGTGTGTGTGTGTGTGTGTGTGTGTGTGTGTGTGTGTGTGTGTGTGTGTGTGTGTCCTGTTATTTCTATTAAAAGCGTATGTACAAAATGGAATATGTTCGTCTGTTGTTGACTGAGTGAAGACAAAGGTGCGTGTGCCAAAACATGAAGCACAAACAAAAAAAAAAAGCTGCGTGGTAAGGGCGACTCTCCTCAGACAGCCTGGCATCCATCTGAAGAATAAATAAAGAAGAGAGCGGTTTAATGAAGCTGGCGGGAGCTACAGACTCACATCAGACGGAGACGGAGACAGTGAAAGGGATAAACAGGAGAATAAGAAGTTTGTGTGAAGTGTGCCAGCTCCCCCTCAGAGATCCTTCAGGTGCTGCAGCCTCTCAGGATGTTAATCAGCCTGAACTGTGACTCTGCCGCTCGCTGCTTTCCCACACTCTGTCCATTCACTCAACAATAGACATGTGCCTTGTTAAATGCTAATTCATCCCCACGGAGCAGCTCCCGGCGCTGCCCTGAGGGGCAGAGGGGGCAGTTTGTTGTTCAGACACTCTTCAATTAGGAGGAGAGGAACGGAGAAATAAACACAAATGTTTTCAGTCATTAAGAAAAACTTTACTGGACGTATTTAGATGCAAATGTCACATTTACGTCGAGCTTTAAACTGTAACACTTCACTTCTCTCCCCTGCAGAAAGCACGAGGACAAACTCCAAACAGGAAGAACATGTGGAATCTTTTGATAAAGATTCAACAATTTGTACTCCACGAATCTTCAAAAAAATGTCAAAATAAAGCAGTGATCAAATACACGACTTTTACTACTTTTAAAAAAAAAATGTTGGGACTAATAATTACGTCTGGTTTAGATCTTTTCATGTTTTGAACTTTATTTTTCTTTTTAAGCCTCTGATACGTTATTATGTTTTATTTTGGTGACATCCTTTCGCTGGTTTAACAGAACAAGTGTTTGATAAAAAGACAAAGCTTCATTCTGCACCTTCTCTGTTGTTTTTATCTGGATTCTTCTGTGTCACAGCTGCCGGGCAGAAAACAGGAAGAGAGGAAAATAATTTATTTAAATTAAAACAGGCAAAAACTTACTCGAAGCAAAATCCAAAAACGAGGAGCAGGGAGCGTCCAAACAAGCAGCAGAGGTATAGAAGACAGAAGACAATGATCCAACAAGAGGGAAAGCAAACACAGAGATGATATAGACAGGGGTAATCAGACACAGGTGAGACTAATCAGACAGGTGAGGACAATCAGGGTCATCAAGACAGGAGGGAAACACAGAGAGGCAGGAAACCACTGAAAACTACAAGGAACTAAAGGATGGAAGAAAACAGACTCACAGGGAGAAGACATTACCGAATAAAACTGGAAACACTGAAGACTAAACAAGTAAACACCAAGAATCATTCACACAAGTAACACAGGAAACAATATTACAGAGAAGGACGAAGACTAGAATACAACTTAAAACTCTGGAAACACTAAAGACTGAAACTAAGAATATAAGGAACTCAAAACTCTGAAATATAACAAATAGAACAAACCCAAACCATGACACTCTGCCTCTCCATTGGTCTCCCATCCTTTACTTCCTGTCTTAGTTTAGTGATCAAGGGGGCGACACCTACTGGATCAAAATCTTGTACATTCTCCTTTAAATTAGGATAAACTAATTTAAAAGTATGCTGTAAGTAAAATTCTTCCTCCTTAGGTCACCTCACCTCATCAGGCTAAGAAGTGTTTTTCTCACTCTGTCAGTGATGGCTTCGTTTCAATCAGCTCTTGTTTACAAGTACAGAACATAATTTGAGGGAAATTCTCCGGATAATATCCTGAAGGAGAAACTCCAGATGGAGTCTGACTGGAAAAATGTGGCCGTTTGCGTTTTTACACATTCAGCTCCTCCGGCAAATATCAGGAGTTTTCTGCAAGTGTGAAAGTCCTGTGTCATCTCGTTCACAGCAGCCTGGGCTTTGATAGGCGCTCTGTAAATGAAGCTAATGCACAAAGTTAAAAAGCCTGTTGGAAACGATTGTTGAAGATTTTCTCTGTTTGCTGTAAAGGAGCGAGGAAGACAGATAAATAGATACAAAAATAATAAAAACGATTTTTGTTTGGTACAAATGAGATGGATAGATACTTTATTGATCCCGAGGGAAATTCAAGTGGTTCAAAACTTAAAATAAACAATGTAAGGTGTTGAATTTATTTCTTCTATTTAATGTATTTCTGTTTTTATGTCTGTAAAGCTGTGTGAATTGCCTTGTGTCTGAACAGTGCTATATACATAAACTTGCCTTGAACATCTTGATTTCCATATTGAATAATAAAACAGGGGGATTTTATATTTAAACCCAAAATAATTGACGGAGTTTCACATAAAAAAATATGAAGCCAAAATAAAAAGATCTAAATATAGAAAGGCTGTTTTAAGATTCAGTGAGAAAAGCAAAATTCCTGTCTATCAGACATCTTTTGTCTGCTCGTCTTTTGTCTCCGTCCTCTCTCTCTCTCTCTCTCTCTCTCTCTCTCTCTGTGTGTGTGTCTCTGTCTGTGAGTGTGAGTGAGTTTTCTCTGCTTTCCCACACTCTCTCCATTCACCGCCGGCAGGAAACAAAAGAAGTGTGTCTGCTGCACATCACATTAATTATGGAGTCAGTTTACGAGTCCGGTCTCGCCACCAGTGAATGGACATTCCTGTCATCAAGGCTCGTCATCACCAGGACTTTTTTTTTTTTTTTTTTTTTTTTTTACGTCTACGAGGAATGCAGACATGTTTAGGATTAATGAACATTCAAAGGCTCTTTTTTTTTTTTTTTTTTTTGTTTTGTCACCCCGTCCTTTATATTCAGATCGTCCCTCTGCATTCCTGGCTGTTTATTATGACGGGGAGGATAAAAAGGCGACTACTCCTGAATTGATAAGGAGCTGCTGATGGTGCAGAAGACTTTACGTTGAAGTTAAAGCTTAGTAAAAAAAAAAATCTGCAATCAAAGAAACATCTTCATTAATTAAGTTGTTAACTGTTAGAAATCAGCACTCACAAAATGTGGGACACGTGTTTATCAGAATCAGAGATTTGATGCATTAACATAATGATGTAAATGTATATAATGCAACCAAAACTAGCAGTACTAATTTATTGATATCTTTATTCCAAATGTGCAAATTAAATATATAAATATATATGCATGAGAAAAACATGTGTAACATTGAAAGTATGAAGAGTAAACGTATGTGTAAAAATTTTAGATGCAAAAGTTAAATTCAAGATGAAAATATAGAAAACGGAAGATGAAGTATATGATCATGTAATTTGATTTGATGGTTGTTTTTTTAACGTGTGCAAGTCAACGAGCGTGTGCTTAGTCAAAGTCACTGATCCCAGCATCAGGCATCGTCTCTCTCTGCAGGGTCAACACTTTCCCAGATTCACACAGAGCTCTGTGAGTGTCTCCCCATCAACCCCCCCAGTCCTCCACCTGTTCCCCTGAGACCGAACCATTGTCCCCCAGGCATTAACAGCATTCACCCTGCTGCATCCTTTATTGTCCTAACAGGCTCTCTGATTGGTTGAGACTGTGAGAAACTTCTCCCAGACCCAAACCCACACATTGATATGGAGATGTGGGAGTATAAATAGGAGGGATGAAGCCAGCAGAGATCAGATTCTCTCGACTGAGACCTCTACAGCACAGACATCCAGACATGGCACCTACAATCACTGCAGCAGTGACCAACTCTCAGGACCATCTGACTCTGACCCACAAGGTAAATTCAAGATCCAACAAAACTTCACCTTTCATTTGAAGATGTCTTCTTACTCTAACATGCTTCCCAGAATAAGTTGACTAATGAGTTTTGTTTTTCTTTCTGCAGCTCAGAAAGCCTCTGGTGGAGAAGTTACGCAGAGAGCGAATCAACAGCAGCATTGAGCAGCTCAAGTCTCTCCTGGGTCCAGAGTTCCTCAAACAAGAGCCAGACTCCAAGCTGGAGAAAGCAGACATCCTGGAGATGACAGTTTCTGTCCTCAGACGACTGCAGCAGCAAAAAGCTGTGACCTCAGCAGCTGTTCATCAAGGATACTCCAGGTGTGTCCAAGAGACGACACACTTCCTGTCAGGTCAGCAGGTGAACATCAAGTCTCAAAGAAGACTGCTGAACCACTTCAACAAGCTGCAGCCTTCCTCTGATAAGAACCTGAGAGAGGCTGACTTCTCTCCTCTGAGCTCCACAGTCCAGACCAGCATCACCAAAGAGAAGAGTCCAGCAAGCAGCGCCCCCTGGAGGCCGTGGTAGACACAAGATTAGGGAAGATGTTCGACTTTTGAACTCCTTCTCATTCTGTGGTCGTCCTGTATTGAAGAGTTTTTGCATATGTTATGCAACTTCTCTGTCTGTGTGCCTTTTATAAAGGCTGATTCTGTGTTTTTTTTGTGTGATATTTGCAGACAAAAGAGTTATTTCTTTCTTTTATTTCAGAAGTGATTTATTCTGTATCAGATGTTATCATTCTTGTCCCTGTGGGAAAAAACAGTCGAAGATGTCGGTGACGCTGACAGTGATGTTTGCACTTTGTCTCCATTTTGTGAGACACAGTCAGTCATGTTAAACATGTTTCAGATGTACATGTGATGTTCACATGCTGTGTTTATTTTACTGCCCTCTGATACGTCTTAAGACATCTCTGCGTTTTTAGCAGAGAGATTCAGAGCATGAAGACAAAACGTGCTGCTTCGTCGCTCTGTGAGTGAGAGCACTCGCTCCTTCTGTGAAGGATTCTGTTTGTGGAAACGTGTCGCACTGAATGTATCTCTTCAAGCCAAGTGATGCGAAATAAAACAATCACAAAAAACAACATCTAAAGTTGACTTCTCTCGTCCTTTTTAAAAAAAAAACACATTTCAGATCCTAAAGCTGCAGACTTGATGTATTGCATAAATAGCTGGAAGTTATATTTACTCAAATGGACTCCTCCTAAATTATCCAGCCTTATAAAAAAGCTTCAGCATTTATTTCACATCTTCTCCACAAGTTTGACAGATGCTTGAAGTGTATGAAGGACAATAGGACGGAGGCAAGCTGCAGGTTCAACCCGTTAGCTGTGAGCTAACAGGTTATTTCCCATCCTGTCGAATAGAGGTGTTACAATGCTGGACAGACAAACATGACGTGCAGTCATTGAGTCTTCTGCATTTAATGACCGTTTAAAATAGACTCCTTATGTTTTCATCTTTAAGATACTGCTGGTATGATCTCTGTTATTGTCAAAGATGCTTCTTCGTTTGATCATTTGATGGTATGAGCTGACATGTCAGTCTCTGGGGGGGGGCTTTGATTAGTTACTCGTCGACATGAAACAGAGGATGGGTTTGCCTGTCTGAAGCTCACACATTGCACCAATTACAAACACTTTCTTTAATATTGCATATTTTTTGTTGTTCAACATGATAATCTCTTAACAACAGGTTCAACTTTTCTGTCATGTTTCCTGTTTTGAATTCGTCTCTTCTTCTTGGTGTGTCAGAGTGGCTGAGGATAACATCATTTCACTCCCATGTGCGCTGAGACGTGACACTGAAATGATTCGATCATATTTAAGTATTGACAGGTTTTTATTGCCTGATAGACATGAGGATATAGCAGTGTAGCAGATTATCAGGAGGTTTAAACACCGCTCCAGCTCTCAGCCTGTCGTTGGGTTGAGATTCATTGGTTCATATTTACAGTCTGTCTATCTGCCATGGCTCACTTCAGATGTGTGCTCGAGCAAAATTTGAGCAATTAAAATATTTTTTCAAAAATCAGTTGGATGAGTAATATCAATATAAAGACGTGCATTTATGTGCAGCATGTATCTCTTAGTTGACAGCTGAAGAATCGTGTAAACGTGAGCAGAACCTCTTTGACCCTGGCGGAGATTTACAGAAAGTAAGTAAGTGGATTTATTAAATCTTCATCTTCACTTTCTCCCTTTGATTTGTTCCCTTCTTGAAAATATTTATTGATATGTTTAGAAAAGAAGCATCAGAGGCAATTGCTTGTCAACAGGCATAGCAAGCAACTTCTTGGGACCCCAGACCAGCAGGGGCCCCCCCAGGACCCCCAAACTAAAGCCAAATCAGTGGAACCAAAATGTGCACATTTTGCAATGACAGTATAGGAGCCCCCCTCCTAAAGGGGCCCCATCTGACAGCACTCACTCTCTTTGCCCTGCTAATGTATTGTATGCATTATTCATGCGAACCCCAAAGTTTGTCAGTAAAAGTCAACAAAGACTAAATAAAGAGGAATTCTCCGTCTATAGGAGAGAAAACAGAAACAGGAAAAGAAGAGGAAGCGGAGCAATCAAAGAAATGTCACATGATCACCACTAAGGAGCTTAACATGCTGATGTTTTCATTGTTGAACTATCATAAAGTTATGCTCCATAAATCTAAAGTTTCTGGACAGAATGAAAGTGAACGACACGACAACACCTGCAGTAATCTCTCACACATTTATTTTCCTTGAAATCCAAAAAAACTCCAAAAACAAATTTCAATCCACTTTGGATGAATAAAAATCAAAACATGATGAACAAATCAAAATATGCATACATGGCATACACGAAACGATACAAAAATCCCTTTTCAGAAGAAAGGTTTGTTTTTAAGGGTTTGATAAATTAGACCTTGAAACAAGGCAGTAAATATGCTAACTGTAATCATAGCAAATACAGCGTCATCATCAATCTCTGTTTGGCTGAACCTTTTTAACGCAGATTTCTTTCTGCACTCAATCCATAAAAGTTTACAACATATTGCTCCTAAATAATTTCACATTAGGATCCAATTCATGCAAAGTGAACGCACCACGGTATCTGTTGTGGTCTCATTCAAACTAAACAAACACAAAGGAAAACACATCTCACAAGTAGCAGCAGAACATGTTTTTAAAAATAGAGATGCTGACTTCTCCTCCGAGTCAGTAAAATCTTCTCGTATAAATTCTTCTTCGTGCTCAGTTTGAGGTCAAAACTCAGTCGATCTGTAGATCTCTCTCTCGATGCAGAAAATGCATCTTTTTTTGCAACAAACAGATTTTCTGGAAACATGTCAGCGTCACCAGCTGGTGTCACAAAAAATCTGTAGTTCCAAACTGCACTTTTTAAAATGCAGTTCAGGGAAGTCCATTTCTCTTCACCCTCAACAGCAGAGAGGAGCCAGGTCTTCCTCCGCGTCAGGAAACAGACGTAAAATGTCTCTGGAGTATTTGGAGTATCCGTTGTGTGTCAGCAGAGCTTTCCTCAGGGTGCACAGGGACTTTGTTTTCTCCAGGAGCTCGGTCACCGGGATCCCGTTCTGCAGGTGTTCTCCGATCAGAGCCTTCACCTTCTCCAGAGCCGTGCTGCATTTCTTCTCCAGCATGCTGAGTTTACACCTGAAAACAAAGCAGAAGGCAAGACTCTTAGCGACGTGTTCTTCAAGTCAGACAAAGAGGACGCGTCAGACATCGCATGCAGAGGACGTGCTCATGATGTGGTTTGATCCTCACCTGAAGAGCTGCTCCTTCACGCTGTCCTGAAGAGCGAGGTCGGCGTACAGAGACATTTCCAGGTTTTTTAGTTTGAGGTTTGCTGGTTTAAGGCTCCGCTGGCTGTCTGTGGAGGTTCAGAGGACGTGTGTGCTGACTTCTGCTTCTCTGACCTGCTTTTATGCTCCTCGCCCCCGGCGCTCTCTCTCTCTGCTGTTCAGCCAATCAGGAGGCTCAGATCCCGGGACAATGGAGAGAATTTAATGCCTGTCACGGAGAACAGGTGGGATGCTTTATCTGGGTGCCATACATCCCCGAGGTCAGTGGGAAAATGCTCTTCCTGAGGTGGACACGGGAACATTTTCCCACCAAGATTTGACTCTTTAATGACACTTGATATGAGAGAGTGTGAGATCCAAATAAAACCTCATCTCAACATTCAACTTTTTATGGTTGAAATTAAAGATTTTGCTGCAGAGCTTCAGACAGATCAGTGAGGTTTTACTTTTATTTTGAAGGTTATTCCTTCGATTAAAATCAAAAGGTTTATGAGCCTTATGTTTTCAGGTCACCCTTTCTACTTATTATTTTAAATAGAACAAAGACTTATCTTTTTCATAAGGCTTTTTTAAAATCTTTTAATATGGAGAGACGTCACAGCCTGAGTCTAAACTTCAACAGTAATGTCTCACATTTTCTTTTCTGGTTTATCTTGGACTGAACTCTTTTTATTTTCACTTTCTGTCTTTGTCTTGTCTAACAGATTTCACTTAATAATTTCTTACTTTTTATTGTTCTTATTGTTATAATTTTCACCATTCAAACCTGCTGTCTTCAATTTTTCATTTTGTCATCGTATCGCTCTTTAGGCTGCATATTTCTTAAGAAAGACGCTAAAAAAATGAAAGTGTAATATTTGTTTTCATCTCAATGACGTCAAAAACACAAATTAATATATTAAAGAGAAGTTAAAAAAAAAGTCCTAAAAAAGTCCTGGACCTTTATTTTGAAGGACTGTGCACATCTTCAATGTATTTTTAAATAACAACACAAGTTTTAATGAATAATACACATTTAAAGTTTTATACTTCATGAAAAGAAAATAATGAAATATAACTATATAATATAACTCAGTTGTGTTGAATACATATGACCCAAATGTTGAGAAAGTTTGTGAAAGTTTTAATATTTTCTTCCTGTGTGTCTCAGCAGCTCAAGCAGATGGCCTGTCTGTGCAGTGTCCCGCAGCCTGAGAACAGTCCAGAGGCTTTGTGCGAGCAGACACACTTCTATTGTGCACGCAGCTGAGCGGGCTGCATACAGAAGTGTGGGAAGCCGTGTGCCTCTGCGGCTCCCAGCTCCACACACAGAGAGGAGGGCGTGTGACCGGGGCACGTCCGACCCTGTGCTGAGGGAGGGGGGGACGGGGGACCTGAGCCCCTCCACAGCCTGCAGATAGACCCACAGACAGATGGACAGGAGATAAAACCACCTCAACCTGATTGCACGTTAGCTGACAGTAGTTTTTCCTCAGTGGGCTGAAAGAGAATAATGAACCAAAACAACAAGATTTCTATCATCGACAAGGAAACAAAACATGATCTGACCTTTTTAAAATGAATATTAAAGGATTAAACCAAAAGAAAAACATCATCAGTTATCATGCTGCTTATGATTCTGCTCAAAACAGAAAGGATTATGATTATTATGCTGAACACCAAAGTCATGACCTTTGTCTTTTTTTCTTGTATTAAGATTTTCAAAGCATCAGCCTTTATAGCGTCACACAAAACACACACACACACACACACACACGCTGACCTATACGGTGGCCCTGAAGGTCAACTGTCCTGCTGCATACTGGAAAGGCTACGCTCGTTCTCTGTGTTTGTGATTGGACTGAAGTCACGTCAGTACAAGTTTCCCAGAGACTGCAGATGGAAATTAGCAAACTGTGATAATCTGGTACGAAGCCTCTTCTCTCTGTGAGATCAATGTTTGTACATGATCCCTGACAAACTAAACTAATCAACAAAAACTGAACATGTGACTCTCTTCATACTGTCTCTGGTGTGTCGTCCACAGATCCGGCTTCAGGTGTTGACTGTTGACAGGAGGCCTTAAAGTCAGTCAGCTCTCAGGCTGCTCCTCTTCTCTTCACACATCCACATTGCACTTTACACATCCTTCTTTTGACTCATTGTACTTCGATGTTTTATATCAACGTGTAATGAAAGTTGTGTTCTGATTTCATAACTCTGTTTTTGTTCTGATTTGACTCCTCGGCTTTGTTCAGACTGCCATCGAAATCCGATTTTACCGCAGATCAGATCAGAATCCGATCTAACTGACCGACTGATCCACATTACAAATAGATAGATAGATAGATAGATAGATAGATAGATAGATAGATAGATAGATAGATAGATAGATAGATAGATAGGTAGGTAGGTAGGTAGGTAGGTAGGTAGGTAGGTAGGTAGGTAGGTAGGTAGATAGATAGATAGATAGATAGATAGATAGATAGATAGATAGATAGATAGATAGATAGGTAGATAGGTAGATAGATAGATACTTTATTGATCCCGAGGGAAATTCAAGGCATCCAGTAGCAGTATACAGACAGGCAGGACACCAGACATTAGTTACAAATATGACCTGCAAGTGACCAGATCTGATCTCAGTTTGGTCTGATCCACATTCATTTCTATGGTAACAGGTGACACCAAGGAAACACAACAACAAAATGGATGACAGAGAAACATCTATTTCTGATGTAAACATTGTGTGGAGCAGTCTGTCCACAGGCTTGTTTTACTCCATGTTTGATTTTATTCTTGCTGTTTTTTTTTCCTCTGACCAAAGTTAACTTCCGGCTTGTTGGATCTACGTCGTTGTTATTGCAGATTTTGTCACGTTGAGAGAGTCACAGAAGCCACGTTGAAGAGAATGGACGGTCAGATTTTTTTGGGATCTAAAGGAATCAGATTTGAATCGCATTTGAAATCACCTCCTCAAGTGGTTTGAATCAGATTTTTTTTAAAATCAGATCTCATGTGGCTTCTTGTTTCCAGACTGGCAAAAAACACAAACTACATGCGATCTGGATGAGCTAAAAAAAGATTTGGAGGTGTTGGAGGTGTTGTCCTTGTCCTTCATGTTGTCCTTGTGTATGTCTTCATCAGTCTGCTGCTGCTGCAAAAACATTTTTTTCCCTTGTGGGACAATTAAGAATCTGAATCTTTAAATGTTGTTTTTTCCCGTTAAACCAGGGCCCCCCTGAACGCACCATCAGTTGTCTGCATAACTGTAAATCTGAAACATGCAAGTCGCTCACAGACAGATGAGTCCAATGCAACACAAACACGCCATCGTCAGTGCATCGACCTGTAAGAACTACCTGTCAATCATTGAGCTTAGTATCTCACTTGAGAGTGTCTTGTTTAAGTAACTTAGTAAACATTGTTAGCGACCAAGTGTCTGTAAAGATTATTAAAAGAGAAAATGACACACCAGAAAGATTTCAATCGGACAATCTTTGTTTATTCAAAGAGCCACAGATGATCCTGAAGATCACGTCATGAAGGAAAGGTTGTCTTTATAAAAGACGAGACAACATTGAGAAGGATTCACAAACAGGTCAATCATCATTTTCAAAATAGAAAACCGGATTTGCTTTGAATAAAAAAAAGCAAGACATTAAAAAAAAAAATCTTCAAACAGATCTGAATCTTCTGATCTCAGCAGGTTCAAACTGCTGAATACATAATGAGCCATATATGACATGACAGTCACTGACTGAGTGATTTAAAGACACCTTTTAAAAATAAAAGATATACCGTAAATTCCGGACTATAAGCCGCTACTTTTTTCTCACACTTCGAGCACTGCGGCTTCTACTCCGGTGCGGCTAATGCATGGATTTTTTATGGGGGACAATGAGCTTCTGCCGCAAAAACATTTGACTTCGTCACGTCGGATCTTAATATCAGTCATTTTGCGCTTCATGCACGCACCCTCATCATGGAAAACACACAGAGAAATACATATGATGCAGCTTTCAAGTTAAAGGCGATCGACCTGGCTGTCAAAGAAGCTAACAGAGCTGCTGCACGTTAAGATGACACTGACAGCGACAACAGAGACTGAGGAAGTGAGTAATGAAGTCATTCTGAGGCAGTGAATGGATGGACTTTTTCTTGTGAAATATATTACGGTCATCTTTTTCATCAGCCGTGTTACAGACACCGTCGGCTAGGCTTCGTATTGTAACGGTTCATGTTGTAAAGTCAGTAGTTGATAATGTGTTCATAATTCCGATTATGTGGAGAGTCAGTGAATGCACCAGCGAGAACGTGTTGAGTGGCTGTATGAGAGAACGCTGGGGGAGAGAGTTGGATTGTTACGGCAAGTTATGTGTTGCTCTCTGCTGTAAACGGCGTGGTCACGGCCGACAGTGATCGGGTTATTAAGTTATTATTTGAACGCTCTCGTCGTCCTTTAACGTCCGTACGGACGCTACAGTATTTGCGGATGTTACCGGTAGCCTACGTCTGTGTAAATAGCTCTTGTTATAGCGTGGACACCTGCGGCTTATAATCAAGTGCGGCTTATATATGTACAAATACATTTATTTGCTTATTTTTAGCCGGTGCGGCTTATATCCAGGTGCGCTCAATAGTACGGAATTTACGGTACATTGATCCTAAAACAGATCATTTAAAAACCGTCACATAACAGTGAACAATGACATCATGATAAACTGACATTATAGTGGACAAATAAAACTTCTGATCAACATGATCAAAAAAGAAGAATCACCATCACATTAAAAACAGGACATGTGGTGAATTGTTAAAGAATCACATGAAACTGTGATGATACAAAGAGTGAACATTTAGATCTTAAAAAAGATCAGTTTTTTCTAATCACAGAGATTAAGGTTCATTATTCAATGTCAGTAAGAACACTGAGATCTAAGAACGATTGCTGATGCAATCAGATGTGAATCATGCAGCCTGCATGAGAAGGGAGTCTCTGTTTAAACTTAAAAGACAACGTTACAGAAATTTCCTCAGGAAATGAACTCATTGAAGCAAACCTTCTGTAAAAACAGAAGAATAAGAAAGAAATATTTAAAAGATTTCAGTCCAGTAATCTTTGACCAATGTGGTCGTCTCAGTTTGTCTGGTAGTAACTCCAGTCTGCAGGTGTCTACCACGGCCTCCAGGGGGCGCTGTTGACTGGACTCTTCTCTTTGGTGATGCTGGTCTGGACTGTGGAGCTCAGAGGAGAGAAGTCAGCCTCTCTCAGGTTCTGTTCAGAGGAAGGCTGCAGCTTGTTGAAGTGGTTCAGCTGTCTTCTTTGCTGCTGCAGTCGTCTGAGGACACAAACTGTCATCTCCAGGATGTCTGCTTTCTCCAGCTTGGAGTCTGGCTCTTGTTTGAGGAACTCTGGACCCAGGAGAGACTTGAGCTGCTCAATGCTGCTGTTGATTCGCTCTCTGCGTAACTTCTCCACCAGAGGCTTTCTGAGCTGCAGAAAGAAAAACAAAACTCATTAGTCAACTTATTCTGGGAAGCATGTTAGAGTAAGAAGACATCTTCAAATGAAAGGTGAAGTTTTGTTGGATCTTGAATTTACCTTGTGGGTCAGAGTCAGATGGTCCTGAGAGTTGGTCACTGCTGCAGTGATTGTAGGTGCCATGTCTGGATGTCTGTGCTGTAGAGGTCTCAGTAGAGAGAATCTGATCTCTGCTGGCTTCATCCCTCCTATTTATACTCCCACATCTCCACATGAATGTGTGGGTTTGGGTCTGACTGGAGTTTCCCACAGTCTCAGCCAATCAGAGAGCTTGTTGAGACAATAAGGCATGTGTGGCAGCAACATGCTGAATGCTCTTATGTCCTGGGGGACAATGATTAGATCTCCGGGGAACAGGTGGGGGACTTAGGAGACACACTCACAGAGCTCTGGGAAAGTGTTGACCCTGTAGAGAGAGAGCAGCTCTGCTGCCTGATGCTGGGATCAACGACTTTGACTCAGCACACGCTCATCCACCTGCACGCTGCACACGTGTGGAACCTGGGGTTGAAAGTTATACATTTGATGTTACTTGAATAAATTAGGACTGAAAAGCTGTGGTTTCTGCTTTATATTTGTTTTTCACACCATAATGTGAAATCATGTTGGTGATTGATCAATAATGAAAGTACTTTTGTAACATACTTTGTCTTCCTCCCCTATAGCCAATGTAATAAATATTATCACTAATGTAATTTAAACAATTAAATGAAAATAAAAAAACATTTGGTTGAGTACTTGTTCTTATTTATCAATATTTTTTGTCCAATTGGTTAAATAATCAACAGCATTTCCATGAATCTTATTTTTTCAGAATAACAAGTTCTTTAACACATAAGTCAGACTTTCAAACAGTATCATAGGCATGCATAAACCCAAAAAACTAAAGGCAATCATCACGCAGAGGTCCAGATGTTGCCTAACAGAGTCATTCGACACGTGCCTTAAAGTCTGTGAGTAACAAGTCCAGCACACTTTCCCACACTGACTCCCTGTATGGTGTGCTCATTGATCCACAAAGGGACTTGTGTGGCAGATGCCGGCTGAGTGTTGTTATAGAAACAGAGCCTGACATCACCAACCATCTGGAGGGAAAGCACGCCATTGGCTGGCTCTGACAGTTTCGCAACATTTGAATTTTTGTGAAATTTAGAAAAAAAAAAAAAAAAAAGGATTTCTATTTCAGATTTTGAATTTTCAATCATTATAAGGTAATCAATTTCCCGTTCATTAGTGAATATGTTACACTACAAAACATTGTCTTCATTAAAACAATCTAGCACTGCAAATTAGGAGTTCTTGTATTTTTTTGGATGGCGGGCATCTGTTTCCTGAAGTGTGCCAATTCCCTCAAGAGGATTACTCGGGTGCTGGTGGGATGGCAGTCTCTCTTTATCGCTACAGATTGAGGATGTAGAGGATTGAGGATACACAAGCAGTGTTTAAGGACCGAGTGACTCTATTTATAAAGCAATTTAGCGGTACTTTAGATATTTATATGTGTTAAAATGTACAGCCTATTTATGTTGAACTCACTTCTTAAGCTGTTTCTGCTTACAGACTACCATTTCACTTAATCTCATTACCAGTCACTCTATTTTACCATTATTACACAACATGTGAAAAAGTAGGTATATATGCTAGTTTTTATGTTTGGCCGTTGTAAATACAATACATCTTGTGTTTCTTCTCCACACTTTCTGTTTATTGTTACACACTTTTTTGTTGTCTTTGTGTTTTGCTGTCAGAACACTTGAATTTCCCTTTAGGGATTTTTTATTTTCTTATCTTATTTTAGATATCTTAATTGTTTTCTTATCTTCATATCAGATCTAAAAATAGATTTATGGAAAAATCTGAAATAATTCCTGGATTTGTTTTTTTGGAATATTTAAAACGTAGAAAGGAGTTTTAAAATTCCCTGTATTCACTGTTTTAATCTGCGCTAAAAGTGTAAATATTTGGGCGGAACATTTGTCACCTGATTTTGTCCACTCAGATTGTAATAACCGAGGTAACAGGAAGAAGATGCCAAATATCTCCCAAAACAACGAAAATAAAATAACTAATAATGGCCAATAAATAATTGGCCACAATTAATCAAGAAGAGAGTTTTCCAGCGTTTTATGACTCATAAATATTACTTATTTTACTCACTTACATAGGCAACGGGTGCAGTATTCGTGGGGATGATATGAGAGTCGTTGACGTAAAAACGGACGTTTTACGTCAACGACTAAATAGAAAACGTCAGAAGTTAACGGCTGACGCTGACCGCTAACGTCCGTCAGGTGCGGCCTGTCAACCTGGAAATAAAAACCGTGACCTGATGCTCCATGTAAGGACCATAGACTGTAAAAATAAGGACTGCCAAGGTGTTTCAAGGATTCAAAGTAGGTAAACTTTTATAATGAGCAAAGAGGTTCATTTGCGTCTCAATAACGACCAACCGTCACTAACCGCCCATCATGTTTAAAGTAGCGACGAAAAACTGTTTGAGACCATTTACTGCTCGTTTCCTTCAGAGTTTTAACGGTGAGTATAACTAAGTTAAAGCTTCATTTATATTATTAGTTTAAACCACATAGCTAGCTTTACTGTATGCCTACTTCCAGTGGTGTAGGCGACCCACTTATTTTTCAGTCTCCATAGAGAACTATACCTACTTCTTAACCCTTTCTGATTCACACCGATTATTGGTCATCACTTTTCAGTAGGATGCTGCATTTTGTTTTTTTAGCATGGCAAAGGGACTACACTCCCTTATTCTTTCTCTGATTGGATACAAGAACTGAATGTGCAAGAGTAGTCTCATATGGCACAATACAAACAGATGCTGTTTATCCTTAGGGATGATATTTTTCATATTCAATCAATCAATCAAACTTTATTTCTACAGCGCATTTAAAACAACCTTGGTTGACCAAGGTGCTGTGCAAGCAAACAAGCACACTATAATGACTAATAATGTATGTGAGAGAGAGAGAGATAGATAGATAGATAGATAGATACTTTATTGATCCCGAGGGAAATTCAAGACTACACAACTGAAGTGAAAGAAGTACTTTTGTAGCTCTGGTGAAAGTTCAGTCAGGATTGGAAGACTATTATTTTGCACGCTTGTTTTATGGTATTTCCTCGTACCATGTCAAATCACTCACTCATCTTCTTGTAATCACTGAATCACTACTGCTCCTTTAACTTAATGTACCGGAAAGAGATTTTTTCAATCAGTGCATTAAAGATGTTTGCTCTCAGTAGAAAAAAAAAATTCTAAAAAGATGTTTGAGTTGGTTTGAATCATGGGAACATTAACAATCTGAAGCAAGGTCTAGAAAAGCTGATCTCTCTTTTAATCTGTCTCTCTTCAGGTCAAAGGTCGGGATCTATTGTCCCACAGAGGCTCTGTGAGTGAGCTTCCTCTGCTTTCCCACACTCTGTCCTTTCACTGCAGGAACAATAGAAGTGTGCCTTATGATGCATCTCATTAGTCTCTCCTCTTTAATGGAGCTCAAACTTAAACTGACAGCTACGCCAAAATGTTGGTGACGTAAGTATTTTTGCAAGGTATATTTCCCCCCTTTTGTTTTGAGGACTTAACTGAATAGATAAAATAAATTAAAAAGCTAGTCATCTTTTGTTTAAATATTACATCATTAATTACGTAATATTAAAATGCATAGTTTATGTTTTATCGTAGACTGTAAATATGAATGGACAAAGTCAGAGTGACGTCAGCTATTTGTTTGTGCAGGGGTCTCTGGAGGCTCATCAGCAGTGTGTGTCAGTGATGACAATATCTAATCAGACCTTTTTTTGGTACCAGGCTGTAAACATGTTCATTTATGTGCATGTCCATGTGTATATGACTTCCTGTGTTCCTGCAGCCAGCGTCCAGCGGACGCTCGACCAACTGCAGGATTTTGCACTTCCATATTGGGTCCATTTTTCAAGACCGAAGGTTGCTGCTAAAATGGTATGTTAAGAAAAATCAATTACTGTATGTGCTTATGAAAATCTTATTTTTCTTAATCAATCCATGAATGACACTTAAATTATTTTTTTAGACAGAAAAGTTGAAGGTTTCTGTTTCATCTCAGTAAAGAAATAAGACAAAATGACTTTACAACAAAGAATTACAGTTTGTTTGTTTATTTAGAAGACGCAGTGAGAAAGATAACGTCTGGATACCAGAAGTGATGATACATCACAACAACAACAACTTGTAGTTTTCTACAAGACACACTGTACTCACAGAGAGTAAAGGAACAACCGTCTTTATAAAAGACAAACCATACACAATATTTGAGGACACAGTCCTCATTGAAACATGTGAATTTCTCACAAAGTATCAAAACATTAAAACACCTTATTTTTCTGAATAATAGAAAAATTGAATTAAAGTCTGAGAATACATGAAATAAAATTCCCACTGGAAACTGTGAGAGTACATCAAATAAACCCTTTTATAATAAAAGGATAAACCTGTTGATCTTCAAATAGATCATTTATCAATAATCACATGAAGTGATCGAAAGTAATGTTCAAGAAATGAACAAGTTAAATTCAAAATAACAATTCTGAAGAGGTAATAAATGCCTCCACATTGTTGCTGCACATGACGTTCAGTCAAACATATCAACATGTATCACATGCAGGGAGTAATAAAAGTATCACAAGAAAAATGTGACGTTAAGAAAACCTTTAGAATAAAGGATCAGAAATGAGATCTTACAACAGATCAGATATGAAACATCAAATAAAGATCCTTGATGACAATATGTCTTCAAAGGACAGGTCAATGTTTTTGATCAGTATGATCAATAATATTAAATGATTACAAATGTAATCAGATCAAATACCAGCTATACATAAAGCACAGTGATATATCATAATTGCAGGTGCAATTAAAATTGGATCATGCAACATGCATGACGAGAATGATGAAAAACATTTTCATAAAATCTCAGATTTTAAGTCCAATAATCTTTGACCAATGTGGTCGTCTCAGTTTGTCTGGTAGTAACTCCAGTCTGTTGGTGTCTACCACGGCCTCCAGGGGGCGCTGTTGACTGGACTCTTCTCTTTGCTGATGCTGGTCTGGACTGTGGAGCTCAGAGGAGAGAAGTCAGCCTCTCTCAGGTTCTTATCAGAGGAAGGCTGCAGCTTGTTGAAGTGGTTCAGCAGTCTTCTTTGAGACTTGATGTTCACCTGCTGACCTGACAGGAAGTGTGTCGTCTCTTGGACACACCTGGAGTATCCCTGATTGACGGCTTGATTCTGATGCTGCTGCTGCTGCAGTCGTCTGAGGACACAAACGGTCATCTCCAGGATGTCTGCTTTCTCCAGCTTGGAGTCTGGCTCTTGTTTGAGGAACTCTGGACCCAGGAGAGACTTGAGCTGCTCAATGCTGCTGTTGATTCGCTCTCTGCGTAACTTCTCCACCAGAGGCTTTCTGAGCTGCAGAAAGAAAAACAAAACTCATTAGTCAACTTATTCTGGGAAGCATGTTAGTGTAAGAAGACATCTTCAAATGAAAGGTGAAGTTTTGTTGGATCTTGAATTTACCTTGTGGGTCAGAGTCAGATGGTCCTGAGAGTTGGTCACTGCTGCAGTGATTGTAGGTGCCATGTCTGGATGTCTGTGCTGTAGAGGTCTCAGTAGAGAGAATCTGATCTCTGCTGGCTTCATCCCTCCTATTTATACTCCCACATCTCCATATCAATGTGTGGGTTTGGGTCTGACTTGAGTTTCTCACACTCTCAACCAATCAGAGAGCTTGTTGGGACAATAAAGGATGCAGCAGGGTGAATGCTGTTAATGCCTGGGGGACAATGGTTAGGTCTCAGGGGAACAGGTGGAGGACTGGGGGGGTTGATGGAGATGCACTCAGAGCTCTGTGTTTATCTGGGAAAGTGTTGACCCTGTAGAGAGATCAGATCTGCTGCCTGATTCTGGGATCAATGACTTTGACTCATCACACGCTTATCAAGCTGCACACGTGTGAGACTGACAGTAAATTGAATCTGTGGTTAAAGAACTGTCACAATGCATGTAATATAGTAATCAATGTTACAATATCTAATCATTGCAGGCACATATTGTTTTTTCATGACAATTAAATACAGTGCGATATACCCATCTTGGCCTACCTAACAAAATACATTTGAGTTTTGGTGAAAAAGTTAATGTTAAATAGCAACACACCTTTTGTCAGAAACCTTCAATGCACTAAAACGTAATATATACAGTTACAGCTGCTTGTGAAATGGTTATTTTATTTTGTTAGATATGTTTCAATTCTGTCCCAGAAATTCAAGATATTTCAAGCCACCCTTTAAATTTTTAAACAATGTGCTTCCCATTTAATGCAGCCAAGAAAAACAAAGGCAATCATCACGCTGCTGTCCAGATGTTGCCTCACAGAGTCATTCGACACGTTCCTTGTAGTCGGTGTGAGTAACACACCGAGCACACTTTCCCACACGGACTCCCTGTATGGTGTGGTTATTGATCCACAAAGGGACTTGTGTGGCAGATGCCGGCTGAGTGTTGTTATAGAAACAGAGCCTGACATCACCGACCATCTGGAGGGAAAGCACGCCATTGGCTGCCTGAGCAGTTTGCAAAAATTTGAATTTCTCTTCAAAGAATTTGAGGATATGTTTTGAAAAAATAAAATAAAAAATAAAATCATAGTTACAATATCCAAACATCCTTGTAGAAGTTTGACCGCTGATATTGATTGGTCCGATTTTTGACGTGTTAAACTGTGAATTCAACCTTTTCACATGAGGGTGGGGGAGGTTTTTAGGGGCGCACATGTGGGCCCACATTTTTTTTAAGTGTGCCAATTCCCTTGGAGAATGATTTGAGTCTGACGGGTTGGGTTGATGATAACACCCTTTTCTGCTCTCTTGGGCTTTATCACAGCCCACTTATTAGCAGAAAACAGACGCATGCCGTTTTTAGAGAATTGATCCCAGCAGTGATAACCAATGTGCTGCTTTGATAAATATATTATTTGGTTTATTAAGTTCTAAATTAGAATTGCATTATAAATGGCAATTAAATGCCAAATTCCCTAATGATGAATAATTAGTGAAGCCTATTATGTTGGGGTTGTAGAGCGTTAAAGCTAGAGCAGCGTAAGAAAGGCTATAATGAAGTTTAGTGACGCAGAGAACATGAAACCTTGAAAAACGCCAGAAGTTAAGGAAATATATTCCAAGTTCCAAGACATAAGCATGAGGCAGCAAAGGAAACGCTTAAGTCTTTCTATTTCATGCTAACGTTGGAGAGGTTCAGTCTGTTGGTGTCATTTGTGCCTCAGGGCTCCTCGAATTTCAGTGTTTTCTTCCCTGTAATTTGACAAACCATGTGTAGTTTCTTTGTTATCGAGTTTTCTTGATCCAAACGCATCCAATTCTCAACATTATTCTGAGAAACACGGGACAGAGGGGTAGGAGTTGGAGCGTCTTTCCTTCTACCCTCATTGTGCAATAACACATGGACACTTTCACTTGTATGTGCAATAATAATCTCAACCAAGTGCAATAATCGCAATAATAATCATTGCCTTTTTTTGGATATTTTTTTCTGCTTCTTCCATGCATATTTTTGGATATTTTTTTCAACGGAAGAGTGTTCTATTATTTATGCTATATTATTCTTTATATTGTTACCTTTTGTTACCTGCTACATTTTTATTTTTATTGTATATGCTGCTGGAACCTAAATTTCCTCGAGGGAGTCATCCCAAAAGGATCAATAAAGTTCAGTCTAAGTCTTAGTCTAAGAAACACATGCTAAGTGTTTTTATGGGAGATTTTTTTCAGTTTTTGTTTTAACACGTTAACAGAGTCTACGTGAAGATGTTAAACGCTCTGATAAAGACATTGACTCTCTCTAAAAGTGATGACATTGTCCAAAAAAAAGATTTTGAATTAGATTCATATCATGTAAAAACTTAAAGACAGTCGTATGATTAAAAGCAGGCCATCGATTTGGAAACTGAGCTCCCTTTTAATCTGCGTCTCTTCAGGTCAAAGGTCGGGATCTTTTGTCCCACAGAGGCTCTGTGAGTGAGCGTCCTCTGCTTTCCCACACTCTGTCCTTTCACTGGAGGAACAATAGGAGTGTGCCTTATTAAGCTTCTCTTTAGATATAATGCCTATCCTCTTTGAAGTGGGACATAGTGGGACAATTTCATTTTCTACTACAGTATTGTATGAAAAGCAGCGGTGACATCGGAATTTCCCCCTGGGAATAATAAAGTTTTTCTGATTCTAATTCTGATCTGATAGTGAGGATTGAACTTTAATTGACAACAGGACCAATATATTGGCGCCGCAGGTTTCTTTGCTCTGTACATTCTCCCATGAGATTTTAGCTCTTAATGAACTACTGTATGTAATGAAGAGTCTTCAGTTTTGTTATTCACCTTCTGGCAAAATCACATGTTTAAATGATATTGAGCTGGATCATTTTTGTTCTGGTCAGTTATTTAAATAGAAATATTCAACCTTATGTGTTTATCATGATCTTTCTTTTTTCAGTCAGTTGATAGAAACGTCGTCTAAAAACTGAAAGCATGTTGAAAGAAAGGTAGAACGTTTGTTTCCTCTTGATGACGAGGTTGAACTCAAATGACATGAAACAAAACATTTGAACATTTGCAGTGTTTGTTTATTGAATCGGGCTGAACTTGCCACAAAGTCTTGAAGCGCCCTCTAGTGGTGATGATACATCACAACAACAACTTGTAGTTTTCTACAAGGCACACTGTACTCACAGAGAGTAAAGGAACAACCGTCTTTATAAAAGACAAACGATGCACAATATTTGAGGACACAGTCCTCACTGAAACATGTGAATATCTTGAAAGGTGTAAAAACATTGTAACTTAGTTTACAAAAAAAATCATCAACATTTGATCTTACAACAGATCACAGTGTTCTTTAGATCATTAAAGTCAGTTGACTCTGTAAATAGAGATATACTGATGTCACTGGACAATTGTGACAGTGAGTTTTAAAACTTGTTTTCACAAAAAGGATAAACATTTAGATCTTACAACAGATCAGATGCAATTAAAAATGGATCATGCAACATGCATGGTGAAATATTATATTTCACAATCAAAAGATATTGTTACTTCATATCATTTGGACATGACATTAAAATAAGCTAAAAACTGCCTTCTGAACAAAAATAAGCCATTTCTGTTAAGTTAAGACGTTAAGAAAGATCAGAAATGAGATCTGACAACAGATCAGATATAAAATATCAAATAAAGATCCTTGATGACAATATGTCTTCAAAGGACAGGTCAATGTTTTTGATCAGTATGATCAATAATATTAAATGATTACAAATGTAAGCAGATCAAATACCAGCTGTACATAAAGCACAGTGATATATCATAATTGCAGGTGCAATTAAAATTGGATCATGCAACATGCATGACGAGAATGATGAAAAACATTTTTAAAAAATCTCAGATTTTAAGTCCAATAATCTTTGACCAATGTGGTCGTCTCAGTTTGTCTGGTAGTAACTCCAGTCTGTAGGTGTCTACCATGGCCTCCAGGGGGCGCTGTTGACTGGACTCTTCTCTTTGGTGATGCTGGTCTGGACTGTGGAGCTCAGAGGAGAGAAGTCAGCCTCTCTCAGGTTCTTATCAGAGGAAGGCTGCAGCTTGTTGAAGTGGTTCAGCAGTCTTCTTTGAGACTTGATGTTCACCTGCTGACCTGACAGGAAGTGTGTCGTCTCTTGGACACACCTGGAGTATCCCTGATGAACAGCTGCTGAGGTCACAGCTTTTTGCTGCTGCAGTCGTCTGAGGACACAAACTGTCATCTCCAGGATGTCTGCTTTCTCCAGCTTGGAGTCTGGCTCTTGTTTGAGGAACTCTGGACCCAGGAGAGACTTGAGCTGCTCAATGCTGCTGTTGATTCGCTCTCTGCGTAACTTCTCCACCAGAGGCTTTCTGAGCTGCAGAAAGAAAAACAAAAATCATTAGTCAACTTATTCTGGGAAGCATGTTAGAGTAAGAAGACATCTTCAAATGAAAGGTGAGGTTTTGTTGGATCTTGAATTTACCTTGTGGGTCAGAGTCAGATGGTCCTGAGAGTTGGTCACTGCTGCAGTGATTGTAGGTGCCATGTCTGGATGTCTGTGCTGTAGAGGTCTCAGTAGAGAGAATCTGATCTCTGCTGGCTTCATCCCTCCTATTTATACTCCCACATCTCCATATCAATGTGTGGGTTTGGGTCTGACTTGAGTTTCTCACAGTCTCAACCAATCAGAGAGCCTGTTGAGACAATAAGGCATGCAGTGGATTGATTGCTGTTAATGCCTGGGGGACAATGGTTAGATCTCAGGGGAACAGATGGAGGACTGGGGGGGTGATGGAGCTGCACTCAGAGCTCTGTGTTTATCTGGGAAAGTGTTGACCCTGTAGAGAGATCAGATCTGCTGCTTGATGCTGAGATCAATGACTCTGGCTGAGTACACGCTTATCGTCTTAGTAGATAAATGTGTGAGATTGACTGTAAAATTACATTTAATTAAAATGTGATAATCCAGACATTAATTTGGATAGAACTTGAGGTCAGTCCTGAGACATTCCCTTAAGTTTATGTTCATTTTCTTTCAATCGTCAGTGTTTGCTAATTACCATATTAAACGATAGTAAATACAACAGTAATAGGTGCAAAATCTAAAAGGGATAACTGCATTTTCTCATGCTTTTACATTGAAAAAACAATACTGTCCAGACACTGCTGTAAAATTTCAACAAGAGTGTGTTCCACCTTTTTGGCGCCAAAAATAAAATGAAGGCAATTATCATGGTGCTGTCCAGATGTCGCCTAACAGAGTCATTCGACACGTGCCTTGTAGTCGGTGTGAGTAACAAGTCGAGCGCACTTTCCCACACTGACTCCCTGTATGGTTGTATGGTCATTGATCCACAAAAGAGACTTGTACGGCAGATGGCTGTGTGTAGAAGCAGAGGCTGACATCATCAACCATCTGGAGGGAAAGCACGCCATTGGCTGTTGAGTCAGACAGCCTGTCTTATTGGCACTTTCGTCAAAAACCTCCCAATAATTCCTTCCCTCAAAAAATGTAACTCCATCTTGTCAGAGACCAAACACTGTTCTACGATTCTAACCTCCAGTTATGATCATTTTCGTTACAGACAACCAGGATGAAGAGCAGCTCTGCACGTAGATGGTGGGAGGTTTCCCCTGGGGGTAGTTGTTTTCTGAAGTGTGCCAATTCCCTTCAGAGGATTACTTGGTGGGATAGGACTGCCTCTGTTCAACGTTGTTCTCCTGAGCTTTCCCACACTCCATCTATTAGCAGAAACAAGGCATGTGCCCCCCACACACACACCCACACACCCCCCCCCCCCCCCCACACACACACACACACACACGTATGGAAGTTTTCAGGATCCTGTGCACAAGAACATCAAAGGGATTAGGTGCCTTCAGAATATCAGTGAGACATTTAAGTCAACAACTGGTTCTTAAACAGCTCGTGCAATTAAAAAAAAAAAGTGTATTTTAATAATTATTAGTTGTAAGAAAATGTTTTGGTAAAATGCAACATCTGAGAAAATATCACTGGATATTCAGAACAGAAAAATGGATGAAAAGTGTTTGAACACGTCGACCGTTGCTCGTTAATATTTCCCAGGTGCACTCAGTCAAAAAGCTACTTCATCTACAAAAGACTCTTCTCAAAGTATATACTGTATATTCTTACTTAACCCTCTCCCTTTATGTTTACAGAAAGTAAGAAAAGAGATGTGTTTGCATCACAGTATTCATTACTGTCAGTCATAAACATAAACATACACGTTTAGGAACCCAACTATATAAACGCTCACCCTGCAGGTGGACTGAAGCTGACCTTCAAGAGGAAGAATTCTCAGCGTGGCTTTGAGCGAAAGACATTTCTCCTGAGTTTCACCACTGACATCATTTTCCATTTGAGTGGTGAGTAACTGTGTCAAGTTTTCTTCATTTTAGTCCTACATCGCAACATCAGCTAGCTAGAATGTGTTATTCTCTTCAAAGCACACATCTTTTTGGCACCTCCGTCAAAAGGCTGTCCATCATAAGGTATTATATTGAAGCTAAGTAGTTATTTTGATACTGAGTGCATAACACGTTTTTTCTTTCACTAAGTGATTTATGCCTGTGCTTCTTTTGGTTGTTGAAGTTATTCAGCAGCTAATATTTCCCAGGTGCATTCAGTGGCCTTTAAAGCCCAGTTATATACGAGTCATACCAGTATAAGGGAGATGAGAAAACTTTGTGAAACAGCTAAAACAAAAAATATGAGCAGGTGACAGAAATGAAGAAATGTATCTGCAATTACATGGAGACATCAGCAACTGTAGAACAGACATAATGAATGGAACTGCTAACTCTGCTCAGGTGTCGTCTGCGTCTCTCTTTTAGACTCCCTAAACCAAATAAGGGCAACTTAAAGCAGGTGTATGTGCCTTTTACCCCCTATTAGTTTATGAACCGCAGATGAACAGCCATCTGTATGAAAAAGAGAAGCCTTTCCAGTTGGGACCTTTTAAAGGATGCATCTTTTACTTTAACTAAACATTCATGATGAACTAAGCATCCTCGGCTGAAGTCGGCAAAAAGGGCGTTAACGCCTCGGAGGAAAGGACGTTATCCTGAGACATTTACCAGCCACCCTCAATGATCTTCTCAAGTGTCAGTGGTAAGAAACATCACAGTTATTTAATAATGAATGTTGATATTAATAGAGTACTTACATATTGCATTCTGTCTTGCCTTATTTTGTTAGGTATGTTAATGCTTGACTTAGTTCTGCTCGGTACCCAGGAGTGTTAATTCCTCTCAGTGCGATCGAAGTTTCTCTTATAAAATATTTCTCAGGTTATTTCTGATTTAATATTGCCAGTTTAAGAACTTGTACGGAGTTTATCAGCTTTTTTATATTTCAAAGCTGCAGTATTGCGAAACACGTCCTTCATGGCAATTAAGTGTAGTCACTATCCTAAAATGTATTTCAGCAGGTCAAATATATCAGTAAAACTGACAGAGCACTGTGCGCTCTCTGGATTAAATGAAATTATTGTTTTAAATATATTTAAGATCATTTTTGTAAGAGGACCACTTGCAACCAGATGTTTGTTGTAAGGCAAGTTCTCGATATGAAAGCTGAGCTCCCTTTTAATCTGTCTCTCTTCAGGTCAAAGGTCTGGATCTATTGTCCCACAGGGCTCTGTGAGTGAGCTTCCTCTGCTTTCCCACACTCAGTCCTTTCACTGCAGGAACAATAGAAGTGTGCCTTATTATGCATCTGTTTGGATACCATGTCTGCCCTCCTTAAATACATGCATTGTAAACATTCTTTACATCAAAACACCGTAAGATGATCTAAATGTCAGTGTTACAAAGATGTAAATAAGGTCTACTTACATTATTCACCTTCGGAGATATCGTAGTAAAACTCTGGTTTTTGGTGTTTGTACTGGTAGATTGTACAGGGGAAAGGTGTTACATTATGTTTTAACCCTTTACAGGGCACGTATTGAAATACTTTGAAATTCAACCTCACGGTGTTATTCAGAGACATTACAGAACTTTATTTCTGTTATAACATTTTTCCAAAAATTGTAATTGTAATAAACAATGACAAAGTTACCATATTTGGTTCAAATGCTACAATAGCAGGATCAGTGACGTAGGGTGATCTCTTCTGATTGGCTAAGTGAGGATCACATGCTTCTCCACCTTACTGAGTTGCAGAAGGCTGGCCATATGAAATGTTTGTGGAAATTACCAAAAATAGTCACTTTCCCTATAAAGGGTGAACAATTGTTTCATTAACAAGTGAATGACACTTCTTTAAATTATTGGATGTAACAAAAGTGGTAGAACTTTTCTTTCATTTTCAGAAAGGTGTAAGACATAATGACATCCAAAAGTTTTACAGTTTCAAGTTTTTGTTTTATTCAGCAAGACACGATGAGCTGAGAAGTTTCAAAGCTCCTTCTAATGGTGATGATACATCACAACAACAACAACTTGTAGTTTTCTACAAGGCACACTGTACTCACAGAGAGTAAAGGAACAACCGTCTTTATAAAAGACAAACGATACAGAATATTTGAGGGCACAGTCCTCACTGAAACATGTCTTTTTCTTTAACAAAACACAGGCTTAATCAAGACCTGACCTTACAATAGATCAGTCACATGTATTCATATCCCAAGAATTCAATAAACTTACCAAAATATGAAAAATAACCACTGCCACAAGACAACTGTGACAGTGTGACATTGAACAAAGTGTTTTATAGTTACGATACACATGTTGATCTTAAAACAGATCGTTTTGTTGAATCACAAAAAGTGATTAAAAGTTTAGGATTAAAAACATTCATTGAATGAAAAGTTAATTATTATAATTATCCTGAAAGGCCTCCACATTGTTGCTGCACATGATGTGCAGTCAAACATATCAACATGTATCACATGCAGGGAGTAATAAAAGTATCACAAAAGAAATGTGACGTTAAGAAAACCTTTAGAATAAAGGATCAGAAATGAGATCTTACAACAGATCAGATATGAAATATCAAATAAAGATCCTTGATGACAATATGTCTTAAAAGAACAGGTCAATGTTTTTGATCAGTATGATCAATGACGTTAAATGATTACAAATGTAACCAGATCAAATACCAGCTATACATAAAGCACAGTGATATATCATAATTGCAGGTGCAATTAAAATTGGATCATGCAACATGCATGACGAGAATGATGAAAAACATTTTCATGAAATCTCATAGATTTCAGTCCAGTAATCTTTGACCAATGTGGTCGTCTCAGTTTGTCTGGTAGTAACTCCAGTCTGTAGGTGTATACCACGGCCTCCAGGGGGCGCTGTTGACTGGACTCTTCTCTTTGCTGATGCTGGTCTGGACTGTGGAGCTCAGAGGAGAGAAGTCAGCCTCTCTCAGGTTCTTATCAGAGGAAGGCTGCAGCTTGTTGAAGTGGTTCAGCTGTCTTCTTTGCTGCTGCTGCTGCTGCTGCAGTCGTCTGAGGACACAAACTGTCATCTCCAGGATGTCTGCTTTCTCCAGCTTGGAGTCTGGCTCTTGTTTGAGGAACTCTGGACCCAGGAGAGACTTGAGCTGCTCAATGCTGCTGTTGATTCGCTCTCTGCGTAACTTCTCCACCAGAGGCTTTCTGAGCTGCAGAAAGAAAAACAAAAATCATTAGTCAACATATTCTGGGAAGCATGTTAGAGTAAGAAGACATCTTCAAATGAAAGGTGAGGTTTTGTTGGAGCTTGAATTTACCTTGTGGGTCAGAGTCAGATGGTCCTGAGAGTTGGTCACTGCTGCAGTGATTGTAGGTGCCATGTCTGGATGTCTGTGCTGTAGAGGTCTCAGTCGAGAGAATCTGATCTCTGCTGGCTTCATCCCTCCTATTTATACTCCCACATCTCCATATCAATGTGTGGGTTTGGGTCTGGGAGAAGTTTCTCACAGTCTCAGCCAATCAGAGAGCTTGTTGGGACAATAGATAATGTAGCAGGGGGATTGCTGTTAATGCCTGGGGGACAATGGTTAGGTCTCAGGGGAACAGGTGGAGGACTGGGGGGGGTTGATGGGGAGACACTCACAGAGCTCTGTGTGAATCTGGGAAAGTGTTGACCCTGTAGAGAGAGATGATCTGCTGCCTGATGCTGGGATCAATGACTTGGACACAGCATGTGAATGTCAACCAAACATGCATGTGAGAAACTGACATTAATTTCATCATTTGCAAAATTTAGTGCATGACTAGCTTATTGATTTAAGTTATATGATTTAATGAAAAATTATATAGAATATTCTGAAGAATCAATGAATTGTCAAACATCTGTATCGACAGAAGAAAATTAAACTTCATTCAATTCATAATTTGGTTAAATTTTGTTCTATTGCTAATCTACATACATATTTTAAACACAACTTTGCAACATACACTTTAAGTCTTAAGAAGCAGTTCCATGTTCTGGCATGGCAGTCTAAATTAATCGGACACAATTATCACGCTGCTGTCCAGATCCAGCTGTCATCTGACACGTGCCTTGTAGTCGGTGTGAGTAAAGCCACGGACGTGCGTTCCCACACGGACTCCCTGTATGGTGTGGTCGTTGATCAACAAATGGACTTGTGTGGCAGATGCTGGCTGAGTGTTGTTATGGAAAAGGAGCCTGACATCACCAACCATCTGGAGGGAAAGCACGCCATTGGCTAGCTTTACTATCTAACACAATTCAATTTCTATCCGAAAGCTGTTCTCTAAAATAGAAAACCAACTACCTGTGATTCTTTCGGCATATCTGTTTTGTCTTTGCAGGTTAATCTCTTTTACCTCCATTTATGAAATGCTTTACATAAAACCAAATGGACCTTAATTTGAGCTCCACACGTGAAGGTGGGAGGTGCGAGGCAGCTGTTTCATGAAGTGTGCCAAATCCCTTTTGAGAATTACAAAGCTGCTGGTGGGATAATTGTCGTTCATACTTAGCTCTGCCCTCTTTAGCTTTCCCACACTTAATCCATTAATGGAGAAGAGGCATGTGCCCCACTATGGTTTCTCTGTTTGTTAGTCTGATGCTTTTGGTAATTTGTTAAGCCACTTCAAATGTTATAATATGAATTGCTTAATTTTTATCCAATTAAAGTGTCTGATGTGTTTTTTAGGAGGTTCCCCATGCCATTCTCAGGTTATAATTAATATAATAGGAAGTTGATGCTGGATATCACCTCAGATTTGAAAGATAAGATACATAACGATTATTAAAAAATTAACATACAGAGATTTTTTATACCTCCTGTTTTTTATGACTCAAAAAGAGACAGTATAGGGGGACAAAACAAACTTAAAAAACATTGATGCTAAGTTACCAAAACTAAAAAATGAATTGATTGACCTCTTAATTCAGACACTTGGTCAGTTGTAATGTGACAGTACGACTCGACCTGAAGATTAATCACCTTTACAATATTACTAGCTGGATGAGTTGTTTGCATGAAACGGCTCCCAGTTTTATGAACCCTCTTAGCAATTCCGATGTCCATGGTTATAGTGTTAAATGTAGTTTGTCATGTAATTATACCGTAATCTGTTTGGACTGTGGAAAGAATAAATACACTTCTCTGAATGTCTTTTAGAAACATCATAATTATATTTCTGTTTGCTGTAGCTTTTTGAGCATTACCTTATGTTTCTTCCTGTTTGTGTTTTATCAGGAGGTCTTACTTCTGAGAAAGTGTGAACATGTAAAAGACAGATATGTTTTAACAGGTCACATTATATAAGATATTGAAATAGCACTTTGTCATGGGTGACAGCTTTCACAAAAGATTAAACGGCAATAATCTAAAGAGATATGAATGTTTGTTATTCATTAGAACTTCTGTAAGAGATAAACTTGAAACCAGATTAAAAATGGAAAGCAAGTTCTAGATTTAAAAGCCAATCTCCCTTTTTAATCTGTCTCTCTTCAGGTCAGAGGTCTGCTTCTATTGTCCCACAGGACTCTGTGAGCGAGCTTCCTCTGCTTTCCCACACTCTGTCCTTTCACTGCTTTCACTGCAGGAACAATAGAAGTGTGCCGTATTATGCATCTCATTAGACAACATGTTAGACCTCTGAGGGAAATGGTTAACATGAAACTTTAACTGACGGCCAAACCAAAATATTCACGAAACAGAGGTCTTTTTCTCTTCTGTATGTTTTGCCCATTTTGTTTTAAATGACTGAAGTATCTCCACCAAATAAAGGCATATGATATTTGATTACTGTTCCTCCTTAAAAGAAATAGTCATTTAAGGTACTTATGCTTAGAATGTGTTTTAAATTGTTGTGTTGGGGATACACATTGCTTTATGACCTAGTTAATCAACCTATGAAGGATTCTTGAATATGAATATCAAAATGTAAGTACGTTTAATTTTCCTGTGAAACACATTAATAAGAGAGAGTTCAAGTTTACACTGTTTATTTAAAAAGACAGAATAAGCCACATAATGTTTTCAAGCTCCTTCTATTGGTGATGATACATCACAACAACAACTTGTAGTTTTCTACAAGACACACTGTACTCACAGAGAGTAAAGGAACAACCGTCTTTATAAAAGACAAACAATACACAATATTTGAGGACACAGTCCTCACTTATTTTTCTGAATAATAGAAAAATTGAATTAAAGTCTGAGAATACATGAAATAAAATTCCCACTGGAAACTGTGAGGGTACATCATCAAACCTTTTATAATAAAAGGATAAACCTGTTGATCTTCAAATAGATCATTTATCAATAATCACATGAAGTGATAGAAAGCAATGTCCAAGAAATGAACAAGTTAAATTCAAAATAACAATTCTGAAGAGGTAATAAATGACTCCACATTGTTGCTGCACATGACGTTCAGTCAAACATATCAACATGTATCACATGCAGGGAGTAATAAAAGTATCACAAGAAAAATGTGACGTTAAGAAAACCTTTAGAATAAAGGATCAGAAATGAGATCTTACAACAGATCAGATATGAAACATCAAATAAAGATCCTTGATGACAATATGTCTTCAAAGGACAGGTCAATGTTTTTGATCAGTATGATCAATAATATCAAAGGTTTACAAATGTAACCAGATCAAATACCAGCTGTACATAAAGCACAGTGATATATCATAATTGCAGGTGCAATTAAATTGGATTATGCAACATGCATGACGAGAATGATGAAAAACATTTTCATAACATATCAAAGATTTCAGTCCAATAATCTTTGACCAATGTGGTCGTCTCAGTTTGTCTGGTAGTAACTCCAGTCTGTAGGTGTCTACCACGGCCTCCAGGGGGCGCTGTTGACTGGACTCTTCTCTTTGCTGATGCTGGTCTGGACTGTGGAGCTCAGAGGAGAGAAGTCAGCCTCTCTCAGGTTCTTATCAGAGGAAGGCTGCAGCTTGTTGAAGTGGTTCAGCAGTCTTCTTTGAGATTTGATGTTCACCTGCTGACCTGACAGGAAGTGTGTCGTCTCTTGGACACACCTGGAGTATCCCTGATTGACAGCTTGATTCTGCTGCTGCTGCTGCAGTCGTCTGAGGACACAAACTGTCATCTCCAGGATGTCTGCTTTCTCCAGCTTGGAGTCTGGCTCTTGTTTGAGGAACTCTGGACCCAGGAGAGACTTGAGCTGCTCAATGCTGCTGTTGATTCGCTCTCTGCGTAACTTCTCCACCAGAGGCTTTCTGAGCTGCAGAAAGAAAAACAAAACTCATTAGTCAACTTATTCTGGGAAGCATGTTAGAGTAAGAAGACATCTTCAAATGAAAGGTGAAGTTTTGTTGGATCTTGAATTTACCTTGTGGGTCAGAGTCAGATGGTCCTGAGAGTTGGTCACTGCTGCAGTGATTGTAGGTGCCATGTCTGGATGTCTGTGCTGTAGAGGTCTCAGTAGAGAGAATCTGATCTCTGCTGGCTTCATCCCTCCTATTTATACTCCCACATCTCCATATGAATGTGTGGGTTTGGGTCTGACTGGAGTTTCCCACAGTCACAGCCAATCAGAGAGCTTGTTGAGACAATAAGGCATGTGGCGCGGCAACACGCTGAATAATGCCTGGGGGACAATGATTAGATCTCAGGGGAACAGGTGGAGGACTGGGGGTAATTGAGAGACACTGACAGGTCTTCTGTTTGAATCTGGGAAAGTGTTGACCCTGTAGAGAGCAGATCCGGTCGACACTGGGATCAATCACTTGGACTCAGCATGTCTGGACATGTCTGTACTTTTACAAGGGGAGTTTGTTCATACAACATTTTATGTTTTAAACAAAAAAGAAAATGTATCCTTAACTTCTGAATTGTTTTTATCTATTCAAACATTACATTCATTAACATAAAATAGTTTTGTCAAATAAAATGTGTATTGCTTTTTTTAATTTTCTTTGGTCAGATTTTGAATCACATCATTTAATGTATAGCATTTTTATCAAAACGTTTGTGAAATTATTGAACACAATTATTAACTACTGAGAACGCACCATGAAATGCTGTTCCGGTGAGCAGTCATTTGACACGTGCCTTGTTGTCGGTGTGAGTAACAAGTCGAGCACACTTTCCCACACCAACGTCCCTTATTGTGTGGTCATTGATCCACAAAAGGACTTATGTGGCAGATGCTGGCTGAGTGTTGTTATGGAAACGCAGCCTGACATCACCAACCATCTGGAGGGAAAGCACGTCATTGGCTGGGAATTATCCGCCACATATTTTCACCTAACATTTTGTCTTGTCATTTGTTTAACTCACTAATATTTGGTATGCTACTTTACTGGATGTAACCTGCAGCACATGACATCTTTGGGTTGTGAGGGATCCTTGGGATGCAGATGTTTCCTGGAGTGTGCCGAACCCCTTTTGAGAATTACTGCTCGTGGTGTGAATCTCACTTACCCTGAACTCTGCCCCCCCACACTCCAAATTGCATCTTTTTCCACATATGCGCTCCTGAATATTGCTAGATTTTATACAATTCTTCCCTTCTTGCTTGTTCATACATGCACCTCACTAAAGACTTACCTTTGAGACAGAGATTAATCTTCAGATTGCACTACACAGTCACTCTTTTTTGGTGCTCGATTCCATTGTGTGATGTTACATCAAATTGGATTTTCCCCTTGTGATCCAATGGGCCTGTTGGCCTACATGTTTTTAATATTTAATGGACTGTAGTTTAAATAACGCTTCTTATATCTAACGTTTTTTCAATTGATAGCTGTTCAAAGCGCAAGCAATGTGAGGTTGATTTTTCAGACATGTAGCCTTCAAAACAAACAACTGATTTGTAATAGGTCATCTTTTTGTAAGTAACAGAACCTTTTCCGATGAAGTTCACTCAAAGAACATTAAATTAAACATTTACTTAAATATGTTGCCAGTACATGAATAGACTTGGTGGATGGATAATGGCTGACTTTGCTTTGATGCATATTTTCAGCACTGCTCCCAAAACCCAAAGTAATTGCATTTGTTGGTCTTCATTAAAGTCAATGCAAAACATAACCATTCAAATAAAAGACAACATAGATTTTAACACCTTATTTGACTTTAACACGTTTTATGTTTCTACTGAACACATTATCAGTGATAGTACCTGGGGTCAACAGGTGTTTTGGGTCTTTTAACTTGAGTAACCCTCTCCCAGGCAAACCAGCCAGGGTTGATCAAGCCACGGCTTGTGTTCAGGTAGCACTACTCGGCCCTCCTCTCTCTTCTCCTGGTCCAGAGCTACTTTGAGGCGACTGCCGCTCCATCAACATCCCCATCATTTTGCTGGTGTGCGTATCCTCAACTGTTGACGGCACCTGGTCCTGGATCATTAACAATCTGGACTTCCCCTGTGCCTTATTATTGCAAGGTGTTGTACTGCAACCTGAACCTGCCCTCCCTCATGTCTCTGCATTATACTCTAACCAGAGCACTCATTTAAAGTTCTCAAGTGCAGTCATAACAAAGTGTTTAGTGTAAATGTTGCTCCTGCTTCGAAAGATGAGATGCAGTTTCAGGAGATAACTGTCTTTAAGTGTTTACAGTCAACGTGTGCATTGTAACTAAAAGATGCTTTTTCAAAATATGTGAGTAAGATGTTGGTTCTCCACAGGAATGTCCTTTAACTTCATATGCAGATATATATAAACAACCAGATGTTTGTTGGGAGGCAAGTTCCAGTTTTTCAAGCTGAGCTCTTTCAATCTGTCTCTCTTCAGGTCAAAGGTCAGGATCTATTGTCCCACAGAGGCTCTGTGTGTGAGCTTCCTCTGCTTTCCCACACTCTGTCCTTTCACTGGAGGAACAATAGAAGTGTGCCTTATTGGCACTCTTATATGTGCATCTCACGAGCCTCTCCTCTTTAAAGATGGAAGTGGTTTACATTACAAATTAAACTGACAGCTACACCAAAATGGTTGACAGAAAGTTATTTTCTTCTACTGTACTTGCCCTCCATTTTGTTTTGAATTACATTCCTTATCTAAACCAAATGAAGATATATTTTATGCACCATAGTCGTGTTAGGGATCATCAATGCTATTAGTTAAAGTCATCAATCTATGAATGATTCTTTTATCAGATATATTGAGTATAAAACTGAAACTACAAAGTTTCATTTTCATGTGACACACACCGACAAAGAAAAAGTTGAAGTTCACAGTTTATTCAAGAAGAAACAATGAGCCACACAAAGTCTTGAAGCTCCTTCTAAACGTGATGATACATCACAACAACAACTTGTAGTTTTCTACAAGACACACTGTACTCACAGAGAGTAAAGGAACAACCGTCTTTATAAAAGACAAACGATACAGAATATTTGAGGACACAGTCCTCACTGAAACATGTGAATTTCTCACAAAGTATCAAAACATTAAAACATCTTATTTTTCTGAATAATAGAAAAATTGAATTAAAGTCTGAGAATACATTAAATAAAATTCCCACTGGAACCTGTGAGGGTACATCATCAAACCTTTTATGATAAAAAGGATAAACCTGTTGATCTTAAAATAGATCATTTATCAATAATCACATGAAGTGATAGAAAGTAATATTCAAGAAATGAACAAGTTCAATTCAAAATAACAATTCTGAAGAGGTAATAAATGCCTCCACATTGTTGCTGCACATGACGTTCAGTCAAACATATCAACATGTATCACATGCAGGGAGTAAAAAAGTATCACAAGAAAAATGTGACGTTAAGAAAACCTTTAGAATAAAGGATCAGAAATGAGATCTTACAACAGATCAGATATGAAACATCAAATAAAGATCCTTGATGACAATATGTCTTCAAAGGACAGGTCGATGTTTTTGATCAGTATGATCAATAATATTAAAGGTTTACAAATGTAACCAGATCAAATACCAGCTATACATAAAGCACAGTGATATATCATAATTGCAGGTGCAATTAAAATTGGATCATGCAACATGCATGACGAGAATGATGAAAAACATTTTCATAACATATCAAAGATTTCAGTCCAGTAATCTTTGACCAATGTGGTCGTCTCAGTTTGTCTGGTAGTAACTCCAGTCTGTAGGTGTCTACCACGGCCTCCAGGGGGCGCTGTTGACTGGACTCTTCTCTTTGGTGATGCTGGTCTGGACTGTGGAGCTCAGAGGAGAGAAGTCAGCCTCTCTCAGGTTCTGTTCAGAGGAAGGCTGCAGCTTGTTGAAGTGGTTCAGCAGTCTTCTTTGAGACTTGATGTTCACCTGCTGACCTGACAGGAAGTGTGTCGTCTCTTGGACACACCTGGAGTATCCCTGATGAACAGCTGTTGAGGTCACAGCTTTTTGCTGCTGCAGTCGTCTGAGGACACAAACTGTCATCTCCAGGATGTCTGCTTTCTCCAGCTTGGAGTCTGGCTCTTGTTTGAGGAACTCTGGACCCAGGAGAGACTTGAGCTGCTCAATGCTGCTGTTGATTCGCTCTCTGCGTAACTTCTCCACCAGAGGCTTTCTGAGCTGCAGAAAGAAAAACAAAACTCATTAGTCAACTTATTCTGGGAAGCATGTTAGAGTAAGAAGACATCTTCAAATGAAAGGTGAGGTTTTGTTGGATCTTGAATTTACCTTGTGGGTCAGAGTCAGATGCTCCTGAGAGTTGGTCACTGCTGCAGTGATTGTAGGTGCCATGTCTGGATGTCTGTGCTGTAGAGGTCTCAGTAGAGAGAATCTGATCTCTGCTGGCTTCATCCCTCCTATTTATACTCCCACATCTCCATATCAATGTGTGGGTTTGGGTCTGACTTGAGTTTCTCACAGTCTCAACCAATCAGAGAGCCTGTTGAGACAATGAGGCATGTGGGGCGGCAGCACGCTTATTGCTGTTAATGCCTGGGGGACAATGATTAGATCTCAGGGGAACAGGTGGGGGACTGGGGACTGATAGAGACACACTCACAGAGGTCTGTGAGAATCTGGGAAAGTGTTGACCCTGTAGAGGGATCAGATCTGCTGCCTGATGGTCGGATCAATGACTTTGACTGGGAACATGCTAATCACATCCATTCCATCACAAGTAGGGGAATGCCAATTTAATTTACCTTCTTTAGGGAATGCAAGATTTTGTAGTTTGTGAATCATGGCACTACAGTATACAACAGGGTGATAAAAGAAAAGAAAAATGTTAATAAGTATAAATCAATATCTGAAGCATCTGACTGACAAGTGGTTAAGGTGTAACGACTGTGCTGCTTATGCCACCATAGCGCCACAGCATGAGGTTTCCGTGGCAGCCTCGCACTTTGCTGACAAAGATAGAGAAATCAGTAAGTTAAAAGAAGTCCTTGGTCTGGACAGAGTTTATTATAATTAAGGCAAGACCAGCAGGTGAATCTTTGTCCATCTGGACTTCGAAGCATTTTTACACCATGAGGCAAATCATTATTATCATTATTTCCCCAATTTGAGGATATTTAATAAACATATTTTATTGTCTTGTGCTTTTGCTCGATGTCAAGTCGTTTAATACTCTCATTGTTACACATACTATTTTAATGGATGAATGACTTTCAATTGCTTTATGTGTGAGTGGTGCTTGATGAGCACATTTGCCTTCCCAGACTAATCCAAAGGGGTTTGGCACACTTTAGGAAACAGCTACCACCCAAGAATCCTCCACCCCCCCCCCCCCCCCCCCATGTCAAGAGCTGAATTTATTATGTGCTGAGTCATGTTCATCACTGAAAGTTTGATCAAATATAGTACATTGAAAAAGTATGAAAACTGTTGGATGCTAAAAATGTAAAATTATAGAAAGTTTGAGTTGAACTTTTTAATAGATTCCCCTAAAAATTCAAGTTGTATGAAATGTCAGAGCCAGCCAATGGCGTGCTTTCCCTCCAGATGGTTGGTGATGTCAGGTCCTGTTCCCATAACAACACACAGCCAGCATCTGCCACACAAGACCCTTTTGTGGATCAATGACCACACCATAAAGGGAATCAGTGTGGGAAAGTGTGCTGGACTTGTTACTCACACCGACTATCAGGCACGTGTCAAATGACTCTGTGAGGCTAACACAGTTCCTTTGCTTATGTTGCAGGCAATAAAAAAAGAATTACAGTATTTCAAACCTACAGCATTTATCACAACACTCTGTATCAATGATGGATTGCTGATGATTTTTTTTGATTTGCAAGTTTATTGAATATCATCAAATTGGGCATCTAATGATTGGGTATCAGCTCTACGCACCTCAAGGTGTAAAAATGCTTTAAAGCCCTGATGGACAAAGATTCAACTGTGGTATTGCCTTATTTAAAAATGTATTTTAACCTGTTATGCACCGTAGTGTTGTGTATATGTACGTGTTTACGTTCCTCTCACTCTCTCTTTGCCTTCTGGTTTGTTACTTTTTTAAGCGTGTTTTGTGATTAGACCTTTGAAATTAGTTTGTCAATGAATCATTTTAAACTTTAAACTTTAAACTTTGCTTATATTTAGTCTACACTTCTTTTCGCTGGGTTTTAATTTATTTTTACTTCTCTCATCTTCTCGCCATCATGGGGAACATAACAGTCCACCCCAAAGAATCAAGCACAGTCTTTACACTGGATCACTTAGCTTGTTGTAAATGATCTGCTTTAGATATTAATGATAAATGGTTACTTGCATTTCTTTTCCTCTGTTGTCTACTATAGCGCTGTGAGTCACAAACTAGAGTCTTGCATTCCCGACAAAAGGCAAAGTAGACTGACATTCCCTCACATGTCAGGGGATGATTCGCATTTGCCAAGTCATAGTTATTGATCCGACCATCAGCAGCAGATCTGATCCCTCTACAGGGTCAACACTTTCCCAGATTCTCACAGACCTCTGTGAGTGTGTCTCTATCAGTCCCCAGTCCCCCACCTGTTCCCCTGAGATCTAATCATTGTCCCCCAGGCATTAACAGCAATAAGCGTGCTGCCGCCCCACATGCCTTATTGTCTCAACAAGCTCTCTGATTGGTTGAGACTGTGAGAAACTCAAGTCAGACCCAAACCCACACATTGATATGGAGATGTGGGAGTATAAATAGGAGGGATGAAGCCAGCAGAGATCAGATTCTCTCGACTGAGACCTCTACAGCACAGACATCCAGACATGGCACCTACAATCACTGCAGCAGTGACCAACTCTCAGGACCATCTGACTCTGACCCACAAGGTAAATTCAAGATCCAACAAAACTTCACCTTTCATTTGAAGATGTCTTCTTACTCTAACATGCTTCCCAGAATAAGTTGACTAATGAGTTTTGTTTTTCTTTCTGCAGCTCAGAAAGCCTCTGGTGGAGAAGTTACGCAGAGAGCGAATCAACAGCAGCATTGAGCAGCTCAAGTCTCTCCTGGGTCCAGAGTTCCTCAAACAAGAGCCAGACTCCAAGCTGGAGAAAGCAGACATCCTGGAGATGACAGTTTGTGTCCTCAGACGACTGCAGCAGCAAAAAGCTGTGACCTCGGCAGCTGTTCATCAGGGATACTCCAGGTGTGTCCAAGAGACGACACACTTCCTGTCAGGTCAGCAGGTGAACATCAAGTCTCAAAGAAGACTGCTGAACCACTTCAACAAGCTGCAGCCTTCCTCTGATAAGAACCTGAGAGAGGCTGACTTCTCTCCTCTGAGCTCCACAGTCCAGACCAGCATCACCAAAGAGAAGAGTCCAGTCAACAGCGCCCCCTGGAGGCCGTGGTAGACACCTACAGACTGGAGTTACTACCAGACAAACTGAGACGACCACATTGGTCAAAGATTACTGGACTTAAAATCTGAGATTTCATGAAAATGTTTTTCCTCATTCTCGTCATGCATGTTGCATGATCCAATTTTAATTGCACCTGCAATTATGATATATCACTGTGCTTTATGTACAGCTGGTATTTGATCTGGTTACATTTGCAACCTTTGATATTATTGATCATACTGATCAAAAACATTGACCTGTCCTTTGAAGACATATTGTCATCAAGGATCTTTATTTGATGTTTCATATCTGATCTGTTGTAAGATCTCATTTCTGATCCTTTATTCTAAAGGTTTTCTTAACGTCACATTTTTCTTGTGATACTTTTTTACTCCCTGCATGTGATACATGTTGATATGTTTGACTGAACGTCATGTGCAGCAACAATATGGAGGCATTTATTACCTCTTCAGAATTGTTATTTTGAATTGAACTTGTTCATTTCTTGGACATTACTTTCTATCACTTCATGTGATTATTGATAAATGATCTATTTTAAGATCAACAGGTTTATCCTTTTATCATAAAAGGTTTGATGATGTACCCTCACAGTTTCCAGTGGGAATTTTATTTATTCTAAGACTTCAATTGAATTTTTCTATTATTCAGAAAAATAAGATGTTTTAATGTTTTGATACTTTGTGAGAAATCATGTTTCAGTGAGGACTGTGTCCTCAAATATTGTTTATCGTTTGTCTTTTATAAAGACGGTTGTTCCTTTACTCTCTGTGAGTACAGTGTGTCTTGTAGAAAACTACAAGTTGTTGTTGTTGTGACGTATCATCACTTCTGTCTTCCAGACGTTATCTGGCTCATTGTGTCTTCTAAATAAACAAACAAACTGTAATTCTTTGTTGTAAAGTCATTTTGTCTTTTTTCTTTACTGAGATGAAACAGAAACCTTCAACTTTTCTTTTAATATTCAATTAATTGATTAATTGATTGATTATCAAAAGAAGGGTCATTGTAAAGTTATTAATTATTCCTCTCGTGCCTTATTAGAACATAAACTTTGTATTATAAAAGTGTTTAAATAATATTTCCAGAAAAGAAAAACACAAAGATTATGTTACTTGATGTATTAACTCAGTTAAGTCCTAAAACAAGTGGAGAAAACTGAACCTTGCAGACATATTTGCGTCAACTACATTTTGTTGTATCTGTTGGTTGAAGTTAAATGTTAACCCTTTCTCTCTTTACAGAGGGCAGACTAATCCAAAGGGGTTTGGCACACTTTAGGAAACAGCTGCCACCCAAGAATCCTCCCCCCCCCCTCATGTCAAGAGCTGAATTTATTATGTGCTGAGTCATGTTCATCACTGAAAGTTTGATCAAATATAGTACATTGAAAAATCATGAAAACTGTTGGATGCTAAAAATGTAAAATTATAAAAAAGTTTGAGTTCAACTTTTTAATAGATTCCCCTAAAAATTCAAATTGTATGAAATGTCAGAGCCAGCCAATGGCGTGCTTTCCCTCCAGATGGTTGGTGATGTCAGGTCCTGTTCCCATAACAACACACAGCCAGCATCTGCCACACAAGACCCTTTTGTGGATCAATGACCACACCATAAAGGGAATCAGTGTGGGAAAGTGTGCTGGACTTGTTACTCACACCGACTATCAGGCACGTGTCAAATGACTCTGTGAGGCTAACACAGTTCCTTTGCTTATGTTGCATGCAGTAAAAAAAAGAATTACAGTATTTCAAACCTACAGCATTTATCACAACACTCTGTATCAATGATGGGTAAATTAGGACTTAAACCTTGTACAAGTGTGCATTGTATTTAGTTTGTTAATGATGTTAAAATAGTAGATTAGGGAAGGGAAAGGGTTAACATTTAACTTCAACCAACAGATACAACAACATGTAGTTGACGCAAATATGTCTGCAAGGTTCAGTTTTCTCAACTTGTTTTAGGACTTAACTGAGTTAATACATCAAGTAACATAATCTTTGTGTATTTCTTTTCTGGAAATATTATTGAAATACTTTTATAATACAAAGTTTATGTTCTAATAAGGCACGAGAGGAATAATTAATAACTTTACAATGACCCTTCTTTTGATAATCAATCAATTAATCAATTAATTGAATATTAAAAGAAAAGTTGAAGGTTTCTGTTTCATCTCAGTAAAGAAGACAAAATGACTTTACAACAAAGAATTACAGTTTGTTTGTTTATTTAAGAAGACACAATGAGCCAGATAACGTCTGGAAGACAGAAGTGATGATACGTCACAACAACAACAACTTGTAGTTTTCTACAAGACACACTGTACTCACAGAGAGTAAAGGAACAACCGTCTTTATAAAAGACAAACGATAAACAATATTTGAGGACACAGTCCTCACTGAAACATGTGAATTTCTCACAAAGTATCAAAACATTAAAACATCTTATTTTTCTGAATAATAGAAAAATTCAATTGAAGTCTTAGAATAAATAAAATTCCCACTGGAACCTGTGAGGGTACATCATCAAACCTTTTATAATAAAAGGAAAAACCTGTTGATCTTAAAATAGATCATTTATCAATAATCACATGAAGTGATCGAAAGTAATGTTCAAGAAATGAACAAGTTAAATTCAAAATAACAATTCTGAAGAGGTAATAAATGACTCCACATTGTTGCTGCACATGACGTTCAGTCAAACATATCAACATGTATCACATGCAGGGAGTAATAAAAGTATCACAAGAAAAATGTGACGTTAAGAAAACCTTTAGAATAAAGGATCAGAAATGAGATCTTACAACAGATCAGATATGAAACATCAAATAAAGATCCTTGATGACAATATGTCTTCAAAGGACAGGTCAATGTTTTTGATCAGTATGATCAATAACATTAAATGATTACAAATGTAACCAGATCAAATACCAGCTGTACATAAAGCACAGTGATATATCATAATTGCAGGTGCAATTAAATTGGATTATGCAACATGCATGACGAGAATGATGAAAAACATTTTCATAACATATCAAAGATTTCAGTCCAATAATCTTTGACCAATGTGGTCGTCTCAGTTTGTCTGGTAGTAACTCCAGTCTGTTGGTGTCTACCACGGCCTCCAGGGGGCGCTGTTGACTGGACTCTTCTCTTTGGTGATGCTGGTCTGGACTGTGGAGCTCAGAGGAGAGAAGTCAGCCTCTCTCAGGTTCTTATCAGAGGAAGGCTGCAGCTTGTTGAAGTGGTTCAGCAGTCTTCTTTGAGACTTGATGTTCACCTGCTGACCTGACAGGAAGTGTGTCGTCTCTTGGACACACCTGGAGTATCCCTGATTGACAGCTTGATTCTGCTGTTGCTGTTGCAGTTGTCTGAGGACACAAACTGTCATCTCCAGGATGTCTGCTTTCTCCAGCTTGGAGTCTGGCTCTTGTTTGAGGAACTCTGGACCCAGGAGAGACTTGAGCTGCTCAATGCTGCTGTTGATTCGCTCTCTGCGTAACTTCTCCACCAGAGGCTTTCTGAGCTGCAGAAAGAAAAACAAAAATCATTAGTCAACTTATTCTGGGAAGCATGTTAGAGTAAGAAGACATCTTCAAATGAAAGGTGAAGTTTTGTTGGATCTTGAATTTACCTTGTGGGTCAGAGTCAGATGGTCCTGAGAGTTGGTCACTGCTACAGTGATTGTAGGTGCCATGTCTGGATGTCTGTGCTGTAGAGGTCTCAGTAGAGAGAATCTGATCTCTGCTGGCTTCATCCCTCCTATTTATACTCCCACATCTCCATATCAATGTGTGGGTTTGGGTCTGACTTGAGTTTCTCACAGTCTCAACCAATCAGAGAGCTTGTTGGGACAATAAGGCATGTGGGGCGGCAGCACGCTTATTGCTGTTAATGCCTGGGGGACAATGATTAGATCTCAGGGGAACAGGTGGAGGACTGGGGACTGATAGAGAGACACACTCACAGAGGTCTGTGAGAATCTGGGAAAGTGTTGACCCTGTAGAGGGATCAGATCTGTTGCCTGATGGTCGGATCAATGACTATGACTTGGCAAATCATCCCCTGACATGTGAGGGAATGTCAGTCTGCTTTGCCTTTTGTCGGGAATGCAAGACTCTAGTTTGTGACTCACAGCGCTATAGTAGACAACAGAGGAAAAGAAATGCAAGTAACCATTTATCATTAATATCTAAAGCAGATCATTTACAACAAGCTAAGTGATACAGTGTAAAGACTGTGCTTGATTCTTTGGGGTGGACTGTTATGTTCCCCATGATGGCGAGAAGATGAGAGAAGTAAAAATAAATTAAAACCCAGCGAAAAGAAGTGTAGACTAAATATAAGCAAAGTTTAAAGTTTAAAATGATTCATTGACAAACTAATTTCAAAGGTCTAACCACAAAACACGCTTAAAAAAGTAACAAACCAGAAGGCAAAGAGAGAGTGAGAGGAACGTAAACACGTACATATACACAACACTACGGTGCATAACAGGTTAAAATACATTTTTAAATAAGGCAATACCACAGTTGAATCTTTGTCCATCAGGGCTTTAAAGCATTTTTACACCTTGAGGTGCGTAGAGCTGATACCCAATCATTAGATGCCCAATTTCATGATATTTAATAAACTTGCAAATCAAAAAAATCATCAGCAATCCATCATTGATACAGAGTGTTGTGATAAATGCTGTAGGTTTGAAATACTGTAATTCTTTTTTTATTGCCTGCAACATAAGCAAAGGAACTGTGTTAGCCTCACAGAGTCATTTGACACGTGCCTGATAGTCGGTGTGAGTAACAAGTCCAGCACACTTTCCCACACTGATTCCCTTTATGGTGTGGTCATTGATCCACAAAAGGGTCTTGTGTGGCAGATGCTGGCTGTGTGTTGTTATGGGAACAGGACCTGACATCACCAACCATCTGGAGGGAAAGCACGCCATTGGCTGGCTCTGACATTTCATACAACTTGAATTTTTAGGGGAATCTATTAAAAAGTTCAACTCAAACTTTTTTTATAATTTTAAATTTTTTTAGCTTACAATAGTTTTCATCCTTTTTCAATGTACTATATTTGATCAAACTTTCATTGATGAAAATGAGTCATTACATAATAAATTCAGCTCTTGACATGGGGGGGGGGGCAGAGGGGTTTTGGGTGGCAGCTGTTTCCTGAAGTGTGCCAAAACCCCTTTGGAGAATTTCTTCGCTGCTGGTGGGATTGATTTCTTTTATTCTCCTCTCTGCTCTCCAGAGCTTTCCCACACTCTTTGTATGAGCAGAAAATCGGCCTGTGCCCCTCTCTAAATGGTTTTAGATGCTCTGTTCTCAAGGAGGTGTGCAGGTGTATATGGTAGAACACAATGACCTCTTTAAAAAAGGTATACTTATTATGCACACATCATTTATATTTATTCGAAACTAAATTGGGAGATTCTTGTTTATTGTATTTATGTTCGACCATTTGTGTGAATTTTTGTATTTCCCTGTTTTGTCCACCGATGTCAGATAAGGTTAATACTAAAGGAAAGAACAATTAACTGAAGTTGATCGTAGTGTGTCAGATCTTACAGAAATAACAACTACCATGATTTTAGAAGACTTCCAAATTAGAAGATGGTCTTGAAAAACCTTGTTGAGTTGATTGAATACCATGGAGGTCATATTCAGATTTGCATGAAACTCTGCAAGAAAAAGACAAATGCAACAAGTAAGGAAATTAAGCCGCAGTGGCCCAAAGCTAACCCCTTAGTACTGCAGTTTAAATTAAACCAACTGTTCATGTTGACTAAGCCCAAAAATGTTTCTCCAAAACTTAACTCATGATTTATCTACAGAAGAGGGCAGACGAACAGACGATGTTACTTGCCCCCCTGATTTTAAGCGTTAGAAACCTGTGGGAAAAATGCCTTTCTTTTTGAAAGTGTAGGTAGAGTCCTCCTCAGGTTTAACTTTAGATTTCTATCCCAAACACAAATGTCTGCAGACCTGAACATGTAAGCTTCTGTTATCAGACAGTTATTTGCAGGAAAGACACACTGTGAGCGTCCTGTTTTCTGAAGTGGACTTAAACTTGTTTGAATTGTTTTTCCACAAAGTTGAAATTTCAAAGAAGGTTTTTTTTTTTTGTTGTTTTTTTAGCTTATTAATTTTTTGGATTTTCATACCTCTATTCTAGTGATATTTAGAAACTGGCGAGAGAGACAGTAGGGGAACAACGTGCCGGCAAGGAAACATATAGGTCAGATTTGAACCAGGGCTGCCTGCTGCTGTAGAGTAAGCCTTTGCATATGGAGCTCCTGTATTAAGCACTAAGGTACTGATGCCCATCAAGTCATGTACATTTTACTTAAAAAAAAAAAAATATATATATATATATATATTTAGCCTGGCTAAATGAATCTGAAAATACTGAGACAAGATGTTAATCCCAACATGTATCAGAGAAACATTTAGAATTGAAGACGTAGACACATGTTGGTGCCCGGCTGCCTAACATCTCTCTAAGGTCAGAGGTCGGGATCTATTGTCCCACAGTTCTCTGTGAGTGAGCTTCCTCTACTTTCCCACATTCTGTCAGTTCACTTAAGTAGTGTGCCTTATTAGGCATCACACTTTTTACAGTATCTGAACTTTAAACATTGACAATACATGCCAACAAAATGGGGATGCACAATATTTTTTTATCACATGACATTTATAATAAAGCTTCCCTAAAAATCGTATCCTTAGTTTCACAGATATGTTCAGACAATAACATTCAAATTAATATTTAAGTAAAATTCAAGAAAGACAGAACAGACAAATTGCAGTTTGCATTGTTGTTTATTGAGCAAGGCACATGGAGGAAGATGAAGTTAGAGAGCTCCATCTGGAGGTGATGATACATCACAACAGCAGCTTGTAGATTTTTACAAGACACGCTGCACTCACAGAGAGTGAAGGAACAATCGTCTTTATAAAAGACACAAGATGTTTGAGGACACAGTCCTCACTTTAGCTTGAGACTTGTTTTCCATATACATGTAGATTCAACAAATAAACCCTTTAACCATAATTCTGAATAATCCGTTAATATAGCGGATTCTCAAAATGCAGACATTGTAAGGTAAATAGAAAACTGACGATATACATTTAAAAAGTCCTCTAAAGGAAATAAAGTCAACAGATTGATCTTACAACAGATCATTTTTCAATAATCAATGCTCATAACTTCTCAATGAGAGACAAATAACACCATTGTTGTTGTTTTTTAACTTTAACAAGCGGGACATCAAATAAGTATCACAAGAAAATTGTGACAGAAAAGAAATCCTTTAAATAGAAAGGTTAGGCATTTGAATCTTTGAACAGATCCATTTAAAATATTTTAGAAACAAAAATGAACCCAAGTCCATAAGGACATTTTTTCGTCATTATAATAATAACAAATAAAAAGATAACAAATGTTACCATAGCAGAGTACAATATATGTAAAATCACATGTATACGCATAGCATATTTTAAATGTGTTTCCAGTGCGAGAATTATTATTTTAACTGCTGATGCAGTAAGGTTCGGTTCATGCAACATACATGACAATGAAAGGTCTCTTTCTCAAAAGATATGTTTTGCTCTCATTTCCCTTAAATATGAGAAAACAAAACTGTCTTCTTAAAAAAACAGAAGAACAAATATTTATAATTTCACAGAATTCAGTCCAGTAATCTTTGACCAATGTGGTCGTCTCAGTTTGTCTGGTAGTAACTCCAGTCTGTAGGTGTCTACCACGGCCTCCAGGGGGCGCTGTTGACTGGACTCTTCTCTTTGGTGATGCTGGTCTGGACTGTGGAGCTCAGAGGAGAGAAGTCAGCCTCTCTCAGGTTCTGTTCAGAGGAAGGCTGCAGCTTGTTGAAGTGGTTCAGCTGTCTTCTTTGCTGCTGCAGTCGTCTGAGGACAGAAACTGTCATCTCCAGGATGTCTGCTTTCTCCAGCTTGGAGTCTGGCTCTTGTTTGACGAACTCTGGACCCAGGAGAGACTTGAGCTGCTCAATGCTGCTGTTGATTCGCTCTCTGCGTAACTTCTCCACCAGAGGCTTTCTGAGCTGCAGAAAGAAAAAACAAAACTCATTAGTCAACTTATTCTGGGAAGCATGTTAGAGTAAGAAGACATCTTCAAATGAAAGGTGAAGTTTTGTTGGATCTTGAATTTACCTTGTGGGTCAGAGTCAGATGCTCCTGAGAGTTGTTCACTGCTGCAGTGATTGTAGGTGCCATGTCTGGATGTCTGTGCTGTAGAGGTCTCAGTAGAGAGAATCTGATCTCTGCTGGCTTCATCCCTCCTATTTATACTCCCACATCTCCATATCAATGTGTGGGTTTGGGTCTGACTTGAGTTTCTCACAGTCTCAACCAATCAGAGAGCTTGATTGCACAATAAAAGGCTACACGCTGCAATTGGCTTCAATGGTAAAAGGGGCAATGGGTTAGATCTCAGGGGAACAGGTGGAGGATGAAGGGGTGAAGGGCAGGATCTCTATGAGCCCTGTTTGAATCTGGGAAAGTCTTGATCCTTGAGCAGATCTGCTGGGTGATGCTGGGATCAATGACTTTGGCCCAGCCCATCAGAGTCATTCTATTCTTCATTATTACTTATAAATGAGGTACAGTGAGGTATTGAGAACGTGTGTCATATCCTATATTTGTGTATATCTTTATATATATGCTATAATGTATTGTACATTGTGTCAATTCAAACTTGAAGTTCACAGCAGTTTGAGTGTTTCTGCTGTATCTCTGTGTTTTTGAACTGTCCAGTCTTCATAGGTATGCCTGGTTGGTTCGTGTTGGTGTCTCATTGGTCTGAGTTTCCCACAGTGACTCTCTGAATGCTGCGGTCAGTGACATGAAAGGGGGATTTAATTGAAGCCTGAAGTGTGTTGTCGTAGAAACAGAGCCAGACGTCACAAACCATCTGGAGGGAGTGAAGACCATCAGCTTGCTGAGGCGCTTTTTAAAGACCACGACAGCTTACCTACGGATATTTTTTCCACAAATTTGGGAGTCATCCTCCAATGACACATTTTTTGACCATTGAGTCATAAAAGTACTTTTACGTGAAACCTTATCGAATTATCAGCTTCATAGCTGGGAATAGAGGGTTGAAGCAGCTGGTTCCTGAAGTGTGCCAAATCCCTCTGGAGAGAAAGGAGTGGAGGGGAGGGGGGCAACGCAAATTATGGGAGCTTTTGCCTTTCCTGAAGCTATTCGTCTGTATTCGCATGACTTATATAGTAAATATATCCAATATTTACTTATTCCAACACATCACTGTTGATTTTAAAATGTTCCTACATCAGAAGATGGACTGATGTGCTGTAAACTCTCTGTTAAAGTAAAGAAAGAAAACCTTCATTAAACCTGGAAGGTAATCAGCCCAACAATTTACAGATCAATAACTTTTATAACTTTTAATACCAACCCTTTAGCACTTTTCTTCACTAACCTGTTTGCAGAACCCCAATTTTTGTGAAGGGTATTTGAAGTACACTTTTTTTTAACTGGTTAGGAACTTTACATTTCTGTAGCAGGGTCATTTGAATCTGTCTCTGTTCAGGTCAAAGGTCAGGATCAATTGTCCCACAGAGGCTCTGTGAGTGAGCTTCCTCTGCTTTCCCACACTCTGTCCTTTCACAGCAGGAACAATAGAAGTGTGCCTCATTATGCACCACTTACGACACGTCTGATCACTTCAAATAGGAACTTTGTGATTGTTAGAGTTTAACACTAATGTGTCTTAAATGTCTTAAAAGTGCTGCAAAATCTTTTTTCAAAATGAACGTTTTGATTCACTCGTAATTACATTTATAATCCCTTTTCAGCAGTAGCTTTAATTTAACCACTTTTATGGTTCATCATTCAAATATTTAAGGAATGCTGTGTACCTCCCACATTTCATGGGACGTCACAAATCATAGACTCGAGATGAAAAAAGAGATGATGAGCCGGGGATCAGACCCAACTGAGCCACTTCTGCCCCAAGCGGTTTATACTTTGACATTTATCTCACCTGTTTTAAAAAGTGCATGAACAGTTTGATTTTAAAGAGAGTCAGCTGCAGAAATGAAGGACCACAGATACAGAAGCTGTCAATAAAATATTTTAAATCATTTGATCAATGACAATTAAAACCTCAAGTACTGATGATCAATGTCATTGATGTTTGCACATATCTTTCCCCCTTTTCCTTAAGTTGGTGTGTGTGCATTTATACATCCATGATCAAATATTAAACAACAACCTGTCTGCTTTTAACACGGTCATCCTTTAAGCATTTCACAATTTTATAGTCAAACCAAACAGACTTTAAGCAGTAATTGTCTGCACTTAAATCCAATTCACAATTTGAGTATCTTTTTTTTTTTTTTGCATTTCCTTATTCTAAAATCAAAACCAGAAGTAATTTATTAATTGTCGGATGGAAATTCTGGGATGATGGAAGTCATCTTGGTGTCCAGATGTAGCAGGTGTGTTGGCTCAGTGTGCTGTGGCTAAAAGTTAACATGAGTAGAAAGTCGCCCCCAGTTTCCCACGCGGTCTTTGCATGATGTGGTCAGTGCACAAAAAAAGACTTTGAAAGGAGCTTTTGTGAACGATGCTGCTGCTGCGTTATAATAGAAACCCAGCCTGACGTCACCAACCATCTGGAGTGAAAGAACACCATTGGTATCCCTCAAGGCTTTAAACTGTGTTAAAATGCAACCAAAAATAAATGGCCTTTACCATCATACCAATATAGCACCTTGTGTTTTTAGTGTTGAACTGTAAGATATTTAAATATACAGTTATAAAGAGTTTTTCTGTATTTTACTGGATTTGATATTTTAGATTTCATTGACGTGTGTGTGTGTGTGCGTGTGCGTGTGCGTGTGCGTGTGCGTGTGCGTGTGCGTGTGCGTGTGTGTGTGTGCGTGCGTGCGTGCGTGCGTGCGTGCGTGCGTGCGTGCGTGCGTGCGTGCGTGCGTGCGTGTGTGTGTGTGTGTGTGTGTGAGAGAGAGAGGGTGAGGCATATGTTTCCTGAAGTGTGCCAAAACCCCTTTGGCATAGTCGACTGCTGGTGGGGTTACAGCTGCTTATTAAACCGTGACTTAATTACTTAGAGCATTTTAACACATTGACACTTGAAAAGTAAGTGCCAGTAGAGTAAAACAATTATTTCAATTGTTTTAAGCGAGAGCTCAAGATTTCAGCCAGAAATCCCCATAATCTTTTACCATCACTGTCAACATGCTGAATTATCAGTGACATAGAAATAAAATCTCTGCATTGTTTGGGCCTCTAAAAATAAGAAGAACTTCACTTTTCCTCTTGGTTTTGACGACTTCCTGTCAAGCGAACCCTGCATGAAATATGAGTTTATCAAATTTGATCGGGTGAAATATTGAGACTTTTATTATATCAAAGCTATTGAAGCGTACTTGTTTGAAATGTCTGATTTTGATGCTGCTCTCTGATCTTATGTGAGTTTATGAAAGTGCTTTTATCAACGACAGATTCTGACACAGACACTTTGTGTAGTCTGAATTATCAGAGTGGTCAAATCAACAAGTGAACATAGAAAGTAGGTGTTGAGATTGTTTTGTTGTTTATTGGAAAACACTCAATGGTAAAGAAGGACAGTGGATGTGTCCACGTGATGATGCATCACAACATTAACTTGGTAACAACACCAAGGCACACTGTGCTCAAACTGAGCAGAGGAACAATCGTCTTTACAAAAGACATCAATAACAATGAAACATTAAACACTTGCTAACTCTGCACTTCTAACAGAAGTGAGGAAGAAACGCTGACCTACGAACAGATCATGTTATAATAATCACACAGTGATCAATTATATTCAGATGGAAGGATGAAATACTCATCATAAAACAGATAATTTTTTCAGATTTAATATCAAAATTTAAACTCAGGTTTTGCTCCATGCCCACACAGTCGACCAAAGCTGTAAACTTTAGACTTGCTTCAAGCCACATTAATTTGTTTCTCAAGGAAATGTTTTAGTTTTTTTTCTTAACCAGAAAGTTTTAAAGCTTCTCTTCATTCAGGAAGAGTCCATTCAAATTTTTAAAATTCATTAAATACAAAATGCAACTTTTTGATCGGTACGATCAATGAAAAAAGTTAAATGAAACCACATTATATAGTAGTACCTACATATGAAGTACAGTAAAGTTTTACATTAATTGCAGAAGCAATCAGGTGTTTCATGCAACATGCATGTAAAGATTAAAATTTTCTCATTTGAAAAATATTTTGCCATCTGAATTATACACAATTCAGTCCAGTGATCCAGTGATATATAACAATTACTGATACAATTAGATTCACATCATGCAACATGCATGACTAGAATTACACTTTTCCTATTTGGGAAAATAAATGTTGCTGTCATGAATTTCACAGAATCCAGTCCAGTAATCTTTGACCAATGTGGTCGTCTCAGTTTGTCTGGTAGTAACTCCAGTCTGTAGGTGTCTACCACGGCCTCCAGGGGGCGCTGTTGACTGGACTCTTCTCTTTGCTGATGCTGGTCTGGACTGTGGAGCTCAGAGGAGAGAAGTCAGCCTCTCTCAGGTTCTTATCAGAGGAAGGCTGCAGCTTGTTGAAGTGGTTCAGCAGTCTTCTTTGAGACTTGATGTTCACCTGCTGACCTGACAGGAAGTGTGTCGTCTCTTGGACACACCTGGAGTATCCCTGATGAACAGCTGCTGAGGTCACAGCTTTTTGCTGCTGCAGTCGTCTGAGGACACAAACTGTCATCTCCAGGATGTCTGCTTTCTCCAGCTTGGAGTCTGGCTCTTGTTTGAGGAACTCTGGACCCAGGAGAGACTTGAGCTGCTCAATGCTGCTGTTGATTCGCTCTCTGCGTAACTTCTCCACCAGAGGCTTTCTGAGCTGCAGAAAGAAAAACAAAACTCATTAGTCAACTTATTCTGGGAAGCATGTTAGAGTAAGAAGACATCTTCAAATGAAAGGTGAAGTTTTGTTGGATCTTGAATTTACCTTGTGGGTCAGAGTCAGATGGTCCTGAGAGTTGGTCACTGCTGCAGTGATTGTAGGTGCCATGTCTGGATGTCTGTGCTGTAGAGGTCTCAGTAGAGAGAATCTGATCTCTGCTGGCTTCATCCCTCCTATTTATACTCCCACATCTCCATATCAATGTGTGGGTTTGGGTCTGACTGGAGTTTCTCACAGTCTCAACCAATCAGAGAGCATGACTGCACAATGAAAGATTACACGCGCCGAATGGTTTTAATGGTAAAAGGGCAATGGGTTAGAGCTCAAGGGAACAGGTGCAGGACTGAGGGGTGAAAGATGCAGTCCTAAAGAGCTCTGAGAGAATCTGGGAAAGTCTTGACCCTAGAGCAGATCTGCTGGCTGATGCTGGGATCAATTACTTTACTGGGATGAAGTGGGATGAATAACACCTAATTGCACTCAGAGTAAAAGTAAAGCAAAACTGTATACAAAGGAATTTATTTTCAAGCCACTGTTAAAGAAAAACACTGGCAGCTTCAGACGCAGTGCTTGAGGTATTACACACAATGTTATTTCCAACACCAACCACACTGTTAATATTTTTTTCTGTAAAATAACAGTGAAGAGCTGGCAGCAGAGACGCCAGCAATATACTGTAATTTTGTGGCATGAATACTGTAAGGGACTTTATAGTGGTGGGCTAGATATATACTGCTGGCCAGATATATACTGTAATTCTACATGATTTAACAGTCAAATGCAGTAAAATTAAATACAGCATAATCAATTTTAGGGACGTTACTTCAACTTATTACAGTTTAAAATAGATAATAATAACAGAACAAAATTCAGCATGTTAAAGATTCAAGATATAAGTGCAACTAAGAATACAACTTCAGTGTTGTGTCCGAGATGTGCACTATGTAGTATGGAGAATCACAAGAAGATGCTTCTTTATGAACTGATTCATTTTATGACTGAGCAAACGAAACAAAAAAAAAAAGATCTAACTCCTGTCTGAAGATGTCTAGCACAGCCTCAAGGGGGCGCTGTTGGACTGGACTCTTCTCTTTGCTGATGCTGGTCTGGACTGTGGAGCTCAGAGGAGAGAAGTCAGCCTCTCTCAGGTTCTTATCAGAGGAAGGCTGTAGCTTGTTGAAGTGGTTCAGCAGTCGTCCTCTGATAAGAGAGTGTGAGCTGATAAAGTGAACCTATAGTTATGGATGTTACTTTTGCATATCATTCTCTTTATATCAAATGTGTAGAGTTTCCTCTGCTTTCCCATTCTGTACCTTCACTGCTGTCAGTTGAGGAAGATTAGAAGTGTAGCTTTTTACACATCACATTAGAGCTGAGCTGTTGAATAAGAAACTGATCGATGTCAAATTGAAACTGACCGTTAAAGCTTAAAGCTAAAGTGTCTTTGTAATTGGCACTTCTCATTTGGTTAACCACGACCACCTCAGTCACTCAATAAGAATATAGTGACATTAATCCCTCTGGATGAAAGACCTTAAAGGATTGTGTCATGTTTACCAAACATACATACATGTATATGTACAATAACCGTGTGTTTGGTTGTTAGGGTTGTGTGTTTACTCGTTGGAGTTTGAAGAATACTCTCGCTTGAAATAGGAAGACATTGAAATTATTAAAAGGTTTTTTTTCTTTCATTTATAAACCCAGGCTAAATGAGCTACATACATTTAAGAGGCTTCAGGTTGAAGTGATTGAACACAAGTTATAGATTCCTACAAAACAATCTGTCAGCAAATCAATGTTTGTAACAGAAACCATATCATAGTTTGAATTTCCCCCCGGGGAAGAATAATTATGTTTTTTGTTTATAATTGAATAGCTTTGTTGTATTAATTCATGAGAAATACAAAACCTCACTGGGAAATTAAACTACTTTAATTGTACAAAATCTGAGTCGGTAAAATACATTTTGTAAATGTTTTTTATGATTGTTGTTGTTCAGGTTTTAAGTGTAGCCTTGTTAATATATCCATGATTATACCACACAAACATTAAAACAGATTAGCAGGTTTTTCATGCATATAGGAACATATTTTCTGTTAAACCCATCAGAGGAGGCGTCAAAGACCTGATTCAGCCTGATGCACTGTAAGTGTATCAATGACAACACAAACCACGTTTTTAATAGCTAATTAAATCTCTTTATTACAATCACATGTACATCATCATATTCCAAAAAGCTTGCCGTCGTGAAAAGTACCCTTGCACAGACAGATGGAGGTTGTGTTGCAGGCGGGATGGAGGGATTGTCAGATGGACTGATGTCTAGTTTAGAGTTTCCCAGCAGCAAGTGTCTCCGCTCCAGTGTGCTTTTAATTTCACATCACACGAGGACAGGCAGCAGCACTATTTTCAGCTCTCTGTGTCCTTGTGTAATGTAAGGGGGGAGGTGGGTGAGAAGGAAAAAAATAAATCTTTCTTCGTCATCCATTATTCAGACAGTTTGAGTCACAGCCGAGAGAGGAATAAAAGTGGAAACAAACTGGGTTGAGGTTTGATTTCACTTCTGATTCCAAGTGTTTTCAACAAACAAGCATTTCTGTCAATCATCACACTCTCTGTTTTCTCCAGGGTCATTTCAAAAGATGAATATCAGTTTTATCTATTTGAATCCAGTACAAAGAAATCAGGTACTTAGGCCTACCATAGCAGCCCCACTACTCACTCTATTTATTTTCTTATTCCAGAAATGTTTATGTGGGAAAATGAGCACAAAGCCAAACGCCACATTCAAGCCAATCAGGATGACTGCAACTCCACAGTACATGTTCAATCTGGGAACCCCTCAGCAATAACAGCTCTGTAGCCTCTCGGGGCGACGGCCAATATTTCAGGGCATCTGGTGTAGCCAGTGGATATCTGGGAAATGGCTAACACAGCCAAGAATGTATCTCTGTGGTGCTGCTCGTTATAACAGTCCTATGAGCAATTTGAGTTGCAGAAATGGAGTTGGAGTTGAGGGAAGACATCTTTGGCTAATGTCGACCAACTCCATTTTGCATGTCAATGCAGATCAATTTAACCCGTTAATGAAATGAAAATTATTCCCCAGACAAGAGTTGGTGAAATCAAAGATTGCATCGCACCCAGGGCATTATGCCTCTTTGCTTTTTACTTTGGACCTTGAATGTCAATGAACAATGTCTGGTCTGAATAAGTGTCCTATTATCTAATGACAGTTGGATTGTTGGCAAGCATGCAAAGACTGAGAGCAAATTCTGCCACTTTTAATTTCCCTATTCTCATCCGCCTAACACTTCTTAAAATGTCTTTTAAGAAAAAGGGCAGTTTCTGTTGTACAGAGATAGAACATCCGTCAGCTTCCTTATTTATTATTTATTATTTATATATTAATGTGCAAGGGTTTTATCTTTTTATTCTGACGCTGCCTGACATTTCTACAGACTTTTGCATGTACGTCTGCAGGCAACTGTTTAGACAAGGTAACCTTGGGAAAGGTTTTAACTTTTCAGCCAACAACGCCATAATCAGGTCAAATATGAATTTTGTAAAAATGCTTCTTTATGACCCAAAACCAGAAGAACTAGTAACTAGTTCAAGAGTCTCTTGTTTCAGTTCAACAAAATAAATTAAATCTTACCAGGAAATCTTACATGATTAAAGGGTCTGCTCAGCTGACCATGTCGTTTTGAGCATGTTAGCATGCCGGCATTAGAACGTAGCTCACAATACTTATTGCATTGTAAACAAATCCAAGAAGCATCTCTGCCCGGGACACAATGAAGTGATATCCATTTGATTTATCTAATCCTGGAGAAAACACAAAACAAGATGATTTTCTATAATATCGTTGTGTTTCTTAAAGCATTAGAGTGTCAGTGATAATTAATAATTAATTGATGCCACATTTAACATTCAATACAATCTGAGTCACCTCCCGTGAGTGTAACAATATTGTGAGTGATTAATGTACTAAGACTACAAATGTAAATCTCTGTGCTGTATTTACAGACTCCATAACACAGCTATAAACCCACAAAATCACATGATAAACCACTTGGAGATCAACCATCCTGTTGCAAGTTCAACCTCGTCTGCACCTTCTGACAAAATCAATATGTACATGTCATAATGACACAAAACAACAGTAAATTTCAATTCAGCCATTGAAAGAGACGATAATATTCACATTTTTTATCCACTCTTTTAAAAAAAAAAAAGGTAAATTAAAGTTTCACCAGCTCCTAAGTAAAGTAACTAGATTTTAAAGTTTCTAAAGATCATAAAAACTTTTCACATTAGTTTTGTAACCATCACAAGAAAAATATTTAAATATGTCCAACACAATGACGATAAACTGATTTTTTTTTCCTCCATAAATCACTATGATAGTTCATAAGGAAAACATTGATACACACCATCGCTCTATCTACAGTCGTTCAACTGGCCTCCGTCCCTGGTACAGAAAGGTAGGGAAAACTTTATGTATCAAAAAGATTCTGTGCAAAAAGTTGTTCTTTTAGGTCCCTCTAATTGAAAACAAAGAAATAATGGGAATATCTACATAACGTTTGCGCTTTTCATTGACTCTATAGGATGATGTGCACCGACTCATAATGACTCTTCAGTTTTGTGCATCTGTATTTTAAAACTAGTAACTGCATTAAATGGAAACATGACAGGCAGTGCACATAACTCTGTCATTATCTTAATAAAACTAGCTTGAGGAATTATTGCACATTTTCCCAAACTGCGGACCTGAAATCAGATTTACTCAAACTGCATCTGCTCTCAGTGGAAAGTCAACAAGACTGACCGAAGCTCTCGCTCTCTCCCAGCTCTATAGATGCTGCAGCAGTCTGGACAAATTGACTTGAGGTGTTTCTTCTTCTGCTTAGAATGATCTCCACACAGTCGATGCATCACATTTGATTTCAATAAACATGCATAAGCTGTTACCTGGATAGGTAGACTTGTAAACATCCTGCCAAGAGTAAACACAGATGCAGGAACAGGAAGCCACAGACCATGAGGGGCCAAAAACCATATGCTGCATTTACGCCATATCAGTAGAAAAGTACTAACAAGAAAAAAAAATCCCCTTAATACTGAAGTATCACATGATGGTGATTTCAGACATCCAGCTGTGCTGCCTCACAGTTATGTCTGTGTTCTGCAATTTAAATGGTTGGCAAGTTGGTTAGACCCTTGAAGCATGGTTTGCTTCAATCTACTGTGATCCCAATAAATGGATTTAAGAAGTAGGATGTGATTGAAAATAGTTAAGATAACTAATATAACTATGTTACAGCAGCCCAAACTAGATATTCCAAATTAATGTTTTGCTGGCCAACAAGTGTCTTAAATTAGGAACTTGTGCCCTAAATAAAGACAGATCAACTTCAATAACTAAAAATAACAGTGCTTGTTCAGAAGAGCAAAAATAAAGTTGTTAAATAAAGAGTATGTTTGGGCTCTTTGCTTCCTTACATAGATACATTTCTATATCTGATTCAAAAGCACATGTAGTAACAGAAACAATTATTGTGATGTAACAGCTAATGGGTAGATTGACATATTGTTATCAATATTTCCTAATTTAATACAGAGAGACATTTTGTTGCTGTCTGATCAAAAATAAATAAAATAATTTAATCTAGCAGGCTAGTCTGGGTTTGTGTTATAACTGAGGCTGCACACGAGCATGCTCTGAAAGATATGACGTGAATGTGGCATAATATACTCCAGAAAAAACACAGAGTAAGGTAACAGTTAATAACCTCTGCAAACCCTGTGGTACATTTCTCCCCACCATTGCTCCCACCAATCAATACTTAAACTGTAAACAGAGTTCCTATTAAAAAAACAGTTCATAATTTGGTATCAAATCTAAGTTATCATTGTCCTCATTGCTACAGTTCATGTGTTCTGATGTAAAAGTAGTACTTTATCATTAGTGCACAGCCTGGTAAATCTTCAGATCAATATTGCTCCCCGAAATCTCATGGACTTTTTCTTTTTAAAGATTGTTGATCATTTTGATAAAGACTTTGTCAGGGGGAATTTGTAGCAGATGGTGTAGCATGAACCACATGATGCAGACATACAGTACGCGATCATCTGACCTTGTTCGGTTGTTTGTCATTACAAGCGTCATGCACTGACACATTTTGTCCGGGGTGCTGAACAGTGGCGAAACACCCACACATAAAGCTATCAGTTGAGGTGAGAACAGTGAAAACAGTGAGGTTTGCACTCATACGCACATTCATTAAAAAAACAGTCAAACATTTTCACAAGTCATCATGTTCTCTGTCCTTCCTGGAGTCTTTTGAAAAGGTAGATATTAGTCTTTGCCTTTCAGATGCACAAGTATTGAAGACCCTCTTTTTTGGTGGATATATATTGTCTTTTTTGTTGCAATACTCAGGTGCTGATTGTCCTTTAGGTGTGAGCAGTCTCAAAGTCAGAAATTGTGAGAATGGCAAAAAAATACTCACTGATGGATCAGCATGTATTTCAGAGGATGTACATTTTATCACTTGCAGAAATGTTCAGCTAGCAATAAATAAAGCACAATTTGGACTTCTGTTAGTTTATGACAGAAATATACCGTACATCATTCTCTTGAGGCATTTCAAATGCAGAATTTATTTTCAGTTTGCATTAAAGTTATTTTATGACCAAATCAGAGTTTGACAAATTGAGGTAACTGGTTTTTATTTAGATCAACTTTGGAGATTTTTTCTGATATTATTGGACAAGGTCCTTCCCTTTGTGTTAAACCAGGCTAAATGTCCTGGACCGGTATCTTTACTCAGCCCTAACTAATACCCATCTCCATATGTGAATCTGGCTAAGACAGATGACAACATGACTTAATAAAAATGTATCGTTAGCGTAACATCACACACACTTGCACACAGTGTTAGTGTTAGACGTGTTGACTATGCAGTTAGACGGTGGTGACTGTCAGCAGGGAGCTGGGACACATCATGTCATCGTGGTTATCAAGCCTTGTCCCATGAGTCAGGAGCTCCTCTACTGTTGTCCAGTCATCCAACAGCTTTCTGTTCCTCAGACGACTCAGCTTCCTCTGACTCATCTCCAGAACAGTGTTGCATCGCCCATCTGTAAAAGCTCCGCCTACTCTACTGTCAAGCATACCTCCATCTCCAGCAGAAGCTCCTCCCCCTCCTGTGATGGCTCCTCCCCTGCTGATTGAATCTCGTACAGTAACTCCTCTGGCTTGAAGCTGCTGCTGCTGCCTCTGCTCACGGGCCAATAGGAAATGTTCCCTTCTTTCCGTTCGACTCCAGTATCGACCCATCAGCATGTCGGTGTTGGTCTCCTCGTCTGTGCTCATCCCACTTCGTTCATCTGCCAGCTGGGATGCTCGGTCTCTCAGGAGCTGGCTCCTGGAGATCCTTGAGGTTGTGCTATGTTTCGAGCTGAGATCAGTTTTAGGCTGCAGACCAGAATTGGGATTGGGGCTTAAACTTGCGTTAATGTGTCCTTTCTTTGCATCCCATCCAGCAGCACAGTTGACTCCTGTGTGGCCTTCCAGGGTGCTATAGAGACCTCTGCCTCCTCCAGCCCCCTGGGACTGACGGTTTGCAGGTTTCGGCCAGGTGTCATTGACGTCTCCAGCCTGAGGGTGAACCAAACTCTGTAAGTGCTGCTGCTCTCTGGCAATGGTCCTCCCCAGCTCCTGCTGCCTCTCTCTATCCATCTCTTCCTGTATCTGAGCCTCCATCTCTCTCTCCAGCTCTTTCTCCTGTTGCATATGCCTTTGCTGTTCCAGCTCCCTCTCGATTTCTCTGTCCCTTTCAGTTAACAACGGTTCAGGCATCATGTGTCTTTCTTGGGAGTGCCAGTAGTCATGGTGAGGGATCTGGCTGTTTTGCTCATAGCACCTCTCATGGATGTTGGGACCCCTGATGTGCCCCAGAGCTGAGGGATGTTGTTGGGGAGAGACAGCCAAGGTATTTGGGTGGGAAGTAATCATACCTACCCTTAGCTCACTTTCCTCTGGTAGGCCTGGCGGCAGTACGTTGCATGGAGCAACACCCCCACAATGGTGCATGGTTGCTGAACAGTACGAGGGGGAGGCTGGGTGGCTCGCCCTGCGACGATACTCCTGAGGAGGGGGGCGATGGTGAAGTGTTCGGCTTCTCCTCAACATCCCCACTGAACTAGAGCCCTGGTGGTGCTGCTGCATGGGTACCAGTTGTCTCCGATGGCTAGAGGGGGTACTGCACGTGGAGAGGACTGGAGCTGTCATCCGTGAGACTGCAGCATGGGAGGGGTTGAAGAGGGCTCCGCTGCTGGAGCTGTGACGGTTCAGACAGGGCCTATCAGTTTTGTTGAACTGGACAGATGAAACCCTGGAAAGTTGGAATAGTGAAATCAGTCAGCGGCACTAAAACATGTTGGGGAACATGAAGGTTTAGAAGTAAAGGGCAAAATTCAGTCTAATAAATAGATTTACTTTTTACTTAATCTTTCAGAAACCTAGACAATCATTGAACAGTGTTTATTCTACCAGTTGCTACCTGAAAAGTCCTCTAGGTGGAAGGTCCATGACAGGTTCAGCAGTCTCCTCCATCTCGTGCTGCAGGCGCTGACACTGCGGCTGGATAGTGAGTGCCTCAGGGATAGCCTCCAGCAGCTCGCGGTGGCTCTTTGGGCAGCTATCGCGTCGCTCTCGCCTCTCACAGGATTCGCCCTGATGTTGCAGCCTAGCATTGTAAAGCCGCATTCGCTTCTCCAGCAACCTCTGGAAGTGCCTGAACTCCCCGGTGCTCACACTGTAGAAGCCAGAGTCACTAAGCTCCGAGGAGATGAAAGACTCTGAGGATGGGGAACCACCTCCATAGCCCCCACAACCCCCTGGGGCAAGGGCCCCATGAGAATGACAGTCCTCAAGGCCTCCCTCCTCGGTCTCCAGTCCTGAAAGGTCTCCCTGGTGGAGGGAGCCATCAGTCCAGCCCAGACCACTGTCCAGCTCATGATGGAGGGGCAGGAAGCCCAGAGGCTTCTCAAGCATGAAGTCCTCGTCGTCCGTCTGCAACAACAAGCATTCATAGTCCCAAGGTCATTCCAACTAATATCTTCATCAGAACACTATAATTAGTAGAAAACTGCATATTTTCAAAGTACTACGTAGGACCAGCCCTAATGACTGTGCATTTTTATTGCATTTATTTTATTGCATTTTTTGGCTGACAGTAGTGAGACCATAAATATGTTGGCTTTTCTATTAGCATAGACCATGACCTTTAGACCTTTTCACTTCAAAAAGAATCCTTCACTGTAGGCAGGATTAGCTTATCCTCTGCCACATCATTGTCTTCTTCTGCCCTTGCCAATTTATCAATACAAGTTGGTTTTAAAGAATCATAGTAAAAATAATAATCATGATCACGGTTGATGTTAGGCCTGACCGCTAAAAATCGGGGTTACATCTTGACGTCGCTTGAAAGATGTCTCATGTCACACAAGTCATTATTCTCTTCAAATCAGTCTGCAAGATTTTCACACCATCGCTCAGTATAATGTTGGCTTGTTTCAGTCATTAACCGAGTTGATGCTTAATAAGGTGTGAGATCCACTACCAAACCCAAAGAAAGCCAATAGAGTGGACTCTAGTTGACTTTGGACCCCATGCAGTAGGCAAGAGATAGAAGTCTGTTTTACTAAACCATCTAACTATTAAAAAACAGCTCACAAATACAATTATTCAAGTATCATTGAAAAGTAATGAATACCAATTTCATAAAACAGCTGGTCACAAAAATGGTAAGAAAACAAAAACTGGAGGAAATGGTGCATCTTTTTTTGTGACTGTATTCAGCTGCAGATAAATCCAAATTTGGTGTTTCAGTATTTCTGGAAGTAGGACCGAGTGTGTGGGAAGAGTCAAAACAAACAACAGTTTGTGCGTTCAGAGTTGTAAGAGAAAATAAACAGCGTGACTCATTGATGTGTTTTTAGTTTTTTTAACACCAATGCAGCTCAATAGCACAGGAGCTAATATGTATCAAGCTTTGGATACACAGACAATGCTTGTATGTGGGATCAGTTCAATGTCATGTTTAGTCTGCTCCTGAGATATTTTGACTGTAGACATGTGAAGAATCTCAAGGATATTATTTAAAATGTTAGCCTGATTGTTTTCATATATCAATCTGCACCGACATCAGTAGGATATTGATTTGGATCGCCTTTTTGAATGAGTTCATTTGAAGGTCACAATATATTTAAATTTGTGTTTGATACAGAGTCGTGTTTTGACACAACCCATAAAGTATGGCATTGTCTGAATTGCAGTCTCACAAAAAAATGGATCAATTGCAGCTCTTGTATGATGAACATGCAAACACTTTTCTCGGATACCTGACTGTGGAAGCCGTTAGGTTCTTCTAAGTTCGTATTGCAACATCCCATCAGGCAGTTCTGTCCATTTGGTCCACGACCGGTCAGCTCAGGATCCTGGGGGACAACGATGAGAGGAAAGAAAATTAAAAACAACACAACTGTAATATAATGACTCTGTTACCAATCACAGGCTTTTTGTTGTTGTCAGTTTTGTACTAAACTGTCAAATCAAACTTTTCTAATGTATGTGAATGCTTGCAAGCTCTGTAGGCTTTTGCATAAAGATGGAAAAATATGTTATTTATTTACCCAAACCCTTTTGCATCCAGACCCCCTAATTGGGTCACGATTGTTTAACGCAGCATATATAATGTTAGTCTAGTCTGTTCTCTGTGAGACTACTGAGCTTCATTTTATGAAAACATGCATCTGCAATGACTCTGTCTTTAACTATGGTAGAGACTGTCTGATAGGTTGTTAAACAATTAATTTTATGCAGCTCAATTGTGAACTGGGCTGAATGTGTATACAGTATGTAAGTGTCCATTTGTATGTCTGTTTCTGTTGTGTCACCTGATGAACAATGTCCACAGTGTCCCGTGGCGAGCTGGACATGTAGCTGTAGCGTCCTCCTTCACAGTGATCTTGTGGCAAAGCCAGGTGGCCGTAAAAATGTCTGACAGACAAAACAAGAAAACCAAATGTTGACATTTTAATCTGATTTTTTTCAAACCCTGGTACAAAGCAAAACTCGATAACCTCCACACACAATATGTTTCTTCATAGGCGACTAATTTTCAAATGTGCACCGAGGAAAAGACTCAAAGATACACACAAATAATTCATGAGCCCTTGCAATGACAAATTAAATGCCATGCTGCCCTGAAATATGAGAGGATGTCTTAAATTATTTAACATTATTTAACCTTCCTCATCACTAAACAGAATTAATATCTTATATAAGCTGCAAATCTGGAAACCAAACTTTCTGTTGAGTGAAAACACAAAAAACTTTTCTGTCTTACCCATTTTGTTATTTTATTTCATTTGAAAAGAAACATCTTGATTTTCCTTGGTGTTAAAGGTGTCATATTTTTTAACTCATAAAAAGGAAAACTGACAAACTGTCTTTTCTGTGTGTTTTTACCTGTCTTGGTAGGTCGGGCTGGAAGCATTTATCCCGGCCCCCATTGGTGGGAGGGGCAGGTTGAGATGCTGCAGGTTAAGAGGTAGGGTCTCCCATGCCCCCCTGTCTGCCTCAGTGCCACACCCCCTCTGACCCTTGATCTGCAGAGTGATTGGACGCTGACTGGCTGCCAAGATCCTCAGAGCGTCACGCTGGCTCAGGTGTGCTAGACTCCGCCCATTCAACTGAAACAGACAGACAGGTGAAAATTAGATCAGGTACAAGCGTCCATAATCCCACATTCTGAGCTGAAACGCACCGTCTTGTTGGACTCACGTAGGAGTCAGCCTTATGGGAATAATAGTTATATATTCCATATTTTTAAGAGGGCTAGGAGAAGTGTTTTTCTCAGCAGCAGAACAAACCTTACTGATGGAATTAAACAAGGACTTTAAATCGCTGGGACAAGAGTTCAAAATCTTTTAATCCTGCGACCCCCAAAATAACAACATGAGAAACTGGGGATCCCATCTGTACCTGGAAATGGTTACAGCATTTAACTTTGTGTACATCAACCTGCACTAATAGACCTATCCAAGCATGGTCTTATTTCATTGTGCCTGTGTGCATTTTAATTGACAAAGATCAACACAGATGCCTGCATTGTTACAGTCAAGTGTTTTACTTTACTTTCAGCACAAATCTCACTTCAGGATTATTTCACGCGTATCGGTAAAATATGCAATATAAGTCATTTGAAATTTGTATTTGTTTTTGGAACGCACCTCCTGACCCCTCTCCCAGTTTCTCACAACCACCAAATTTCAGGTTCAACTCCAGTCTGCAGCGCAACAGGCAACTCACCACCACGAGTTATCATCAGAAGCTTGCCAGTGAAAACATTATGTGGTCATAAATCTAAAGCCTACATTGTTTAGGATGCTGTAGGTTTAAAAGTCTTTAAAAACCAACAATGGATCTCTATGTTTTAATTGGCCTTTCAAAATTGGCTGCAGATTGGTAAAGTAACGTTGTGCTCGTTGTTGGCCATTTTACCATTACTTCCACTCTGGGTGGTGGTGGCATGTGATGTGAGCTCGGGCATTTGAATTGTTCCTGAAGTACTCCACTTCAGGTCAAACTTCCCCCAGGGATTGTAGAATCCACAGCGGGTTCACGCTTGCCTTCATTGAAACAGGATCCCAGTACAGGCAGGAGATAAGTCCGACATGATCATGCATTACCAACACTGAGAGCTAGCTACCTTTACCAGTGCGACTGGGATGACGCACACCGCCCCCTGCAAAGAGGTTAAATAACCCGCAGAAGTCTGAGAAAATTCTCTGTGAATTAACAACATTCAAAAATGTCCAAACACAATCTTCTGTATTTTTAAAGGCAAGTCTGTCTATTCATTTTATATTAATCAGAACTGATAAAATGGTCTCCTATTCCTAACCATATGCTGAAGTTGCATCCTGCAGATCTGTGCATCATTAATTAGAGTTGGTCCATGTATGATTGGCCGACCAGCGATGAAAACATCACTCCTACTGTACACAAGTTCAGGTTGGAAAAAATGACCCTAATGATGTTGTCAGCTTGAAGGCGACAAATGTACAACAAATGTATGAATTTCCACAACAACAAAAAAAACTGTTACAAACTGGAAATGGAAGGCTCTAAAGACATTTGATGCTTGTCAGGTTGCGAGGTTTTAATCAATGCAATGCAGTTGCATCGTGGGTAGTGTAGGACCCAGTGTTTTGGGAATTTGACCCACATAAGGGGCTTTTAAAGCAACATATTTAGATCTTTTCTGGAGCCTTTTTCAGGTAAGAAACTCAAGCAGGAGAGGAATGTCCAAACTCAAACTATACTGTGTGTAAAGACAGTGTCAACACAATAATGAAATGTTAGTCGTCAGGCTTCCATTTTAAACGCACTTCATCTAGTCTGTGTGTTTTTACACTCCAGACGATAACTCTGGAATAGTCGACATTATGCAACTGGGTCGAAACACAAAGCTTCGCAGACAGATGGTGAATTTATCTCATTATGACAATCAGTCGAATTTTGGTGATTTTACATCAAATGTGACGAATGTGGACACGGTGTTCATGTTAGCACTAAAGGGTTAACACCTACGAGCAAACATAAACCACAGCCTACTTCACATGCACGCACGCACACACGCACGCACACACTCTCACACTCACATACATGTAGATCAGCAGCCATCGAATTAGACGCATGAACAGTATTGTTAACTCCAGCACATCACAACCATGAGTCACCCTCTGCTACATTCAACCAAACACACACACACACGCACTCCCAGTATGAGTTGAGATGCACAAAATGGCACCTGTGTGTGGAAACAGGACGGTAGAAGAAGGAGTGTGAGGCTGAAACTGATGGAGATCACAAACATGAAGATCTTTCTTGCACAAAACATTTGATTTATTGTGTCAAAAAAAATGCATTGAAGTGTTTGAGATTTAATCCCATAAATTAGGTCAATTATGTAAACACACAAACAGTCCTGCAGAAATCCTCAAATAATATTTGCATCTGTATCATACACACACACACACACACACATATACGCACACACCTGAACAGGACGTGCACAGCCCATCTCCATCTTATTCCGACCAGACATCGTCAAACACACAGTATTTATTTCAGGCAGGTTTTTGGATGCTCACCGTTTGGTCTCCCATCCATGGTCCAGAGAGCCAGCACCCCATCGTCACGGCAACAGAGGATAGCCGCCTTGCTTCCCAAGAAAATCACCGATGCTGCTGCTTCCTCCAGCAGATCGTCTCCTCCTCCTCCTCCTCCTCCTCCTCACTCTCTTCGTCTACCTCTCCTCAGTGCTCTTTTCACTTTCACTCTCTCCTCAGCATCCGTCCTCCTCCCTTCCTATCTTCTGTATTCCCCTTTTTCTTCCTTTCCTCATCTATTTCTTTAACGTCCCTTTCATTTCCCATCCCCCTTCTCCACAGCTCCAGATTTCAGCATCCTGCACACACATACAGACACACACTCACCCACACTCTTGCATGAATCCAGCTTTGCAAATAGAGAAATATGCGCAGGCTGACACAGTGGATTCAGAGACGAAGAGGGAAACACACGCAGTCACACAGTAAAGATGGTGCCTGATTGGTGGCCTTTTAAGGGTCACTAGCCAATCAGACGCAGTGGTGTCCCTCTGGATATCTTCCTCTCCGACTGAAACTCCTCATGAAGCATCAACATGTGCAGGAGGGGCTCTGTACTGCAGAGATACACACAGTAGCAGTGGGAAACACCATACAACCATCCATCTTTTCGCTATTAATCCAGGATCCTCCAACAGATGCTGCTTAAGGCATGCTGGGAGTAGTAGTCCCTCCGGTGTGTCCATCAGAGAAATTCTGATTCAGTCGCTCAGTTGTCCAAGAAGCCATGTGCACAAATGTGTTACAAAAGAAACCCTGAGTTAGTATGAGTGCTCTCCCACAGGCAGTTTGGTCCAGACTGATGCAGTGTCCTAATTTCATTTTGTACACCATGTACTTTTTTTGTGATTTTTCTTCTTCTTTTTTTGGTGCGGTCCCAAATTGAATAATATATTTATTTGTGAGCACTTTTCAAGACAGGAGCACAAAGTGCTGCACATAAGCATATTCAAAGGGGTAAAAGGGACACAAATGTTAACAAGCAAAAAAGCAACATTTGGACATATAGTGTAAATACAACGAAGTTAAAAGAGCCAATCACAAATGTTAAGTTCAAAAATGTTTTGTTCAAAAATGCCCAGGAGCTCGGCTAAAGTAATGTCTGCTGAAAAGGCATGTCTAAAAAAAAAGCAGAATCAGTGAATGCTGATCGAATACAGAGTGACTGTTCCAGAGCTGAGGTGCAATCCCAGCATTAACTCGATCACCCTTCGACCGCAACCTTGACTCAAGCCTGAAGAGCAGCTGATTGAAGGCTGCTTTTTGCACAGATCTGATTTTCTTTGTTTCGGCCTGCATCAGACTGCCATGGGAATGCACTTTTTGAAAGTGGGACAAATCTGATTTGTAAAGATCAGCTCTTATGTGCTGTATGTGTTATGAGTTGTTTAAGCTGTCGTGAGAATATCAGATCTGAGTAACACAGGAGCAGAAAAATCAGATTCAGGTGGCTGCAGTGTAAGCTGAGGAGAGGTTGTTCGGTACAAACAAAACCTTCATTTCTCTTAAAGGAAATGACCACAGCCGTTCCAGGAAGCCATCGTGGTTTACCTTTGAATCTGGAGGTGTTTTTTTCAACAGCCAAAGAGGGGGGAAGGATCAGTCATTGAGTCAAGTAAAATCAAGGTTTTTTTTATAGCACATTTAAAATAAATTGGTAACCAGTGCAGCTAAACAATTGATGATGTGAGATGTGCGCTCTGTCGTCGTGAGACGTCTGGGCCCGTATTCACAAACATCCTGAGAATCCTCTCAGAGCGCTCTGAACTTAACTTTACCGTTCCTAACAAGGAGCTTTAGCTTACGAGTTATCTAGTTAGTAATCCAGTCAGACATTTTGTGATCATGAACACTTTGAAATTAGCGTCTGTGTGATCTTTTGTAAGAGGTTCTTTAGAAGCATAATAGCCCACAAGATGTTTGAAAATCACACGCCCACTTGCGCAACAGCTTCTTCACCTGCTGATCGTTACATCAGCAGGTAATTAGTGATAATTAGTGATTGGATGCACCTGTGGAGGTGACCGCATGAAAAAAAAAAAACAACACATCATGCACATCTAACTTTGCACCGAAAAACGTCAGTGATGGATTTAAAAGTCTGCACAAATCATTTGTGTTCTGCCCAACTTTGAGTCAAAAATGTTCTGCGTGTCGTGTTTGAAGAGCATGTCTCCATTTTCTCCTCAGCTTGAGAAATTCTTCAGCCTGTTAGACGTCCTCCTCACTACTCAGTTTGACACCTTCGGAGCTCTTTTAAGGGCTAAGACACTGTGAATAACTTCCATCGTTTGAAGGATCTAGTCTGAACTTTGAGGAAAAATTCTTAGAAAATGTCCTGATTTTAAAAATGTTCTTTGAATTTTATCACTCGGAGTGACTCTTAGTATTTTGAAGGCTTGGTGAATATAGGCTCAGGTGTTTATTGGAAATTTGGGCTCAATGGTCTCGTCTTCACTGAAAGGTCGGAGATTTGATCCCCAGCTCCTGCAGCCACATGTCCAATGTGTCCTTGGGCGAGACTCTTAATCCCAAGTCGGTCCCGCATCAGTGTGTGAATGTGTAGTTGTGACTTGTGGTATAAAAGCTCTGAGTAGTCAGAAGATTAGAAAAAAGGACCATACAAGCTCAAATCCATTTACCAAAATGTCAGGGTTAGTGAAGACCAGATAACCCGACGATGAACTGTTTACGTCTAACTTGGAGTGCAGGTCTCTGGTGTAAGAAGGACACAGGAGGAGGACGATGTAGGTCAAGACAACCCGAGTGTATGTGGTTTTCCTTTTCTCACATATAGTGTTTGAACTCAGTGACTTCCAGGAGAGAGAGATTTATTTATTTTTTTATATCTGTCTTTGAATATCACATCACACAGGGCATCCTCTCCACCTTAATGTAGCACACTTCTTCATTCTGATTGGACGGTGGCCGAGCTCTCACGGGCAGAATCTCCCAAGGCGACGCTGCAGGAGAGAGCAGGCGGAGATGTCTCCTGTCCTCAGCGGACAGAATAAGAAACAGTCACATGAGCCTTAGAGCCGCTCACACGCTCTGCGGTAACACACATACACGCATGTATGTAGGCTGAATTTGAACTGATTCACCCACTGGCCCTGCTCTGACTGTTTGGTTACTATGGCTACCAGCTCTCCTGCAAACGTATTTGTAGATTTGTACATTTTCCCCTCCACATTCACTGTTTAAAATACGAGGAGCTGCAGAATGCTTTTGATACTGTTCATATTAAGGTGTGGGAGTGTGTGTGTGTGTGTGTGTGTGCACGTCTTGCTCCTGCTGCAGATAAAGATGATGATGATGGGTGCATCTGGATGCCTGTCGCTGAGCTCTGGCATTTCTGAACTGAAGTACGGAGGCGTAGAGAGAGCGAGAGAGAGAGAGAGAGAGCATGTGTCAGAGTTACATACTGTAGAGCCTCAGCTATGACACACACACACACTCACACACACACACAGACCTGTCTGTGCCTATAAATGGAAAGCACTCTTACTGTTGCTGAGAAGCCACGAGAAGCTTCTGTGTGTAGAGTACGCATAGAGGGATTCATATGACCATCCACCAGCCTTTTTAATAAGATGAATAAAAACAGTGTCAGCTAATGTCACATTAGATTTGCAGTGAGGGAGTTTGAAAAGGAGCAAATGATTACATTTTTATCACAAAGGAAACAAAAAAAGGAAAATAAGTTAAAAATATTCAATATAAAAACGCAGTGAGTTTTGAAGGACGTGGATGATTTTAAGGAGTTTCTTTTCTTGTTGCGCAGTTGAGGAGGTTGGTTTTATTATAGTGTTGTTGCCCTTATATGACAGAGCAACAAGAAGCAGGGGCTGAATTCTTAAGCGATCTTAAATGGGTCAAAACCAAGCAGCAACCTCTGGTGTTGAAAAATGATGCTCGAGTGCAAAATAAGCAGCAGTTCCTTAAGTGTCCACATGAGGCTGGGTGCAAAAGCCAAGGGATCCCTTAAGGGCCAATATTAATGTGTCAATGTTTACAGCAAAAAATATATGTTTACAACCTAGTACAAAAAACGATGTTCACTTCTTTATCCTTACACACAGTGTGAGAGGTGAATGGCTTTTATAAAGTATACATCTTGATTATATTAAGGCTGAGGAATATATTTATATCACTAGAGGTGTGGCTGACAACACAAACAAATACAACCTGAATACATACATACAGCCTGAAAGCCACAATATTATTTTTGTTATGAATTGTAAGAAATGCTTGAAGGGGAACTAAAGTAATCTTTATGTAAAACTGTAGCACTGATACAAAACTTAATAATCACACACAGGTGACATCAGTGTTTTTATATGTGAAGCACAACAGACAACTCAAGCAGACCCTTGACAAACTAACGGATTTTTCATATCTGGGTAACTTGAGTGTCGATACTGACCAATAAAATGTGAAGTGAACCAATCCAGTCTTTTGTTTGTGGTCTGCATAAGTCTCACAATACAGAAAAAAATGCTCTGTTTCAAATCTGCCCTCCTTGTGATGTCACAGTGGGATTCTGGTAAACAAAGCCTCTCCCCTTGTATCTCCACTCATGGCCTTTACCACTACCCTGGAATGAAACGTTTGCTCAGGTCCGCCATTTTAATTCTAAAATGGGAAAACTAAAAGGGGGCTAATTGCATTTAAAGAGACACACACCAAAACGGAGCGTTCTGAGAGGGCTGGTTTCTACGGGGTCACAAACCTCCTCTGGTGCTTGTTTCATGTTTTATTTGGACCGAAGCACAGCACAGATGTTTCATTTAGAGCACAGGGAACTGGTAGAAAAAAGGGGATAACATGTCCTCTTTAAAACTGGAGGTTGCTTGGCTTTAAAGTATTTCTCCTGTTCCCATTCTTAGGTGCTTAGCAGAGTAAACCAGCCCCTCATTGTTTATCATTTTTAAATGAAAAACGATCCAAAAAAACATGTAAACATTTTTAATATTTTTAAATTTGTGTTTATATCCGAGATGTATTTCCACCTGTTTACCTATGACATCAATATTTCATTTAAAGCCGGTCAAACGTATTTAAAACCTGTTTCCCCATTTGGGCGTTTAGTACAGTTTGTCTCAGACAGGGACCCGTACAGCCTGCAGCGCTGCGCATGGGTGCCCATGATTGGTCAGGCTTGTCAGAGCCGGGCTGTGATTGGTCAACTTCTTCGTGTGTACCGGCCGGGGCGGGCAGAAAATACACAGTTTCTACACTTTCTTCGTGTTTAGCTGCTTATCTACCGTCCGACCATTTTTGTTTTTATTTAGTGCGGAGGCCAAGTCGGGAATAAACACGCCATTTATCAGACACAAGTGACGTGTTTTTTTTTTAGTTTCTTGCTATTAATATAAAGCTGCTCTGATGGAGTTAGCTGCATTAGCTTAGCATGCTAACATGCCTTTGAAATTAAAACAGAGAATCTCGGGTCGACTTTTTTTTTAAGACAACAGGTAAGACAAAAGCACTGACAGGAAACGAGCTGACACACAGAAACAGACTGAGACACGTTGTCATTTACTGGTAAAGTTTAAAACTTGAACTAAGAAACAGCATCGAGTGAGGTGTGCGCATGCGCAATTGTTACTCCGTTTCACTTTTAAGCGCAGATGAGGTTTTGGTTCTCTTTGGACCGGTCCAGGGGGGGGGGGGGTATGAATAATGTGGACTTGTTTGTTTAAGCCAGACCTCAAGGTTCGGTTCTTGGGAACTCTAAATGTGTTTTTAAAGGACTGCAGCATGCTCTGTTTAAGGATATCCAAATCTGTAGAGTTTAAAAACACTTAAAACCATAATATTAATGTATACCGACCCCCCACCATTCTTCACTGGAGATCAGCTTTATTTATATCTCATCTATTCTTAAATTAACTGATCTAATTGCCCTATCATAATTTTGTATAACACAACCAACCAGTTCAACTTTGCATATTTGAATGTGGCGTGTATAAGATTGGTCAAATCAACTGCTTTCATACTTAAAACATCGTACATTATTTTAAAAAAAAAATCCTCATTGACCAACAAATTTAAAGAGGGATGCGGTTTTGAGTTTTTAAAATCACTCCTGAAGTTTTGTGTTTTGTTTTCCAGGCAGGGTTTTAGAGTTTCTTTTTTTGAAATTCTCTTTTTTATTGAATTCTTTCATGTCCAAACATGCCAAACTTTTCAATTCAATTAACCATCTGCAATTGTACAACAGTGATAATCGTTTCCACCAGAATAGTATCCCTAACCAGGAAGCGGTACAAAAGTGTGCAAGGACTCATTAGGCATCTAAACTACCCGTAACACAGGATTTTTCAAATATAGTAAAAAAAGCAAACAAGAACACAGTAAACAAACATGTAGGGGTAGACCTCAATGACACATAAATCCCTCTACAGAGGGAATACAGATATTTATATGTAAGAAATGACAAAGGGAAAAACAAAGCAAAACTATCCACTTTAAACAAATGATGGACGTATTGGCGTGATATATTCCAACCATCTTTCCCATCTTTTCAAAAAGATTTCCTGTTGTAATTTCAAAGCAAAAGTAGTCCTTTCCATCCTAAACATATAGGGTTTTAGACTTTCATGTAAATAATACTGGTCCGGTAAGTAAGGTTATAGAGTGGTGTTTGTTTGTGACTGGTTAACACGTCTGCCTCGCTCTCCTCCCTCCCCGCAGCATGAACTGCCCCCCTACAAAGCGCCTCCGAGGCCTGAATCAGGATGTGGTGACGGCGATGCCCTTCGACGACCCGTTCGGAGACGACGACGGTTTCACCCAGGACGACTTGGACGAGATTGACATCATCGCCTCCCAGGCCGCCACCTCGACCGCTGCGGCTGGTCACGAGTGGAAACCGGCGCCTAAACCGACGGAGCCGGCTCGTGGGTCTGCATGGTCGTCGTCCGCAGGCTCGAGCAAATCCGTGAACAAAACCACAAACAATCAGAGCCGAGAGAACACGTTTGGATTCGGCGGGAGCACCAGAGGGAATGCTGGGACACCGAAGAGAGAGCTTCATGGTGAGTTACCACATACATTTAGGTTCTGGTCCTGAACGGTCTGGATTTGTTTGGACCAGAGAAGGTCGGCGCTTTGCTCTTTTTTCTGACACAGCTCTGTTGTTTGGTTGTGTTCAGGCAGCAGGCAGCAGCAGCAGCTCGGGTCAGACAGAGAAGACTCCCACAGACAGCTGGAGGCTCAGCATGCAGAGCTGAAGAGAAAGGTGAGGTTCACGGCCGTTTAACTCTTAAAATGGCAGGTAAACAAACTGGGAACAAACATTACACAGTTTGTTTTATTTCATCACAGACGGGAAAACCTTTTGTAGTTTTTGCAACACGTTTATATTTCTCTATTGATTGAAAAACTTCTGAGCTGGACCTGATATCTGAAGGCTCAGAAATGTATCCATGTAGGACAGAGTAAAGATGAGTCCAGCGTGAGTTATAATGTTTTTACGTCAAGTGCCAGCTGAGAGCAGACTCAGGATGAGTCCAGTGTTTGTGATTGTGTGTGTGTATGTGTGTGTGTGTCGTTAGCTGAAGGAGGTGGAGGAGGAGATTGTGCTGAAGAGCGGCGAGATCCGGGTCCTCAGGGACTCTCTGAAAGGAACTCAGCAAGAGAAGGAGGCCCAGAGGCAGAACCAGATCCTGCTGGAGACTCAGAGACAGAGAGAGCACAGCGAGAGAGAGAAGGAGCTCAACAGGAAGGTGAGGAGGTGAAAGAAAAAAAACACACACACGAACATGCAGTACACACGATCCTTAAAATGTTGTGTGGTCTGTGTGTCCAGGTCCAGTCTTTGCAGACAGAGCTGCAGTTTAAAGAAGCAGAGATCAATGAAATGAAGATCAAACTCAATACAGACAAAAACAAGACGGCCTCGCCGCTGCCCAGACACAGGTAGGTCGCCATCAAAATATCAAACTGCAAATAAATGTGTTCTTTATGAGACAGTGGATGTCCGTTTGAGCCCTGCAGACATCCGCCTGAAGTCCGAGGGCTGATGACGTTTGAGCGGTCGCGTCATTGAACATAACGAAGCTGATCTTTGGTTCATGCTATGATTACATCCATCTACACAGAGCATTGATTCATACGCCTCCTCCAAACGTCCCACTCAGAGGGACATGGATGAAAAGGCAGCGCTGGGGCATTTCAGGGGCAGGCTTTTTTAATGTTTTTTCATCAAGAAGTTTCCCGGAGTTCTTGTGTGAAATGTGTCAGGGAGTCAAACGGTCCAAACAGCTGTGGCTCCAGGACAGCAACACATTTATGGCCCTTTCCTGATCATTTCTAGAGGACTCTCCCAAAAACTGGTTTTATACATTTACCTCACAGAAGGAGGTTATTCCTCCTGGATTGGAGGGGGGTCGGGGGGACAAGGGGCAATACATACGTATGACGGGCCGATCATTTTAGAAAAGCCTTCTGCTAATTTTGCTTTTAGATGATTTATTCTTTTAAACTCTTTAGCACTTTGAGATTCACGAATGTAAAGTGCTTTTACCAATAAAATGTATTATTATTTATTATTGGTTCTACTCTTTCCTCTCTCTCTCTCTCTCAGCCCTAAAGTGCTGAGCAGTCTGGCCCAGTTGCATCATGGGAACAGCGGCAACTCGTCCTCTCCAACAGGAAACGGTTTCATCACCAAGGAGATGTTTGGAGCCGGCATCCCGACGAGGACGACCCCGGTGAAGACGCGGAGGGACGGTGCGTGTGTGTGTGTGTGTGTGTGTGAGATGTAACGACGTCTGTTCTTGAGGACTTTTGATGACGTGTGTGTTTTTCTTGCAGACAGGGGGTCCAGCAGCAAATCTGGAGACAGACTGGAAGTAACTCGCCCAGATCCCTTCCTGTCTGTCAGACCTGCACACCTGCAGCCCAGAGGTGAGGCTGCAGGAAGAAGAACACACACACACACACACACACACACACACAACTCTCCACCTCTTCAGATAAGAATGAAACATGTTTCATTCATCTATTTATAACAGTAATTAAAAACACAATGAGCTGAAACGCTGAGTGAAGACAAACACATGAACAGCTGTTTTTATCTTTCATTATAAACCAGCCAACAGTGAGTCAGTGAGCCTGCCTGAAGGCACCGGCCAATTAGAGGGAAACACGGGCAGAGTAAAATAGGCCACATGTCATCTTATATTAATAACTAATGTATACATCAGGTTTTATTTTTGGCTTTTATGATCCTTTGTTGGAGAGATCGGACGGTGGAAACACTATCACAGATTTTTGTGTCTTATTGTTGACAGTCTTCTTTGCGGCGGTCTTCTCGCCCCGCGTCAAACTCGTAACATCAGCTGTGTTTGATCAGGGAGGGGGGGCGGCTGTGGTTCAGTTGGTGGAGTCGTCGTTCCTCAGTCGTAAAGTCGAGGGTTTGATTCCCCAGCTGCACACACACCCGATGTGTGTAGGTGCCTCCGTGTGCTCTCTCATGGCTGTCGGGCGTGACTTCTCAGATAGAAAGAAGAGAACCTGTGTTATGATCCAGTGATGAAGACATAGTGTCCAGGTGCATCATGGGAAATGTCTCTTCTGAGTGTCAGGATTTGTCCTCCAGGTGGCGTCCTGCTGGGGTTGTTGCTGCAGCAGCCTTTGTCTCCCAGCAGCCTCGGCCTCTCTCACCTGCTGTCCATGAGTCTGACGGACAACCACCTGACGTCCAGGTAAAAACCAGCCAGCACTGTAACCATGGCAACAAGGCAAGAAGTGGATATGTGTGAGGGCAGTGTTAGAAATTGTAGCATTATATTCAGAGATAGCACAAGCGGGGGGGGGGCATACCAGAGCAGTTTGGGGTTCGGTGCCTTGCTCAATGGCACCTCCACAGTACTCGGGAAGTGACCTGGCACCGCCATATTTTTTGGTTGTCACCAGCAACCCTCCAGTTCTCAATCAAAGCTTCTAGTCTGAGTTGCTCCAGTTACTAATGTTTAAATCTTTAAACGTGTTGTTTTGTTTTTTTAAAACCTTTATTCAAAGATCGGTCCAAAGGTTACTGGACTGTTTGAAGGTCTTGAAGATGTTTCACCTCTCGTCTTTCTTCAGCTCTAAACGTTTCTACAACCAGTCCAGCTGTCTTTGGATCAAGCTTTGAATCGACCCTGACCTGCATGTTTCTCATTTAATGTAGAATACATCGTTTCTGTCTTCTTCAAACACACTGACCCGAGTCGATGATGACGATAAATGAAAGTGGTTTTTTTTCTTGTGCCTTGTTGCTGTATGTTTTGTGTTCAGCAGACTGTCGGGAGGTTTTCCCTCTGAGGCTGCAGCCGGTGTGAGTGCAGGACCAGATCCCAGAGCTGCTCCGAGTCTGGTCCAGAGTCTGGCTGTAACTGGACTCAACATGCTGAGTCAGAGCCGAGCAGAAGCTGCAGCCAGCGGCAGAAACCAAAGGTAGACTGACTGAGCTGAAGAAAAGCACAAGTATAAAAGAAGGATGACGCTGAACTTTAGTGTGGAGAGCAGCGCCCTCTTGTGGCCAAATGATGTAACCGCAGCTTTAAAGATACAACAACACTGAGCAGCACCATGAGGCCCGATGTTAATGTAGATATTAAAGAGGGATTGTTCATGTCCATTTATAAAGTAAAACCAGTAAACACGACCGTGCTCTTTAGAAGACTTTATAAACCTCTGATGCAGATGTTTAGTTTTGGTTCTGGTTTTAAAGGTCGTGTCCTGGAGCCGTGCTGCTCCTCCCTCTGTTGGACCTCCTCCTGTCTCGACTCTGTCAGGCCCTCGACACGCTCCGGTCCTCGTCTCCTGGAGGCGCCGGTTCAAACTCTGCTGCTGCTGCCAGCTCTGCTCCTTCAGCTGGTCCGGGGATCCTGGAGGAGACTGGTGGGACTGGTTTCAGTGTGGAGGACGCTGGTTTGGCCGCTCTGAGGCTTCTCTACCTGCTGCTGGCCCACAGCGACGAGGTGACGCAGAAACGGGAAACGTCGTCTCATCACTTGTTTGTTTTTCTGAAGCTGCTGCTGACTGTCGATGTGTCTGATGTTCTTCAGGTGGTGCAGGCCGTGCTGTCGAGAGACGGTCAGAGCAGAGACCCGGACATGAAGGTAAACACTGTACTGACCTTTACGTCTCCCCGCTGAGTGATGATCAAACATGAGCAACTTACTGAGTAATGAAAACGTTCGACTGATCTTCACCATCTGATCACCTGAAGACAGAAACATGATCCTCCTCCTCCTCCTTCTTCTCGTAGGCGGAGAGCTCTGCTGCAGATGTGGGTCTGTGCTCCCAGAATGCCTTGCTGCAGTCAGTGTTGCGGCTCTGTGAAGCAGGAACAGGTGAGAGCAGTTCACAGAGGGAGGAGCTCGTCCTCGGCGCCATGAAGACTCTGAGCGTCCTCATTCAGAGGACGAAAGACACGCACACGGACAGGTACACACACACTCACTGACAGGTACACACACAAACACACAGTGACAGGTACACACAAACTGACAGGTACACACACACACACACACACACACACACACACACACACTGACAGGCACACACTGACAGGCACACACTGACAGACACACACACACTGACAGGTACACACACACACACTGACAGGTACACACACACTGACAGACACACACACACTGACAGGTACACACACACACACTGACAGGTACACACACACACACTGACAGGTACACACACACACTGACAGGTACACACACAAACACACACGGACAGGTACACACACACACACGCACTGACAGGTACACACACAAACACACAGTGACAGGTACACACAAACTGACAGGTACACACACACACACACACACACTGACAGGCACACACTGACAGACACACACACTGACAGGTACACACACACTGACAGGTACACACACACACTGACAGGTACACACACACACTGACAGGTACACACACACACACTGACAGACACACACACTGACAGGTACACACACTGACAGGTACACACACACACACTGACAGGTACACACACACACACTGACAGGTACACACACACACTGACAGGCACACACACACACTGACAGGCACACACACACACACTGATACCTGAGAAAATGACAAAACTTTGGAAGGAAAATTTTCAGGATTTTTCCAGATTTCTGGATTTTTCTGGACTTTAATAATCCTGACCGTGTTCACGTGGTACACGCAGCTCAGGCACGTTTACAGCTCCATTATCATTTCAGGCCTTTAGAGGGCGCACTCGCACCGCTGTGGGTAATCTGTGGGCTTATTTGATCAGAGCTGTGCTGAGGACACGACGTGGAGAAATCCTCGAGTGTTCTGTCTGAAAGACTCAAAGAAAGTCGCTGTCACGTTCTCACGAGCCGAGAGCGCTGGGGGGGACACGAGGAGGAGGAGGAGGGTCTTTAGGGTTTAATTTGAAAGATTTCTCCAGGAAGTGAAAACTTGGCTGTATTATTATCATGTCAGTCGGGCAGATGTCGGTGTTTAATGAAAGGAGAGACGCTGTCTCGCTGTCTTGAGGAGGATCGGGATGAAAAGAGGTCGTAGACAGTCAAACACACTCGTTCACTGTCGTTTCAGATTGTTTGTGAGAGCCGGAGGGGAGACGTGAAGCTCTCATCAACTCAGTGCTGTTTCCTTTGATTCCTTGAAATGCATATCAAACACACACACACACACACACATGATGCAACACTCACCTGGGGTGAATCATGCTGGAGGTGGAGGAGTGGTTGAGTAGGCAGGGAGTGTTTGCGTTAGGACTTTTCCACGAGCTGTCCTCACAGGTGATGTAACTCCTCGCTGTAAAGTTCCTGCACACGTTTTGTTTTTTTACTGACGCTGAGGTGACATAACAGTGACTGGTGATTACAGGAGGGAGGGACCGACCTTCGTCAGCTGCACAAAGATCACGTTTACTTTCAGTTTCGGGAAACAAACGCGCCGAGTTCTTTGAAGACAAACAGTGTCATAAATGACGATGTGATGTTTTCACTGAGTGGACGGCAGGGGGCGACGTGTCGGAGGGAGGACATGCTGGCTGCTGCAGAGAAGCTTCAGCATGTTTCCTTCATGTCTGATCACAGAGGAAGAGAGCGTCTTCATTTCCTCAGCAGATATCTCACAGATTGGACCTTTAAATTCTCCGTTTGTGCGTCTCAGGTTCGAGTGTGTGCTGCAGGTGGTGTGTGCGTGTTTGTCAGCCGACAGCAGGCTGCACACGGTGTCCGAGTGTGTGTCTGTCCTCACGTCCATGTCGGACCGTCACGCTCTGTCTCAGCACGGTGAGTTCCTTCAGTCCCATCTTTTAGTTTCAGTGTTTCCATCATGCGCCGGCCTCAGTACGTCTGATGCTTCCTTTTTAGACCCGTGTGTGTTCCTGAAGCTGTTCCACTTCATCCGGACCCGACCGGACAATCAGGCGACGCACGCGGACTGGACTTCTCTGGACCTGCAGGTAACACACACGTTCACTGATTTGTCCAAAACTTGGTGTTCAGTATGCGAACGAACGTGACAGACGTCAGGCTCCACAGCGTGTGTCAGTGCAGTTTCCCACAATGCAAAGCGCCTACTCAGACACCAGACAAACTTTAGTCCAGTCACTGTGAGGCCCCTCCCACTGCGCTCGGCCGACCTCGTCGGGTAATTGTCTTGACAGTTGAGGGTCAGCGGTTGATCTCATTCGCCGTCCTCCGGGCTGAACAGCTGGACCCTGAGCACGCCGAGGCGTTCTCATTTCATTACATGCTTTTGGATTCTCCTCGCACATCGACTTTAATCACTTTTTAACCTCCAGTGATCCGTTTTTAAACTCCAGCTGTTTCACCTGCTTTTAGAAACGTCCTCCCTGTAAACGAGTGATTTAAGGAAATGTTTCCTGATTCTCTACTGATCAATAAAAAGTTTATAACTTTACATGGATACATTACGTAAATGTTAATTTGTCATTTAATTTCCCTCAGATTTCATTATTTAGAAAAATGTTTCTTGTTTGTCCTGGCTCCCTCTGATAGATTTTTTTTTTTTTTTTTTTTAAAGAATCAACTGTTCTTCCTTTTCAGCCCTTGATTTGTTTCTTTTTGTGTGTGTGTGTGTGTGTGTGTGTGTGTGTCAGGTCGTTCGTTTGCTGAGCAGACTGATGACGCAGAGGTCCGAGAGCTTCAGCAGCCAGTGCAGCGCCTGTCCGTGTAACGGCGAGGTAAAACTCTTCCTCCCCGTCTGTCTTTGTGAAGTGAAACGTCACCTCGACGTGTTGAAGTTTAAAAAACGTCCGTCTGTCTGTCTCAGCTGGTGCAGACGGCGGTGATTGTTTTCCATCGTCAGTGGTTGGATCTCCGCGGCGCTCCGGAGCTGACGGACTCAACGGGTCGGTTACATTTCTGATTTTAAAAAACAAACATTAAAGTTCTTCCCCTCCTCTTGATCTAAAACTGTGCATGAAAACAAAATGTTTTTTGGTTTTTTTTTAGGTCTGACTCCGCCCTCGCAGCAGTGCCCCGCCCCCTCGTCTCCATGGTGGCGCAGCACGGCGGCGTCCCTGCTCAGAGAGTGTCTGCTGCTGCTCCACTGGCTGCTGCTGCATCACGGCAGCTTCTCAGAGAGCTGCAGGCCGCTGCTGCACATGTACGACCAGGTGATCCCCGCCGTGCGAGACACGCTGAGGAAGATCCCCGAGCTGAGCGAGAGCGAGGGTACGAACACGCTCAGCATGCTTCCTCCTTATAAATCACATCAGCTGTTTTCACACACACACACACACACACACACACTGCATGTCGGTGTACTCGGACAGATCTCAATCCATCGTGGTTAAAGAGTAAAATCATGCCGAAGCTTTAAGTTTGTTTTTACTTCTGATGATAAAAGGAAACTTGAATTTTTCCGTCTTTCAGAGATCGCTCTGGAGGAGATCTGTCGCTCGGAGGGCGATGACACCGACGACATGGACACCGACACTGGCTCCTGATTGGCTGCTGCTGCTGCCTGACTTGAGACATGTAGACCCGTGTACGGACTGATGCTTGAATGACTTGAAGGACGAAGCGCAGCTGTGTGAGAAAATGCGATGATTAGGATAAAAAGAGATTATTAAACTTACACGTCTGAGTGTTTCGTTCTTTCTTCATCTCTCTCTCTCTCCTGCCCGCCGCTCATCCTTTCAACCAATCAAAACCGAGCACCTTCACTCTAACCTGATGCTCCCATTAAGTCCGACTTGGAAACTCTAGAGAACCTTCAGTTACTCAAACTAAAATCCAACATGGCTGCCACATGCATCAACAGATTAAAGTGTTCCTCTTTTTTGTGAAATGAAATCAGTCAAACCAATCGCTTCACGCTAGTTCTACATGTGGACGTGTTATTTTCTCACACACGATAAAAGTTATCAGCTAACAGGAAGCTGCTTGTCAAACTTCAGGTGGGGCGTCGTCTCCAGCTCTGAGATCCGAGCGGGAAGGTGAAGCAGCATCAGACTGAACAGAGCGAGGTACGAGCTGAAGTGGTGCCAGGATCGATCGATTAATACGGTCTGATTTAAGTCAAACTTAAGATCTTAATTTACAACAAAAGAAAAAACAGTGCAGGACCAGAAGGTTTCGTAAAAACATCTTTATTTATACTTCAGTTGTGCACGAGGTCTGAACGACGGGTTCAGAAGAAGGCATCGTGTTGGCGGGCTGCAGGCCGGCCGCGTCATGAGAGGTCAGTCAAATGAAACAAGAACGATCTCATCCAGTTATCTCAAGATCTCCTTCAAACTTCAACTCAAGTTTCAGGTTGACGTGAGTGTTCGTGTTATTTTGTTATTTTTGGACTTCGGTTGGTTTAAACAAAAAAACACCAGATTAAACCTGTTTGCATTTCTCAGTTTTAATTAAAGGGGGGAAAAGTCAAATAAGATGTCAGGAGAACATCAAAATAAACTTTTTATTAAGGATTAAAGGGGACCGTGTGTGATCTGTGTGAACAACCTTGAGAATGTGTGAGGTTTGAATCTTGAGATAAGCGGCCTGAAAAACACTGAAATCAATCGTTTGACTTGTATGAAACCGTGTGGTCGAGGAGAAACGAAGCAGAGTTTACAGCAGAGAGGAGTTTTGGTGTTTTCACAGAGAAATATGTCGACTCTAAAATACTGATCGATTCTTCACTTGAAGTTTTAAAGAGCAACCAGAAAGTGTAAACACGGGGGAGGAAGAAACTGCGTCACGATTCAAGCCCCGCCTCCTTCAGAGTCCACTTTGAATTGACTGATGTGTTCAGGGAGAAACTGTAAGAAACTATTTTATTAAAACTATTAAAAACGTTTTTTATTGTTGTTCAGCTGCAAATTTCAAGACTTTTTTTTTTTTTTTTACAAGAGAAGCCGGGAAGTTGTCCGATTAACGAGTTGGTGAAAAGCACCTGAACACACCGTATGATGGGAACCAATGATGTCCATCGGTCACGTGCCTTTCAAAAGAGGCGGGGCTTGATTTGCGTTGCAGCTACAGTGAGTGAAAGGCACCTGAGGGTGGGATCAAGTAATCCAGGATCAGACAGTTTGCAAGTGTGTGTGTCTGCTATTGCATTTCTATCTTTGTGAGGACCAATTTCACTTAATTCAAAGATTATTAAGAAGTAAAACTAAATGTTTTTGACCGGCTGTGAGGACATTTAGTCTGGAATAGAGGTGTGCAGAGCCTGATAGTGAGTCAGATTAACTTCTGATACCATCAGGATTAAAAACAAACTGTTTACTTTAGATCTGATTGATTTGTTGGAGCGGAGAAGTTTGGGTTGGTCCTCACAAGTAGAGAACAACACACGTATGTCAGTGTTTCTCCGTCCACGTCGGCACCACCTGGTCGTCGTCCTCCTCTTTGTTTTGTGCCGTTTTGTTTGAGCTGTTGTGCGCCTTGTGCGTGTTGTGATGTGGCGTGCTGGGATTGGTCAGCCACGGGTGCATCAGCAGCTCCGACGCCTCCAGCCTCTCCGCGGGCGACTTCCTCAACATGCAGCCAATCAGACACTTGGCCTGCGACGAGAGCCAATCTGGCAGGCTGAATGAGCCGCGGCGGATCTTGGCAAACAGCGCGGCGGGCTGCGTGTCCTGAAACGGGTATCGTCCAATGAGCATGGTGAACAGGGACACGCCCAGGCTCCAGATGTCGGCGGCGCGGCCCGAGTAAGAGCCAATCCCGTTGGTCAGCAGCTCGGGGCTCACGTAGGCGGGGCAGCCGTGTCTGTCCGTCAGAGAGTCGTCTTCATGTTTACCGCGGAGGAGGACGCAGTCGTTAAGGCCGAGCAGAGCGAGACGTGTCCTGCAGACAGGAAACAAAAGGTCATAAAGGTCAAAGGTCATACCTGTGTTACAACCAGAAAACTCGTGCTGCAGCGTTTTGTAGCGAGCGGCGTTTAACAAACTAAATGTAAATCTCACCTGTACTCGTCGGTGAAGACGAACCTGCGGAGCTTCAGGTCTCTCAGGACGACGCCGTGCTGGTGACAGTGCGCCACGGCGCTCAGCATCTGCGTGAACAGACGCCCCACCTCCTCCTCGCCCAGGCGCTTCCTGCTTCTCACGTAGGCGTGCATGTCTCCGTGATGACCTGCCAGGAAGACGTACACGCTGTCCTGTCCAACCACCACGTCCTGCAGGCCACAGATGTTGTCATGGGGACCGATCCGGGTGTAGGCAGCTAAGCGCTCTTGGTAACCATGAAGAGGGATCACCTGTGACCACGGCAGAAGAGTAAAGTTGACGCGGTTGCATTTTGTGCGTGCGTTTTTTGCGGTACGGTTTCATTCTTTGTGATCTTACCTGACAGGTGTATTGCTGCTCTGTCTGTGCGTGCGACGCCCTGTAAGTCTCCTCCCCATCGCAGCGTTCCAACAGGATATACGGCCCCACTCTGGTTGGGGATCGGCTCTGCTCAGACTTGGGGGCGGGGCTTCTGGGCCTCAGGCATGGCGGTATGCCCGTGGTCGGAGGCGGCGGGGCCAAACGGGGAACTTTACATTTGGGTAAATTTTCTTGGGGCTCGTCCAGTAACCTCTTCAGACACTTCTGAGACCTCGCTGTGGCCACGCCCATGCTCATCTGTGATTGGAGGAGAAGAGTGACATCATAAGGTTAGTTGTAAAAATCACCTCCAGGAACTTTTTTTTTTCGCCTGAAGTTTCAGCTCAAAACACATCCTCGTTATCAAGACACGCTACAAACTTTATCCACAGGGGGGCGACAAAGTCCAAACAAAGTGAAAGATCCTGACAGCTATCATGTTAAATATTTATTGTTGGGGCGTCTGTGGTCGAGTCGTTGTTGCACGCCACATGTACGGAGGACGTCCTCCACGCAGGAAGCCCGGGTTCTTCCTTTCCTGCAAGTCGATCTCCAATCGTCCCTCCCTGATTTCTGCCTGTCCTGTTTAATTTCTGCACTTCAGCGCCCTCTGCTGGTGCGTGGCGACTCTGCAGCCGAGCCTCCTCTAAACCCTCCTCTGTGTTCTTTTCCTGGTACTGTAATAAGAATGATATTATTATCACATCTCTCTGTGTGTCCTGCGTCTCCGCCGCTCACATGTTAACACGTCTATAGGCTTCATGATGAAACTTCCTGTAAGCTGACAGACGCTTCGGCTTTCAGATCGTTGCATCAGAGCACAACAGTTTATAGTTTAAACAGGCTTTAAGTACAGTCAACACCTACCCCACACACACACACACCCACACACACACACAGAGAGAGAGAGAGAGAGAGAGTGGGAATAGACGTGTGGTTTCAGTACAAAGTATTTCAGAGCCTGCAGCCTCGGCGGTGACATTGTGTGGAAACCTGCTGTTAGCAAACGTCGCTTTCACTCTGGCGAAACACCCTGAGTCACAGTGTCACCATGGCAACGTCATCCCCCTGACACACACACACACAGAGTGAATCAGTGCTGTTTGATGTCTCATCATGTCAGACATTTGCCAAAGATTTCTTCATCACTTTCTGTTCAGTTTCACAATCAGAGAACAGACGGCGTTAAAATTCAATTTAAACAAACAAAAAAAAAAAGGTCCTGAACTCGACGGATCGACGTCAGTCAATCACCTGTTAAACTTTTATTCGAAAGTCTTCACAAACGTGTCCCGAGACACTTCCACGTCGTGTCACTTTGGGCTCTTTACCTCACCAGTGACTGAATCTTGAGTCGCTGGCCGTCATCATTGAAGAAAACAGGAATAAAACGCTCCTCCGTGTTTCCCAGAGTCACAGCTGACGTCTCGACTCAAAATAACTTTTTCTGTCTCTGACAAACATGTTGAGCTTACAGTCAAAAGTGATTCACACGGATGACACTCGGCACTTTAAAGAGGACGTGTGGTTCATCAGAGGACACGACTGGCCGTAGGCCTGACATATCAAAGTGGTAAGACGACACAAAACAGAAAAAGATTTTAACACAGTATCAGCAGCTTGAGGTCCAGAAAATCTCTTCACTAAAACAACCTCAAACTATCACCTCAAACCTTTAAATCACAAGAACGAAGCCGAGTAAAGTCGGACACTTTTCATGAATCGTCTCAGCACTGACTCTGACGAGCTGTTCACTTGTTCCTGATCTTTTATTCTTCTACATTTGAACACTTTAATATGTCGCTGACAATTTGACTCTTCTTCTTCTTCTTCTTTGGTACCTTTCAGCAGACTGGTTTTAAAAAGCTCCATGAAGTCAGATGTTCTGATTGTGTCTCATTTTGTTCAGTTGTTTTTTATTTATTTATTTCACAAAATAACAGGTCTCGTTGTTTTTGCTCACAGCTTCTTCTTCTTCTTCTTCTTTTTTTGTGTGTGGAAATGTCATTGAATGAACTAATGAAGAATTTCCCAGTGATTTACCTGAGTAGCTATTTTACTAACCTGTTTTAAATAAAGTTACACCTTTACTTTGACCTGCTCTCTCTGCACCAGTCTGCAGACTTCAAGCTTCAGCCTCAAAGTGAAATGTATGACACAGTCTGCAAACACACAAACACAAGCGTGCACAAGAAGAGCCGAAGGCAAAATCTTACACACACACACCTGAGCGCGCGCCATCAGCTGACGCAATAAGAAAAGTGTTGACTAAATGAGTTTGATTAAGATGATAAATATTGAACTTTGATCCTCTAAACTCAGCAGCTGCTGTCATCCAGGACAGCACAGTGAATACATGAGAGAGGAGCCTTAAGAAAAAGACTTTTAGTGATTATATTTCAGTCTTTGTTCATGTTGAAGGTGAATATTTTTCTTTTAGCTCCGCTACAAAAACTGACTGATTAAAGATCGTTTATATCAGAGATGTCTCACTCCTTCGGTCAGAATTGGATTATTCTGCTCTATTTATTTTTTTGCCAACATCAGTACGACTCAACACCTGGATGCAGAACTACAGACTGCTAAATATCATTTTAAATCATTCAACATGAAGGAGGCTGCATGTTCACCTTAAAATCGTGTTGGGTTTTTTGCAGCCTGAATGAGACTGTTTAAATGAAGGTTCACTCCACCTCGAACATGCAACAGATGTTATTTTATAGGGAATGTATCAGTAGCTTACATGTCATTTTTTTAAAAGTACAAAATGTGCAATATTACCCTAAAAAGTCCCTCTGCATGCTCAGAATTACTAAAAGACTGTATCTGCACTTTTATAAAGACGTACAGGCTTCACTGGGATGCTCTCAGGTGTTTCTTTTCTCACCTTTGTTTTCTGGTCCGGACTTGAGGATCAACAGGAAACCAATCTAGATCCAGTAGAGACCACGTTAGAGTCAGAGATGGTGACCTGATGAGCAGAACTTTCTCACTCAGAAAGAAGTTTGAACTCGGAGTTTGGTGGATCCAGTAGATGATGATGATGATGATGTGCTGATACTGGGAGAACTGCAGAGGGACTGTGCGCTGATGACGTCGTTGTCTCGTTATTATTGTCGGCTTGAGGTTGCGCAACTTTTCGTCAGTCAGCTGTGAGGTGAGCTTCTTCTTCCGCTGCTACTTTTTTTCTAACTTTGGAAAAACAGTTCAACAAAAACACTCCGAAATTGTCCCAATAAAAAAACTATATATATAAATATTATGGATTTCTTTTTAATCCGAAACTGCAGCGAACAAAGCCGAGTCCAACCGAGCTCCTTCTTGTCCGAGGTTTAAATGAAAGTAAGCTCCGGTTCCCGGTTTGGTTTTTAGATCCAGTCGGACTCCCTCCGGACTCTCTGGTCTGCTTCAGACACCCTCCGTACTCCTCTCCAGAACTTTCGGACTCCTTCTGCTCTGAGGACCCGTGTTGGACTGGACTGGGGTTATGTTGCGTTACGGTGTTTCCTCCCTCGGTGTCGTCATCCAGCTGAGGGGGCGGAGCCTCGATGTTGCTGAGGGGGGCGGAGCCTCGATGTTGCAATCCTGAGCGGATCAGTCGTCAGAAAACAGACGAGCGCGTGTCGTTGGGTTTCATTATTATTAAACATGGTGAAACCTGCAGCTGGGAAAAATACCCTCCTAATGTGTCACAGTGTATAAAGAGGAAGAAATAAAAAATTGCCATTAAAAGTAAAATATAAATAGGATAGATGCTATTTTAAGAATTTTTGAATTTTGAATTTTGAATTTGAATTTTTTCTTGAATTTCCCTCGGGATCAATAAAGTATAATATCTATCTATCTATCTATCTATCTATCTATCTATCTATCTATCTTAAGACAATATCAGAATAAAGTCATGTTATTGGATGGTAACCTAATTACGTGTTTGTAACTGAGGCTGCATGTAGATGTTACAGGTGAATATATTTTAAAATTATTTTATTTAATGTAGTGTAACCTCCTGATGATCACAAGATCATCTCAGTCTAAAAGGTTGCATCATATTTTAGTTAACTATTCATTTGTTTTTAAACAAATCCGAATCTAAAATGTCTCATTAAACTACAATCACTTTCTTACTAAAAAGAAATTCAGGTAGACAAGTAAAAAAAATGTTTTTTATTATTTTCCTTAAGAGATTACATGGAATATTATCGGTTGACAGAAAGTGAAAGCACTTAAATTAACTTTCAATTTGAGTAATAAGGTGAAGTCCCGCCTCGGATAAAGATTATCCTTATCCTTGATAAGGCAAACAGCCAATCATAGTCCAGGGTTTTTAGGTGGTTTTGGGGAAGAAATAAATAATGACAAGCTTGTTGTTTTATAAAAACTACATGATTACCTTACTGACTCACTGTAGGACAGATAACACTTTCTGTGTTTCCCTTTGATAAAAGCTCTTTGGTATTTTACAAACTCTGTTTATTTTGAATTTAGTATCAGAGGAAACGTTCTGTCTCTGTGTGTTTTATTAATCTCCCTTCAAAACACGTTATTTAACAGAAGAGGCAAATTTCACCTTCTATAATCAAAGTTATCTTGACATGATGAAGTTTAAAGACACAATTGTTTGTGACTTCCTGAACTCAACGAACTTCAGGATTTTTCACTTTTCACGTTAGCTTAATTTTTTTAACCCTGAAGGTTGCTGCTTGGATGTAACGCCTCTTTGAGTCCTCATGCTGGTCCTTGTGTACCCGCACCCTGAAGTCAGGAGAAACTCAGACACAAAGGGGGTGCAGGGGGTCTGCTGTGATCCTGCGGGCTAAAAGCCGTCTATAAATAAAGAGCGTTAGCATTGAGCCGCCAAAAAGCTAAATGTCTCTTTTAAGAGAGCAGAAACAAAAACAGAACTAAGGTGAAGAAAAGGCTTTTCGTGAGTGGACGTTTAAATCTTCACTATTAATGACAGGTTCAAATAATCAGTTTAATGGATGAGACATCACCTTTGACCTTTAAGCTTTGGTGAGACCAAAGGTTTAGCAGAGGGTCCACTGTAGACTTGTCGGCTTAATTCAGGAAGTACCGGTCTGTCAGGAAAGAATTGCTGCACACTTACTGAGTAGTTAATGTGCATCTCTTTTTAAAGTGCATGTCCAAGATTTGTTGTTTTGTACAGATAATGATCCTCCCCAACACTGAATACAATAGGTTATAAATTACAACTCAGTCTGCAAAAATAAAATAAATATAATCAAGTGCAACTACAAGATGAAAGTTTAAATTATGAGCCATCATTTGTGGATCAACGATAATAAAAATGAATATGTTGTTATATGATGAATATTAACTTTGATAATGTTAGACAGTCACACAGTGGGATCATGTAGTAGATGTGGGTTTTCCCACTGAGGATTACACACCGTCCACAGGCTTGGAGTTGACCTGCACTGCTGTTGACCTTAATCTGCGTTAGCTTGCGGTCAGCGGCTCAGCAGGTGTTCACCTACTGAACACGCTCGTCTGTTTACCTCCAGAGTTTGCTCCAATTCAAGACGCACGTGGAACACGTTTTTGGACTTAATCGACCTGATCTGTTCATAATCAGTCATCTGCCTCTTCACATGTGCGATCAGTACTTTAGTTTATTAGTTCGTTTAAATCAGGGACTTTGTCCAAAAAGAAGCATTAGTCTGAGAAAAGAAGAGATGCTTTGTACCAGATTGAGCTAACTAGCTAACTTCCATCTGTTGTCCATGTGCAGGAGATACAGAGACACAGAGTAAAGACAATGTGATAGGTTTGTATAGATTCACACATTTGTACCTGAAGACTTTCACACCTTTCAAAGCAGATCGTTTTATTATCTGGACTTAAACACCGACCAGCTGAAGTCAAACTACAGGAGCCCGAAGACGACTTGCATCCATACAACATATTCTTTTTTTCTGTCACAACAAGTCATCTTCTGTCTCATTATCTGAAGTTAGCTAAGCTTTTTTTCCCCCCCTCATGATAACGCCTAGAAAACGAAACAAAAGACAGGTCAACAAGGCACGCTGCCAAGCTTCATGCTAACGAAACTTTCACGCTAACGAAACTTTCTTCTGTGTTTGTTTCGTGCTTTTGAAACGGTGGATCAATCAGACATGATATCCCAGGCAGGAAATGTCTGGCTGCGTGTCTGTGTAAGGCTTCAACAACAGATGTGTTACACGTTTAGCCAGAAGCTGGTGACTTGAATAAAGTTCGAGGTTTTGCCTTCACTGACCTGCATCTCCCCTCTCTAATCCACTCACACAGGTAAGTGACATGTGGCAGATCAGCTGTTCACTCTAAAGCCTCGCTTCCACCGAGCGGTTCACTTTGGTTCAGTAAACCCTGATCTTGCATGCTTCTTCTCAGCCCACCGTACCCTTAAACACATCACTAAATCACAGCGGTGTATACAGCAAATAAATCCAACAAAGAAGAAGAAGAAGTACGTGACACATAAACAAAGGACGGTCTTCATCTCTGAGGCAAAAGATTTTCGAAAACAGTCTTGAAATTACTCTCTTCAAATCTGCCGGATATTTAAACACGGTGCGTTTTGTGCAACAAGTCCTCCAACTTATACGACCGTAGAGGTCGTCTGTCACGTAATACGACCGTAGAGGTCGTATGTCACGTAATACGACCCACAGGAGCGTTTCCTAAATTAGTGCCCCAACCGGCGAACGGAGAAATGCCGGTAAATCGTCACACTGCTTGATGCGCTCATCAAGGTAAGTGCTAATTAACTATTCTTTTGGGGAAAATGTTAGCTAGCTTGGACTTGGGTTAGTGTTAGCTTCAATCTTTACGGTCGGATCGGCACGCTTGGCACCCCAACAGAAGAGTACCAAAAATGTAGGACGGTACGGATCAGTTATTTTGGTACCATTCACAACTTTTGACAGTGGAAACACCAATAAATTGGCTTTGTACTAAACTGAACCGGTCCGTTTGGTGGAAACACAACTTAACTTGTTGGATTATAAGGATCTGTCAATTTCTTATTAGCAGATGGTTTCTCATCTATTTCATGAATTTGTGCAACATCCGTGACTCCCAGAGGATTCAGCGATAAATTCAGACGTGTGTTTTTAGGACTCACTTTCCAGAGAGGTAAACAGTGTTACCATTAGCAACGCCCTCCAACGTTTTGGTCATGACGCATTTTATTTTTTCTTTATCCCTTTGTGTCCTCTTCATTTATACATCAGTCTTCTCATGTTCTTAAGCTCCGTTTTCACCGAGCGGTTCGTTTCGGCTCGTCTTGGTACGGCACGCATTGTGCAGCGTTTCCACAGGCTAATCCCGGGAAAGATTCCCAAATCACCGTGCCGTCCTACTTTTTGGGACCTTTCTTGTTGGGGTGCCAAGAATATCGAGCCAACCATAAAAGGTGGACCTAAACAATGCAGACTGTTGATTGGTTAAAAGAATCGTCACTTCCCGCATGACAGCGGCGAACAAAACCCCGTCGTGTTTAAATATCCAGCCGATTGTTTACGTCCGTTTAGTTCTCCTCGCCGCACACGGCCTTCTCTGAAACAAAGCTGGATTGTGTTTTGTAACAAAGAGTCACATGTCAGTGACAGAGATGAACTGATGGATGTGTCACGTTTTTCTCCTTTGTTGAATTTGTTTTTGGGTTAGCTGTTAGCGGCTAGCTGCTATCATGTGAGGCTATTACGTAGCTGACGCGGCTATCGGCATCCGGCTTACACGCCTGCTGTGTGGAAACAGGGATATATTGTCATTTATTGTTGTCATTGCTTTTATTAATCTACACATTTATTCATTCTTCGTTTGTTTTTCAGCTCCAAATATCCATCTAATCTTGTTCATCATGTTTTTTATTCCTTTAATTTATGAAGGTTTTTGCTCTACTGATTTCATGCCTCCACCCAAAGCCTGCAGAATCGCTTCCTGAAAATATGTCTCTCACTGGAAATCTTCCCATTCTATTAATTCTGCATATGCTGCATGTATTCAAAGAGATTACAAGCAAATACAGTGACATGTGACATGTGACATGTGACGTGTTAAATTACCACACACAAGAGAAGACTCCTCATTTGCTTCAATCCACCAACTCTCTGTGGCTGAACTTGAGCAGCTGTGAAACCCAGGTGGAGGAAATCTGAGGGATCACCTCACAGCCGGAGCCGACAGGAGGAACTTCAGCGCACACACACACACACACACACACACACACTTCACCTGAACACACGTGAGAGACTTCTAATCCTGCAGGACGCTGACACAGACAACTGCTGCTCCACAGGAAATGAGGTCATGGCTTCATTATGCAGATATCCTGTCTGTGTGTCACCTGCGCCCTCTGTGTGTGTGTGTGTGTGTGTGTGTGTGTGTGTGTGTCTCATCTTAGGTAAAGGACCTGACTGACCTGCTTACAAACACACATGCAAATGAACACACACACACACACACACACACACACACACAGCAGGTTATCTCTACATGGTTAGCGTGTTTTTATGCCAAATGATGAAATATTGAAGAAACAGAAGAGGAGGAACGCTGTCAGTGTGTGTGTGTTTCCGTGTGTGCGTGTAAGTGTGCGAGTTACACTTTACTGTCTCTTTCATAACCGGCGTGATGAAATCAGAGGCCAAGTGTCTGATTCAACTATGGCCCGCTACGAGAACACACACGTTCAACTCTCACAACACACACACACAAACACACACACACACACAAACACACACACACACACACACAAACACACACACACACACACTTGCTCTGTCTCTCTCCATCACATCACTTCTGTCCTCGTTCTCAGGATGAACCACCTGCACGACCCCTGTGCAGCTGTTACTCTTGCATTTTTGATCTTCACCTGAGTCAGGCTGCAGTGTGTGTGTGTGTGTGTGTGTGTGTGTTCTACTCAGCCGTGTTCGGGTGGTCTCTCTGCGCTGCAGGGCATGCTGGTCTATCGAGCCTCGGGGGCTCCTGCTGAGTTTAATATTTGGCCAGCAGAGCGAGCGTTAAAGACGGTTTGAAGCTTCGGGGAGGTCTGAGTGAGTCTCTCAGCTTGTTTGCACTTTATGAAGGTGACCGTGAACACGGACTCACACACTTGCACTTCACATGAATATTTCCACTTTCTGCAGACTCAAACATGTTCCCATCTTCATGTAGCGGGAAATAAATCTGCTTTTCCTCCTCTTCATGTGTCTGATGCTTTATTTATTCCTGCGATCAGTTTCTCACATCCTCCCCGGTTTTCATCTCTTTATGACTAAATGAAGAGTTCCTGCTGTTTTCAAGGACTTATATAGAACCATTAAGGGGTCAGTAGATGAAAAACCCAATGAGAAGACCAACACCCCCTTTAGAAGCCTTCCAGATTAAACTCAAAGCAGTGAGCTGAGGTCTGCTTCTGGACCAATGGCGTTCGTGCATGTAAGTGAGGGGCGTGGCTTTAAAGGGCTAGTTTTCCTTGCCTTTGAGGTGTGCATCATGTGAAAAACTTATGCATTTTTTAAACCAGAGTTCTCAGTCTGCGGTGCAGCTTGGTGAAGTTGCTGCTAACCGCTGGCTCTTTGATGCATATCTCCCCTCCCATCACTTCCTGTCTCCTGCAGCCCGGCGAGGAAACCGGTGCACTCATAGATGTGTGAATGTTTTCATCGACGTCAGCGCACAGCTCAGAGTTTTATTGTGTGTTCAGATCCTGAAACACATTTCATCCACAATGACTTGTTTGTGTTTGTGAAACCTCAAACACTTGGAAGTTAAAAGTTTAAACTTTTAACTTCCTCCTGACCTCTGACCTCATCGGAGGGCACAAACGCAGCATCCTTTATGCACAAGCACAGCTTCAGGAGCTGCTCTGTGGCTGCACGCGCTAAATGTTGATCTGATTTAGTCGCTTTTTTTTTTTATTTTAATTTCAAACAAATTACGCTGAGCTTCATGAATATCACACACTTTTTCTTCGTTTCCCTCACATCAAATGAAATCTGATTCTGTCTCAGCCGCCTCGTTTCAGTCTCCTCTGTAATCTGCCACTATGCACACACACACACACACACGTACACACACACACACACGTACACACACACACACACACACACACACACGTACACACACACACACATAGAGGTCACCAGGGATGATGCAAAACTGAGATAAGAAGACACTTAAATACTGTGTGTGTGTGTGTGTGTGTGTGTGGTATCTATATATACACACACATACAGTGAGGCCAGCCTGGGATTGTCTCTGTGATGAAACCAGCAGTAATGTCTGCTGCTGGCATGACGACTCCATCCACTGTGACATGACTGTGTGTGTGTGTGTGTGTGTGTGTGTGTGTGTGTGTGTCTGTTTGTCTGTGTGTGTGTGTGTGTGTGCATGTGTGAGGATGGTGTATATGTGTGAGCATTACAGTGGATTGAACTTTGACCTCTTCACCGCGACTGTTACAGAAAGTGGTGCAATCTACTGTGGCCGGCAGGGGTCAAAACGTGGCATGTTCAGAAACTCTGCACAGACACGAAGGAGCTGAAAAACAAACACACGTGCAGAATGTATGTCATACTTTGCATCTACTGCATGTTGTTTTTCTTTTTGCTGTTGTTTTCGAAGTTTGCTTTTAAATGTGCAGCGTTTCTGAACATGCTGCGCATTTTTCTAAATGTTTGTCGCCTCATCAGTTGCTGAGCGTTTGGCCCCTACCAGCCACCGTAGCTATCTCTTCTTAAAGTCAACTTTTAAAATATCAACATTACAAATAATATGGACAAAAAGATGATGTTTAGCTTTCACAGTTTTTTTTCTGCTTTTCATCTTTTTAGAGTTTCACAAACTGCACGAAACGAAACAGACTTTGAATTGTAATGTTGTAATTTCTAAGATTCCTTTGGCATATTTGTGCAATGGATGCAAGATTGTTTACAGATTTTCAACTTAATCTCTGTAAGTGCTTTCACAACTCCTGAAAACTTCCTGGAGTTTATCCGGTGACCTGTAGCACATTTTTTCCACATGAAGTCAGTGTGAGCCGTTTACACAAATGCACACCTGTAAATATGTTGATTGTTTCGGGAGGACTGCTCCAGACATTCTCCTGATCCGGGTGTTCACACATTCACTTTACAGGGAGAGGCTGACCCTGTCGGACAGGAGGGGTGGGGGTCTCAGGATGTGACATGGCAGGATGCTGTTGATATCCTGTGACCGCTGCACGGTGCATAGACTGTATGTATGTGACTGCTGCACGGTGCATAGACTGTATGTATGTGACTGCTGCACGGTGCATAGACTGTATGTATGTGACTGCTGCACGGTGCATAGACTGTATGTATGTGACCGCTGCACGGTGCATAGACTGCATGCATGTGACCGCTGCACGGTGCATAGACTGTATGCATGCGACTGCTGCACGGTGCATAGACTGTATGCATGCGACTGCTGCACGGTGCATAGACTGTATGCATGCGACTGCTGCACGGTGCATAGACTGTATGTATGTGACTGCTGCACGGTGCATAGACTGTATGCATGTGGCTGCTGCACGGTGCATAGACTGTATGCATGTGACTGCTGCCATCACCAAGCACATCATCAAACTGTTACATGATGTTTTCTGTTCACCTGTTTGTTCTTCTCTGCAGAACTCTGCTCTCTCTTTGTGCTTGAGCTGACTGCCCGCATCGTGAACATAGATCGCACAGTCAAATCGAAAGTGAAACACATTTCCTGTTATGCTGATGAAAGAGAGCACAGATTTACACCCTTCGCTTGATCGCTGACAAAAGCATCCACTCAGGGTTACAATAAAATAAAATTTAAAAAAACACCAGCTGCTGCATGATTTCTTTATCTGTAGTTTGTCAATGTCATCCCAGTCCCTGCCTCGAACACACAGGTGAGACTGTTGATCTTCACAGCCAATAATAACGAGTCAGAGCCACACAGTAAAAGTCTGCTTGTTACAGAGAGTTGAGATGATCATATTCACATGAAAGAAGAAGGTTTGTAGTATCATATGATAAAACAAGAAAAGCTTGTTTCCCTGCAGTTTTAATGTCTAGATGTTCAACATGTCAGGGATGGGAACTGCCTGAGGCAACAAGAGGGGGAAAAAACATCAAAATGGACAGATATCGCTGAGGCGGGGTTTACGCCTAATGATGCTCACACCACGCCCACCTGTCAATCAGGGCCGCCACGTGCCCAACCTCGTATCGTCCCTAAAATCACTGTACACCCCCTGTACAGTGTGTGACTATGAGGACAAGAACTAATCAGATGTAGATAATTTGTGAACCAGCCTGTGCATGTTAATTTCTGCTGTACGAACTGGCTTTTTGAAAGGGGGGGGGGGGGGGGGGGTCTGTGACTTCCTGTGCAGGCCCTCGAAGAACGGCGGGATTTTTGCACGTCTGCATTGGCTTCATTTTTCCACACCGGAGGATGCAACTTATATCATGAAATTACAAACCTACAGTGGTTAAATTAACTTCTACTGTTGATGCACTCAGTGTAATTTGTTTTTTCTTTTGGAGCCACATTTATGAGGACGCATGCCCGCGAATGAAGCAAAAAATAAAAATCCATCGATGCTGTTTAAATCTGTCCATGTGCATCCTCTCTGATTCCCCAGCAGCGAACACAATCTAATTAAGCATCCATCCCACACAAGGTTTTAAAGCCCACACGATAACTGCTGTTTCCTTCATGCGGTTTAGGATTTATGAATCAAACAAATCCTCCTCTCGTCTTCCTCAGCGTCTCTCAGGTGTGTTGCATCAGCAGCTAATTAGGCTCTTTATTCTCTCCCCCCCCCCCCCCCCATGTGAGCGCCAAATCCTTTCCTCATTTACCAAAAACACAAATCTGATTAAAGAAAACACAGTGCAGAGCGACTCTCGACGCTTATTGACTCGAATCAGATTCATCGTTCAAATTAGTCAGGGCTCTTGTGTCAGATTTCAGGCTGACACGAGGATAAAGATTTCTCTGCAGCACATTTATGAGGCGTTTGCATCACGTTGGACGGATGGTGGGAATGAGAAACATTCTCACGTTGAGCGTTTTCTTTCAGTGTTAACGCCTTGCTTCATTAACATGTTTGTTTAGCTGTTTTTACTCGTGCACTTTGATCACAAACAGTCTGTGGTCGTGCACCGATCACAGCACAAGATCTTCAACCCATCAAGCTTTAAATTCACCACGATCCGGATGACTCAGAACCGACGCAGACCACGTCAGCACCCCCGTTTAACTCGCTCGGGGTGACTTCAGCTCACTCTGGACTGGCAGATAAAGTCTGAGAGAAACATGTTGGACGTGTGCAGCTGGACCCTTTAAACTTCAGGAAGTTTCCAGAAAGTTTTCAGCAGGTTTTGTGATGGATTCTTTATCAGACGAGGAGCCGATGAATTGTTCTGTTCTGTGTATAAATCCATCCGGTTGGCGTGTCTGTTTGTTTGTTCTCAAGTGTTTCAACAAGGAACTGTGCGAGGCCTCCCAGAGCGTAAAAATAACAAATAGACAAGATTTCATATGAATTAGTTCATATATGCATGTTTCATGAATCCGCCTGTGATTTTCCAAAACTGCATCAAGATCCACAGACGAGTCGGCTGCACGGATTCTTGTCTGTGGTGAAACTTTAGATCAGGGTAGAAAAGAAACGAGCTGAATTAAAAAACAGTCCAGTGTGATTTAAATGATGTTGAACACTTCGTTTGATCACGTGACGCATGTGAAGGTAACACTGAGAGCTGAAATCTAAATGTTCAGGTGACTGAAAGAAAGTTTAATAAAAGTTCAGCGAACGACGTGTTAAAAAAGAGAAAAAGATTTTATGAACAACATGAGAGGATTAAAGTTGTTTATAAGAAACCTGAACAGTGTATCAAAGAAACATCAAATATTAACTTTTATTTTAACTCTCAGACGTGTGTGTGTGTGTGTGTGTGTGTGTGTGTGTGTGTGTGTGTGCGTGCGTGTGTGTGCACGTGTCCGTGGTTTCATTGCTCTCCTGTGCAACCATCAAATGCAACTTGAGGCAATACCCTATACAAACACACACACACACACACACACACACACACACACACTCACCCATCTCCGACCGAAACAAACAAAACAAACAAACACACACACACACACACACACACACACACACACACACACACACACACACACACACTCCCTCGAACACCATCCGGCTGCTTTCTGCCGTAACGAGGTGCAATCAACACGCAATGCTGACCAACACACACGTTCTCTCACACACACACACACACACACACACACACACACACACACACACACACACACAAACAACATGCTGTCTCTCTCTCTCACACACACACACACACACACACACACACAGTGAGGCTGGATGAAGGATGAAGTCAGCCTCTGATTGCAGGAGAGTTACAGAGTGTTGAATAGTTCCTGTGTGTGTGTGTGTGTGTGTGTGTGTGTGTGTGTGTGTGTGTGTGTGTGTGTTGACCTCATACTGCCATGATGTCACAGCTGTACTGTAAGAGTTGCATGAACAGTCGTCTGAACACGCTCACTCACACGTTAAAGTTTTAAACATCAATGTAAAAAAAAAACAAAAAAACTTATTTTTTGGGCTTTTTATTTTTAAAATAAATAAAAACAAAAAGTGAAAAAAAACACAAAATAAAATAATATAATGTTTAAAAAGGTCCTTCTAAAACCAACGTCACAAAGTGTTTTACAGAATATAAAAATGCCAACAGTAAAATACAGAGAACATCAGATCCTATTCAAACCATGAGGTGAATAAAACATTAAAATAGAAACACTGAGACACAGACTGAAGGAGGCAGCAGAACAAATGAAACCTCCTGGTTAAAACGAAGATAACACGACGACCTTTCCATCAAAACAAGTCTTCAGAAAACGATGTGAGAGAAGATACTGACGCAGCTCGTCAGAGATCCTCAGGCGGGTCGACGCTCCGATTTTACACTTGAAATAAAAAGTTTGAACTCTGAGGAGGTCTTTAAAAATAGAGTTTTAACAATACATCTAACCTTTGCTCTACTTTATTATATGTATTATTTACTCTGATTAAGATATCTGTTATTTTCTGCGTGTACGCCTTAAATGAGCAAGTCAAAGTATGAATAAAGCTCAAGCTCATCCGCTTATGTCAAATATGGCGCCCCCTGTGGACGAAGCAGAACCTCTCATCTCTTTGCTGATTTTGTCCTGAAGGTTGAACGACTAAAAGTCTTACAGTGATTTCCATATGAGAAAATCACTAATAGTGATTTTACACTTTTTCCAGGAGGAGCTGTTTGTGTCTGTTTTTTTCCTCTCTGGCTTCACGGGGAGTTTCTCTTTTATTTCGGAATCACATTTAAGGAAAATAATGGGGGACAACATTCCTGCAGAAATAAAACTCTAAAAGCTAAATAAATTTCACACTTGATCGAACTCCTGAAATCTTCCTGAAGATTTGCAGGGTGAGCTGCACACATTTAAAATGGTCGCTCAGAGTTTGTGTTCATGTGTCAATGTGTTCATCGTGTTTGCATTAAAGAGCTGATCAGAGTTTCAGCAGCCTTTAAAATGTTTCAGCAGCATTTGTTGAAGGTTGAGTGTCAGAGGATGTTTGCGCTTTGAATTATTGATGAACAACCATTAATTAACTTTTCTCACAGTGTTTTTATGTGATGAAACCAGTCCAGTTATCTCCCATCTGCTGCATCCTGTGTGTGTGTGCGTGTGTGTGTGTGTGTGTGTGTGTGTGTGTGTGTGTGTGTGTGTGTGTCAGTTTGATCCGCGCAGAGCATCTGCATGATGTAACACACATACAATAGCCATAAAGCACCGCGCACACACTCACTTTGTTGATGAATGACAGTCAAACACTGCAGACGTGAAGGACTTCAGTCAGATCACACGAAACGTAAAACAACTCAAAATCAGATTTAAAAAAAGACAAAAAAAAACAACAACCAGAAACTGAAAGCTGAACTGTGAAGTCTCAAACAGGTGATTCACACGAACTCTGATCTGCAGCTCATTTCCTCTCACTGTTTGTTTCTGTCATCGGGATGAGTCAAAAGGACAAAATGAGTTGGCAGCGGAGCCACTTGCAGCCACTAGAGGGAGACAAACGCCACCTTCAAATCAGGTCGAGACTGACGCAGGTACCAAATCTGCTTCTTGGTTTTTTTTTACCAAACATGCTCACAATAAACAACATGTGGAGAAGACATCTCAGTCCTCGTCTCTCATCAGCTCTTCAGTCGAGGATCGTGTGGACGGCTTCTAACGCTGTAAACTTAAATTAGTGTCTCGGTGTCTCCTTTGCCAATTTTTTTTTTTACTTCCCCGAGTTTTAATGCACTCATAGACTCTTTTTTTGATTCCATAAGACGACGCAGTTTTACAACAACCTCCTTGCTTGACATGGAGGACAACAACATCTGTCTCATTAGTGGGAACTCGCTTCATGATTTATGATTTTAGATTTGATTCAGCTCTTACGTCACACAACACTTTAAATCCCCACTTTAAATGGGGGCGGTAGTAGCTCAGTCTGTAGGGACTTGGGTTGGGAACCGGAGGGTCGCAGGCACAAGTCCGGAAACTGGTCTGGTAGCTGGAGAGGTGCCAGTCCACCTCCTGAGCACTGCCGAGGTGCCCCTGAGCAAGGCACCGAACCCCAAAAAACTGCTCTGGAGCGCTCGCTGTGGGCAGCCCCCTCACTCTGAGACCTCTCCATTAATGCAGAGTGAAAACCGAATTTCCCCTCGCGGGATTAATAAAGTATATAAAAATTTTTTTTTTAAAAATCAAGGTCACGATATTCACCATGAACTAGCTCGGCGTAAACACAGCGCTGACAACAATACAGCTGGTCGGACTCGAGCTTCTCACTCATTGACAGGAGATTCCTGTTGTGTCTATGTGTGTTCGACGTCACACAAATAAAATGTTACTCCTGTTACAGTGACGATTTTTTATTTTTTTTACATTTACTATTATCTCACGCCTTTGATTTTGCCTCCCTGGAACGACGACCAGATGGTCTTTCCTTGTCTCTTCATGCCGCAGCGCTCTGACGTCACGCTGACACAAATAAAAACAAAACCCAGTCAGAGACAGAATAAAACCGTCCGTCATCGTGGAGCCGAAACAATGAGAAGACAGTCCGAGACGACTCACTGAGAATCTGAAATATTTTGCTTTCGTTGTGTTCAGGACTTTACACACTCACGTTGTGTGTGTGTGTGTGTGTGTGTGTGTGTGTGTGTGCTCGACTCACGCAGAACAAGAAACCCAGGCGTAAAGGAGAACAGCTGTTTTACCTTTTTTTGATTTGTGTCCCAAATTCCGATCTAAAATCATCCGGTGTGTTGCCAGCTTTAATTCCTGACATCCCCCATCCTCAGCTCACATATTGTTAGTGTTATCCATCTTCTCTTGTGACAGTCAGAGACATCACCACACGTGATGGTAGCAGTTCACATCAATTAATTGTTTCATTGAAGTTGTGTGAGCTACTTCCTGGTTCACTCTGGCCTCATCGAGCTGACGCAGCACGAGTAAAATATGGGACACGGCGAGCCGCTTAAATCACATATATACGTCCAGGAATGTGAAATATCTGGACGCAGTTTGAGTGGACGCAGTCACATTTTCTACATTTCTCCTGCAAGTGAAGGAGCGCAGTAATGTCGAGCGATCAGCCAGACGTTAAACATGTGGACAGCAGGGAAGCAGAAAAGGTGAATACATCAGCACATTTAAAAAAAAATGTGGCAGTCGATCCCCCCCCCCCCCCCGAGTCAGATGACTCAAATGTATCTGTTAAAGTCTGGAGCATCATCAGTGACCCAAGTTGATATCACGATATCTCATCGCCTGTAAACGTTTGACTTCAGATGAACTCTGAATGTGGTCGAGAATCTTTTATAACCGCCCTTCAAACAGCGGATCCTGCTGATGTGTGGATCCGTAAATGTCAGCGATGAGATTGTTGATAAATCAGGTCCAGTGACTCCATGGAAAAGCCCTCAAAGGATGAGCTTTGGTCACAAAGAACACAACACGTCTGTACACATGTAACATAAACATAAACACACACACACCCCTTCGTTTTGCACACGCTCTTTATATTGCACATAAACCCAAATAACGATTTCTCTGTCTGCGCTGCATCTTCACTGAACTCTCACTCATTATATAACACGTCACTGTGAGGGGAAAAATTCATTTATTTAATGTAATTCTTCGCTGATTCCCTTCAAACACCAAATTTTAAGCTCGTGTTGGTGCAAAAAAAAAAAAAAAAAAAAAGTAATGCAATTTTTCAAGAGTATTTGCATCCAGTGAACCAACTCACTGTTGACGTATTTAAATTTGACCTGAAGCCACAGTGCAATTAAGACCAAATGTGAGTCAATTATTCTTCTTCATTTGTTAAAGTGTATTCATGTCCTATAGCCCCCCCCCCTCCCCCCCTCCCCCCCAGATAAAGGGACCTCAGTCAGTCTGTCTGTGTTGTTAACTACCAGCTGTGCTCCCCTTATTAACCTGATAACCAGCTCCCACATGGCTTCTGTTAACACACACACACACCCACACCCACACCCACACACACCCACACACACACACACACACACACAGGCCAGGATATAAAACACTATCTGATCTCTTTTAATGGCTGACTAAAGATCATCACAGTGAAGCTTCTTCAGATTTTGACCTTAAAAGTGAAGAAAAAAAAAGACTTCCTGTTTCTTGATCTTGATCCTGCTTCTTTGTTTTTCTTCAGTTTGACACTCTTGTCGTCTCACTGCTGAGAAAAAAACTCCCTTCCACTTGTCATTACCTGGTCTGCTTGGTTCCGGGTCAGCTCTGGGTCCAGTCCAGGTCCCTCTCCATCAGGCCCTCATGAGCCTCATTAGCGGCAGCTGATCAGAACAGAAGTTAGAGAGGAACATGTGAGGTGTGTCGGCGGTCATGAGACTCGACGTGACGTTTCAATTAAAACAGAAGTGACCGACGATCCGCCGCTTGTTAAGCTGCAGCATCTCCGCTCTGATTGGCTGAACCCAGTCCAAATACGAAGTGGACGCTTAAGACAGACAAATGTAGTTTGGGAGAATTTTTAATCGTGATTTAGTGTGGAGAAAAATAAATCAATATGCAAACATGGCCGGATTAATAGATAATGAGTTCAGTTCATACACACAAATAAATAAATATATATCCATTAGGCTTTGAGTTTATTTTTATTTATTGAGTTTGAGTTTGTTTGTTTTATGTCCTGATTTGTTTTTTTGTGATTTTTTTAATTTGATCCTTTAATTGTGATTTTAGTCCCTGTACAGCATTTTGTTTGAAAACACTTTATAAATAAAGTTATTATTATTATTATTATTATTATTATTATTATTATTATTATTTATTGAGACATGATAAAAAATACTGTTTTCTTTGATTCCCTTTAAATTGACTGTTTTCAACCTGCAATAAAAAGTGTTTTATTGTATTTTACGTATTCTGCTCATAACTGAGCTGTTTTATTATTATAACACCCATTCAAGCTGAGATATGATCATGAGGTCAAGACCAATTCCCAGCTCACTGTGTGTGTGTGTGTGTGTGTGTGTGTGTGTGTGTGTGTGTGTGTGTGTGTGTGTGTGTGTGTGTGTGTGTGTGTGTGTGTGTGCGTGTGTGTGTGTGTGTGTGTGTGCCTCAGGATCAGAGTTAAAACTGAAGTAAAGTCACGTTACTGTCAGCGGGGTGTGACGCAAAACCAATTACAACTTTTTTTTTTTAAAAAGAATCTCAGATTTGTGTTTGGAAATAGTGACACACACACACACACACACACACACACGTATGTGAACAACCACATATCTAAAAGCTTGTTGTCCCATTGGCTGCCACTGATGAATGGATGAGTTGTTGACCAATCAGCAGCATGTGACCAGTAAATATGTAGACTGCTCGACATCAGCTGGACTCACTCTGACTGTCCTTCTGTCACACACACACACACACACACACACACACCCACATTCAGTGCCACACATAGTCTGTAAGAGAGGATTCTCTCACACACACACACACACACACACACACATCTGTCTGCTTTATATACAACATCAAATCGGTCGTCAACCATCCGTCCATCATGCACAGCAAAGAACAGATCAGGTAAGAAAACGCCTTCATCACGTCTTTGTTTACTTTTCTTACTGGGACGAGTTTCATCCAAAAGTTACGATGAAAAGTCCAGTTTGTTCAGTCATTTCTTCCCGCTCTGGAAACAAAAAGCTGTGGATGCACTTCATTAAGTCGTCGACTGTCATTATGTCTGAATTTAAGAACGTGGTGCTGAAAATGTGAAGATGTGTTGTTTTGGGGGAAGCTTCCTGTTATGATGAATTTACAGACACATGCTACCAAAACACTGGGAGGTGGATGTCTCTCAGTTTTAACATTCAGAATGTAAACATATATTTAAAGGGTCAGACGTCCAGATGAGTGCAGGTCGCTCGCCTACAGTCCGATAAAACAGAGTTTTTTGGGGGTGAAAGGGGGGCAGGTGGGTGGTCTAGCGGTTCTAGTTTGTACAGAAGCTGTTGCCTCTTCCTGGAAGCTGCATGAAGGAAAACCTGCATTTTAACCAGCTTACTGATTGTGAGCTTGTTTTTCCTGATGGTCCAAATGTGTTTATTTTATTTTAACTCTTTGTCAGTTTTCCTGCACGCTGTGCATTTAAAGTGTCCTGCTACTATAAAATCAGTGTTTTTGTATTTTTGTAAGTACCTGCCTGAGGACTACAGATGAAGGGCAGATATCGTTATAATCACATATTCACACGCGCAGATACGCATGTTTCATTAAGTCCCACGTGGATCCTGACGTACGATGAAATCTGCACTGGTTTCCACATCAGATTGATAAGTGAGGGTCAATGTGAGGTGTGTGTTTGCTGATTAATGCGCACTGTCGGTGAGTTTGGTTTTAATAAACGTAGGAGCCGAGGAGATGGAAAAGAATCAGAGCCTCGTACTCAGGTTGTGTAGTGGAAGATGTCTCTGTTTGCGTGCAGTCTAACAGCGAACAGTCCCGTGTGATTGATTTCATGAGACAGGAGTGCAGGAGAGCAAAAAACTGACAGGTAAACATCTGAACACCGTCTCTTTACTGGCAACGTTTCAGACAGCTCTCGTACCAAAACCATGCCGATAAATGTTTCCACTTAGACAGAAGTTTACCAGCCCGAAACACGATCACCATATCGAACCCTGCCAACAATGACCATTCAAGACTCTTTTGGGGCCCGAGGCAAAAATCAGTTCCCAGCATTCAGCACCATCATATCCCTGACCCTCTCTGCCCCCCGATGTACAAAATCAATCAATTTTCATCCCTTCACGTCGTCGTCGTGACTCTTCAGAGAGTCTGGTCTGATTGCTTCGTTCATGATTTCATCTTTTCTGTTTTTCTCTCTTCAGATAAAATAAATACACACATCAGCTTTTCTTCCTCTTTCTTTTCACGCAGTCATGACGAATACCAGAAGACAGCTGATTGGCTGATGTCTCAGACGAGGCATCGCCCCCAGGTGGCGATTATCTGCGGGTCCGGACTGGGCATGCTCGCCGACACCCTCAAGTGTCAGGACACCTTCGCGTACTCGGACATCCCGGGCTTCCCACAGAGCACAGGTCGCCATTATCACCTCAAATCACTTCTATTTCACTTTCTCATTTAGACACCAATAAAATCTGTAAATCAAGTCACACCTTTTTATTTCATGCTGAGGTGAAAAACTTTCTATAAGCTGTTATGTTGTCCCACATGTGCTGTAAATAACAGTAACAGGCCCAAAATGTACTTGCAGAACCTGAACTTGCAAAAAAAGGAAAAGAAAACAACCACACTGTGTCGCTGTGTTTAGCTTAGCTTAGCTAAACTAGCATTTTTATTCTTTGGCTTTTAACCCAGCATGAGACTCTGTTCTTGTTTTAGTGTTTTATTGTTTTAATTGTTTTAACCCTGTTAGTGTTTTACTTATGTTTTACGTTTGTGCTCTTCATGTATGTACAGCACTTTGTCACAGCTACGGCTGTTTAAAGCGCTTTATAAATAAAGTTTAGCTTAGCTTAGCTTAGCACAGCGGGAGGAAGCGTAAACTTTAAGCTTTGCCTCTTTTAAAGGGAATAAAAAGTCCATCATCGATCTCAGCTCGTCTGGTTGCAGCTCTGTGTTTTCACGTGTGTTTCTGTTATTATCTGTTATTATAACTTTCTCTGTCTTGATCCTGACTTGTCTTTGTGTGTTACAGTTCAGGGTCATGCAGGCCGGCTGGTTTTCGGAGAGTTGAAGGGAAAGTCGTGTGTTTGCATGCAGGGTCGCTTCCACATGTATGAAGGACACTCGCTGATCAAGGTACACACACACACACACACACACACACACACACACACACCTGTACATACACACCTGTACACACACACGTACACACGTTTCCATCACAACCAGAAGACTTTTAAAATCTCACATCAAAAGGAAATGTGTCAGCTACTCAGAGTTTTAGTCAGACTTGGATTTTGCGTAGACTTTTGATCTTAATATTTCCCATCATGCACCTGGAGGAAATTTATAACTACATTTTTTGAGCATTTCGAGAGACGGAGTTGTTTAGAGTGCGATAACGCTTCTTTGACGTGTCCTCGCACCCTGAGGAGACGATCAAACTTGACTCTCTCTAGAGGAAGTCAAAGTCGTCACAGACTTTCAAAAATATAAAACCTGTTTTATTTTATCCTAAAACAAAGAGGACATGAAAACCTCTGATGATGTTTTATGACCAGCTAACATATAGCCACACTGATTTTATTACAACTTTGTGTGTGTGACAGATTAAATGACTGATAACTATTTTGAAGGAACCAATCAAAGATCAAGAACAGCTAACAGCTAACTTAGCTCGGTCAGAAGAAAGAAAGTTTAAAACTGATAATGCGTCATGTGATGGAGGTTATGTAAGAAGTACACTAAACACATATTCTTACTAACATGGTAAAAACTACACACACACACACACACACACACACACACACACACACACACACACAACTGTCTGAAACTAAAGCAGCTCAGTTACACTAAACCAAACACATACAGTATGACTGTTTGTAATCAGCAGCATGAGATCCAAACCTGTAACATGACCTGTGTGTGTGTGTGTGTGTGTGTGTGTGTGTGTGTGCGTGTGTGCGTGTGTGTGTGTGTGCGTTCGTGTGTCAGCAGTGAACCCAGATCAGGTCATGCATTTGTCACATGCAGCCTTTTAGCAGACTGCTCAATGCTGCTATTGTCTTCCTCTATGTAACACACTCTCACACACACACACACACACACACACACACACACACAGTCGCTCTCACACACATTCTCATGTGTGACACAGATACCTGACTTCCCTCTCGTTGGCTCCTTCACAATAAAACGTCTCAAGTGACTCGGTTGCTTTAGTCGACAGAAACACAATAAAAAAAAACAATTTCTGATTTTGACCACGAGCCGACAGGAAGTGACACCTGGCAGGGCGCACTCGTGGAGAAGAGACCCCGCCGCAGCCACGTGATATAAACGTCATGAGACTGTGCCTGAGAGTTTAGACTAAAAAAAAACCCCCAGAAAATGTCAGACGCCCAGTGCCACATTAACACCGTCTCCATGGCAACAACAGTTAACTTAAAGTCTCCTTTTTTAGACAACGTTTCCAGTTCGGGTTTTCAAGCTGTTGGGAGTGGAGACTCTGATTGTGACGAATGCAGCCGGCTCATTGGCTGACGGCCTCAAGCCTGGTGACATCATGATCATCAAGGACCACGTTAACTTTCCGGGATTGGTCGGTCTGAACCCGCTGAGCGGTCCCAACGACGACAAGTAACACTGACATTACCTTCTTTATATGTTTTGTTTGTTATTGTATTTTTATCTGTTTGATGTTTTTAATCAGATTTTGATGTCTCACGTTTTTACTCAGCTGTTAATGAAACATTGCAGGTTTGGGCCCCGTTTCCCGGCCATGTCTGGCTGCTATGACAAAGGTCTTAGATGCCAAGCTATGGAAATCGCCAAAGAGCTGGGCGTGTCTGGACTCACGCAGGAGGGCGTGTACGCCATGGTGGGCGGACCGAACTTTGAATCCATCGCTGAGGCCAGACTGCTGCATCGACTCGGGGTGGACGCTGTCGGTAAAAGAAAAACTCTTGAATATGTATATACGTTTGTTTTGGAGGAGCAGTCGGATAAATTCATGTTTCAAACTCTGCTGCGTCCCGTTGTTGCTTCTTTTAGGATTTTAACTACCCTGAAAGTGGGCTACGTGGTTTTATTCCTTTAATGATGATACAAAAAAGTCACCCAAAATCCCTCAATATGCAGAAATTAAGATTTATTATGACTGTTTTATTTAATAATAATCAAAGTACAGCTGTCTTTAATAGAGATAATACCAAATTATTGTTCCAGGATTTCAACATTTCCTCCTGAGTTTTTTTTTTTAGCGGGCTTTGACTCACTTTTGAAACCAGCCTCAAGTGGCCATTTAAGGAACTGCAGTTTGAGCACATTATTTTTTGGCGTATTAACTCAAGTTGTTTTCTCTTCACAGGGATGAGTACGGCTCCTGAGGTTGTCGTGGCAACTCACTGTGGTCTGAGAGTCTTCGGTCTCTCTCTGATCACCAACAAGGTAAACACTTCGATCTATTGGTTGGTTGGTTGATTGGCGTGTGGGTTGGTCTGTAAATTGGATTTAAGGGTTGGATTATTGATTGGTTGGTGGGTTGTTTGTATGTTGGATAAATGATCGATCGATTGGTTGTTTTATTTAATTGATTGGTTGTTTTATTTAATTGATTGGTTTGGGTTTGAGTTGGTGTATATGTTGGAAAATGATTGGTTGGTTGGTTCTTTGGCGTTTGGTCTGGTCTGTATGTTTGATGAATGGTTGGTTGGTTGATTTGGAGAAATTGGTCAACAATTAAGTCTTAATAAGATTGATAATTTATTGATTGATCACAGGTGGTAAAGAGCTATGAGGACACGGACAGTGTGAACCACGAGGGCGTCCTGGAAGTCGGCCGACTGCGTTCAAAAACCGTCCAGCAGCTGGTGACTGAATTGATCGGCCGGATGGAGATCAATAACAACAACACAACTAATGCTGTCTAAAAACACATAAACACTGTATATAACTTACTGTTGTATTACTGCATTTTTAGGAGCTTTTAATAATCATGTTTCATGTCATTTTGTCATGGCTGTAATTTAAAAACCTTTAAATTAAATTTTCTATCAGGGTAGTTTGAATGTAAGTATTCATTTATGATATTTTATGAATCATACAGATTAATATAATGTTGACCTTTGTGTTTTTAAGGTGCTATAATATACTTTTCTTTAGACTGAATAAACAAAACATGCTGTCAATCCTTCTTCATCTGTTTACTTTTTAAATCAAACAAACATCCTCTGCAGTGTTCCCAACCGTGCCGGGCTGATGACCCCTTTTCATTTAAAAAAAAAAATAAAGAAAAAAAACGTTTGAGTAGTAAACAGACTGGCTTAGAGTCTGCTTTAAACTATGTTCAGTATGCAATAAATATCATTTCTTGAATGTCTTGTAGTATGGGGAAGAGGATCTTACGACCGAGCAAACAAAACAAACACATTTTCTTCTGAGATATGGATCAAAACATTTAAGTAAGAAAATGTGTCGTAGGTGAATTGTCACTGCTAAGCTTCATTAGACCTTTTAAGAAAGTCCTCGGACCAGAGTGTCGTGTGTTTGACTTCAGGAAGAAGGAAGGACTGTGTTTTAGTTCTCCTGTGTTTCTGTGAGTCTGGCTGTGTGGAGAGGAGAGATGTCGTATGGCTTGTCACTGTTCCTCTCTGCAGCATTATTATAACTATATTCATAATCAATCAGAAATAAACAATGTATACTCAAAAAGAAATGCTTATTAAGATAATAAAACCAATAAAAGAGAGCCGACTGACCTGCATGAAGTCCCAGTCGTTGTCAGAGGGTTTCTTCAGTAGTTCAGAACTAATACTTCTGAAACAAACACACAGATAGTAATTGAAGACATGATGAACGGTTTTGAGTTACAATATATTTTATGTTTATCAATTCATATGAAATTCAGTCGACCCCATTTGAATTCAATGAAACGAACATCAGGGGGGTCAGGACCGTAAGTCTGGGAATGCCTGTCAATCAATGTGTCAGAACTGCTGTTCCTTTTATGTCCACTAGATGCTGCTGTGAGGAAGAAAGGGACAACAAGACCAGGAAAAATAAAACACAATGAACGAGACAGGCCTCTGCATCAATACTGCTTTCCTTTATTTATCAAGACAATCAGCAGTAAGTTTAGAAGCCATGTGAGACCTTAGTAAGGTGTTTTATTTTATTTTATTATTATTATAGAAAACGGCAGCGAGACTTAATCCACATTAGAGTCCAGCTCCATTCAGAAGATTCAGCTCCATCCTCCAGTCCTCTTCTTTCCTCATTCAAAGTTTTTGCATAATAGAAAGAAAAGAAAGAAAGATTTACTTTATTGATTCCGGAAAGAAAATTTGTTTTTTCCCTTTTTTTTTTTTACACTAATGAAGAGATGTCAGGGAGCAACAAACTGATTTAGCACAATCAGCAGACTGAGGTTTTCGATTTGTAGGTGCTAAATATATATAGCAGTTGTCTACCACAGGGGGGGGGGGGGGGGGGGGGGGGGGGGGTAGCTTGGTGTGGCAGGGGAAGTGATATATTGCACAGGTGTTAGGGGCCAGGTAAGGATGCATGGGTGACGGGGAGATCAGACGTGCATGCAGGATCATCACGTAAGGAACCATCATTTTGTATGTCTGCGATCCGAGTTTGAATTAAATGGGATCCTCAGCCAACAGCAGACAGTGGACATTGATTCATTCAGCGCGTCTGTTCCCGCACCCAGCTGAGTGGCCGATCAGCTGATTTTTGCACATATCGATTCGTTTGGGTGTGTAGAGCTATTCTGATGACATCAAGGACTGATCAGCAACATATCCTTTTTTCTTTTGATTTAGATCCATGTTGGTCTGCAGGGTGCAGAATCACTGCAGCGGAGAATTCAAACAAAATCAAGAATGTTTTCTTTTTTATTTTGCTTGTTGTCATGGTATTTTTTTTTGAACAACAAATTTCAATCAAAACAGAAGAAGGGAGGTATGTTAATCAATCAATCTCTACACGTTTAATCTGCTTTTACAATAACTGTTGGTTACATTGTGCACATCACCGTGTTGCTGTGTCGTCCTGCAGAAATGAATGCAACAACAATATGAAGTAAAATTCATCCTGATGAATTAACTATGCAGCTTTCTTTGATTATACCTGTTTGTCCTCTGAACAGGTGAGAAACAAGAGACCGACCTGCATGTCACGATGACTCAGACCTCTGAGCTCTTCTTCATGTCGCTGGTGGTTCTGCTGCTGGTTCTGATGATTCTCTTGATCCTTTTCTGGGTCCTCAGACACACCAGAAAAAGGTAAAAAATACAAATAAAAAAAAAAAGAAAGAAAAAAACAAAAACAAATCAAACTTGTTTTTTCGATATCGTTTTTATTTTACAGAAATGTCACAGTCCTGGAGGTCTCAGCAGGCCGACCCACTCGCGTCCTGACAGTCAGAACCGAGAGCGACCACGCCCAGCAGGTGCTCGACCACCTGCTGGACCGAATGTTTCTCCAGGTGGAACGAGGACCACGACCTGTAGAGGAACCGGGAGCAGAATCTGGAGAGGAGCGTGGATCCGACTCTGATGCAGAACCAGAGGCTTCAACATTCACAGCTGCTCCCATCAGAGGTCGGTGGACTCATCAGAACTTTTCAAGGCTGTCAGCGATTTGATTTACTTATGAAGACTGAAACTGTAACAACAGGTCAAGAAAATGACTTTAAAGTGTCCAAAGCTGAAGAACCTGATGGGAATCAAACGGGGAGCATCAGAGCCACATTAAGGGTAAAAAAAAAATCCATACTTAAATCAGAAGAGCTGCAGCCGCCTTTTATAAAAATGAGGAATGTGGAGCATCTTGTTAAGTCCTAATTTAAGTAAACATGGAAATACGTTTATATTTTGACACATCAGCGTCTGATTTAAAAAACACAATATTGTTAATGAGCAACTTTATTCTCATATATTTACTCCTTTATCCGTTATAAATATAAATATAAAATGTATAAAGTTTGAATTAGTTCCTCCTTAAATGTTTCCTTCCTTCAACTCGACCAGCAGCAGCAGCGCCCCCTGCTGGCGCGGACATGAACTACACATTAATAAAACTGAAGCTTGACAGTTTTTTGAGCAGTGACTAAACTACAAGTTGTGATAACTGAAGTGTGATGATGTTTGTTTCTCTCCTGCAGCAGTTGAAACTTTCCAGAACAAAATGAGCAAATTGGTCACTTTCGCATTTCGTCCTAAAGGTGAGAAAAATATTTTATTTTTACTCAGATTTGTTATTTGCTTTAATCAAAAAGTAAATGCATAGAAAATAACATCACAGACCTCCATGATTAGGTGTTTTAAACAAATTTAAAGACATATTTTGCAGAATGATTTTGATTGTGTGGGTCTTTAAATTCATTCCAGCCGTACCGCCTCCTCATAATCAGGATCAAACCAACGATGTCGACCCTCAGGAGCCTGGCACATCCCATCATGCATCTCTCTCATCTCAGGGAACCACTTGCAGCTCGTGTGAGGATGGGCAGTGTGTTCATAAATGAAAACATACACTTTATTATTTTGAAAATAAAGCACTTATTTCTTATTCATTTTAATATTTACTAAAAAAAAAAAACCTCAGAGGGCAGAACAAACACCTAGCTGTGGGAGTGTCACCCACCCGGGGGGAGGGGCTACTGCCCTTTGTGATGTCATGAAGGGAAAATCTCCTGTTTGAGCACACATCTTCTGAAAAATGGAGCAGGCAGAAGACGGAGAGGATGGACTTTTCTGATCAATGGACGGTTTATAGAAGGAGTAGAAACATGGTGACGTATATTTTACATTATTTGTGAACTTTAAAATATTACAGGTTTTCCATTATTGCAAAAAAAAATAGACACAAAATACGTCAATTTCAAACGACACCACATAATTAACCAACAGTTTTATTAAATCAGAAATGTTGGGATTGACATTTCAGTTTAAAGCTGCTGGATGATGATAGATAGATATAGATAGATAGATAGATAAATAGATAGATAGATACTTTATTGATCCTGAGGGAAATTCAAGGTATATAGGATATTTCTCATTATTGAAACATTAAACATTTTCAGTTCAAGAAAAGGAAAAGCAACATGTACAAAAGTATGACCCTCATAAAACGTAATCATTCTGTAAATTTAGAAAAGTGAAAGTGGTTTCCAAAGCAGGTTAAATTGAACTCTCTCTGATTTCAGTTATATTGGTCTTCCTGCAGAGGGCGCTGTTGGTGTAAGTGGGCGCAGTGTAAAGGTGAAGATGAGTGATTGGTGCATGCTGCAGGAGCAGGACAGTCAGCGATCATCTTTAAACTTTTAAACTAATCTGTCTGTGATGAGCTCAGTAAGAGCACTCACTCTGACACAGAACAAGTCAAACATTCACCTCTTTATAACTTTATGATCTAATATGACGAATGTGGAAAGTGTGGAAACCCATTAGTACTCGCACACAGATGATCAGAAGTCGTCTTTGATGTGACAAAACTCTCCACACGGCCTGTTTGAGCGCATTATCTGAAAAGTGGAGCAGGCAGAAGACGGAGAGGATGGACTTCTCTCATCATTGGGGGGTTTATAGACGGACTAGAGACGTGTTAGAGTTAGAGGAACATGGTGAGGTGTGTTTCAGAGAATATGTGACCTTTAAATCTGTATATTTTTGCCAGTATTATTAAAATAAATGCAAAGTAGTTCAATTTCAAATGACACCAAAGTGAAAAAAAAAAATTAACAATTAGGCTGCATCATAATGTCAGTGTGCACATGCATGCATGCACCTGTTTTCTTAAATGACAAAGATTAACGGAGGCCTGTTATTTCGTGGTCATGGCTCTGGGCTGTCTGAACCACCTCGAGGGGATCGCCCCGTCTATGGCACCCTTATTAATGGGGTCTTGAGCTGAAAAGTTTGGGAACCTCTAGACTAGCAGCAACCACCTGGCAACCAAGGCAAGCATCGTCAAATCACATCTGCTCATGATATTTTAAATTCAGGGTTGGTCATTTCCTTCAGGTACATTTTTTTAATATTAGACTAAATCGTCTTTAGGTCCTGGCAGAAGTTGATAACTCAGGTTCTCTGAGAAAGGAACAAAGACAATCCGTCATCTGCATCAGTTTGTAAGTCTGTAAAAACTTTGACCAATGTCTGCCACGAGGTACCAATCTGATGAACCAATCACACGCCTCCCTGCTCACTCGTCACCTTCACGCTCAAAGCACGTTAGCGACGATGGAGTTCAAACTGTGAGTTTGTCGTTGGCCAAAGTGAGAAGTAAAAAAAAGTCACTTTTTTAGAGTTAACTTATCGCTGAATGAGACATGATGTAGTTTCTGCACCATTCAAGCGATGCATGTAAGTGAGAGGCGTGGCGTTAAAGGGATCTGCCTTTAAGTGCACATAATATGTTGAAATCATCACGTCATACATGAGGACATTATGCGTATAGATGTTTAGCTTGTGATGCTTCATGTTTTTTTTATTTCAGGGATGGTTGAAGAGCTCACCCAAAAAGTTGTTCTTGGTCAACTCGTCTCCTTTCTGAAGTGTTTTATGGAGCCAAACGGTTTCTTTTGTGTCAAACAGGAAGTGGCCAAAATGTTCCCTTAACCAGCTCAGCCTCCGCAATGATACAACACACACACACACACACACACACACACACACACACACACACACACAGTCCCCCCTCAGTTATCTGTTTCTCCTCTGCTGTCGCTCTGACACTCTCTCTCACACACACACACACACACACACACACACACACACACACACACACACACACACTCACCCACACACACAGAGGGAGGTAGATAACTCTGTGATTCCACTGCTGAATTTTTAACGCTGTTGTGGAACTCTTTTTTTTCCGCCGGGTTACTGTGGCACCGGGGTACTGTTACACAGACGGAGGCAGACACAGAGAGCGGGTTCAGTTCAGCTCGGTTGTTTACAGACGCTGGACAGAAACAAAACGGGGCAGTTCACGGTGCGTGCGGTGAGTTATTCCTCTTTTCTTATCTGCTGATTTTTACTTCTGTGAGAGTTTAAAGCTGCTCTTATAAAAAAAAAACACATTTTAAGTTTGTGTTCATTCATCATTTCAGTTTCCTCATGGAACCAAAACAATCAAAGTTTTCAGATATATTGAATTATAAGTGAGAATGTATGAATGTGTGCATGTAGGCACATGGTTTTTTTTCTTCTTCTTTTTTACTTTTAAAGCCAAATAGCATCATAAAGATTTACAGGATTTTCAGATATTTTCAGGAAAAAATGTGACATGAAAACACATTTCTTCCAGATGATTAAACTGAGGTAAAAAACGTATTTATCTTCTATATGACAATGAAATAAATGTACTAATATACATATTTATATAGTAATTACTGCTGATGAATAGTTTATTCTTTATGTTGTTTTGTGACCCCAAAATAAGCGTCTGCATCTTGTCTAAGTTGGCCTCACTGACTGTCATTCTTGGCACCTTTTAATGCATTAATTATTTATTGCAGGAGGTTTTTTGTGCTCTTCTATGCATGCTCCAAGTCTTCATGAGTTCATTCATTCTTTTGTTGTGCAGGTTCAAGAACAATCAGACGTGTTTAGGTTATTCAGTCGTACGCACACGAGAGGCTCTGGTCCCTGATTCTGCTCTCGTCAGTTGATTTAAACAGAGCTGCATTAAAGAGGGATTAACGGGACGGTGCGAGGGAACCAAGTTCAACAAAGTCCAGAACAAAATGTAAAATGTGCTCAGCGCTATGATGAGCTGAAGGGATGTAATCTTTGACAGGAAATGTGCTCTCAATGTAAATAATGGAAACAAAGAATTCCTCTGGCTCATTTATCATCAGTCCATCCCGTGTTACAGAAACTGTTTCCACGACACAAGGAGACTCTTCTGCCTCGCTTCTGGTTTTTAGTTTTTACAAAGTTTTATGTTAACTCCAAAACTCCTTTAGAAATAAGCTAATCATGAACGTAAACAGCGTTTTGGGATCTCTGACAGCAACTTTATCAATTAACTTTAGTAATGTAAACTTTATTACAAGCTCTAAGCCCAATGAGAAGACATACAGCATATAAGTGAACAATTAATTATAAATAAAAAATATAGTACTTCTAACCTTTCAGTTTGAAAACGTTTGAAGGTCAAGAACAGAATAAAGAGACGAGTGTGCACATATCCAAGCGGCGTGCATGCAGGTGCAGGTGCAGGTGGAGAAAAAAAAAAAGGGAGAAACGATAACATCTGCACACTGTTCAGGTCCAAAATGAGCAATTTTAATGAGGGCAACTTTCCATCCAAAGCACCTTCCTCAGACAAATGTGGGGCAATCATATTGTTGTGTGAACATAACTCTCCGTCACATAAATTAGAAACTTGAACTTTGAATCGACACGTTGTCCTGAATAAAGTTTCTGACTGGGAGCGTTTTCTGAAGAACCCAAAATGACACACAAATTGTACCATACGCTCCAATTTGTCCCAGAAAAGTGAAAAGTGAAAGCCTTTCAAAACGTTCTCCCACAGTTTCATTATGGATGATAACTCCAAACCTTGGTGCTTCGCTGCATGTGATGCCCTGCTCTCTCCTGCCAACCTTTTTCCCGTCTCTCTTCAGCTGACCTGACAAGTGGAGCAAATTGACCTTAAATATAACAAACAAACACAGACAGAAAACTCTGGTAAATAGAAACCTGGGTTTCCAGTTGTAGTTGTCACGTTGCACCAAGCGAGAGCCAAAAGGCAACAGATATCAGAAGAGATGACATCATTGCTTACTTTCTTTATCGCGGTGACAGGATGTCTTGTGCGAGGTAGTACAGAGGACGTAGAACAGCACATGCAGAGCAGATACAGAACGTAAACAACCATTTTCCTTTCTGCTATTACAAAACTCTCGGACATTTTCAGCCTCACAACTTTTTTACTTGAATACCTTTTTGGTTACACACGAGACTCAAAGAACTTAATGAATTCAAAAATGTAAACAATGAAATTCAGTCTCCATCTAAAATACTTCCATCGTTAAAAATCCTCAAGATAAAACAATGGCCCCAAAAATATGCAAAACAAAAGTTTCTCAGAAAGGCTTTAAATAGGAAATCCCTTTAAATACAATAACACGTTTATAAAAGAGACACAGACTGAATGGAAGTGTAGAGCGTCATGTTGCTGTTAGAGCCCTGACGGATGGATGGATGTAAGAATAATTGATACAACAATTGGTTCATGCATTGTTGGTGGAAAGATAGAAATTTATAGACTGTCCAATGAAATTAAAATAACAAATCAATGACTGGATGGACGGACAGATGTTGTTTGAGCAATAAGTAACCAGAGCGTTTACGATCAGAGAAGTGAAAAGTCTCCGCTCCCAGGTTGTCGAGGCCCCCGTGTCCTGCTCCGCCCTGGAGTCCACCAACGCAGCATGTGAGACAATAATGATGTCATTACTTGTATCTATGTCTCCTGGGTTTAACAACCACAGCTCCAGCTGCTGTCATTGTTTTTTTTAACTGTTTAAGGTTTCTAACTAGACCACGTCCACATTTTTCGTCAAGGCTAAGTGTCTGCTGGAGTCTGTGCGTTTACACTAAAACATGAGAATATGGGCGGACAACCAAAGAAAGTTGTCAGGTTTCAGCTTTTCAGAAATGCAGAAGTTTCGCGACTTTGTTTCTGTTAATCAATCAATCAATCAATCAATCAATCAAAAGACCTTCCAAGAAGACTCAGAACTGAATCATCATGCCTCCCTCTCCTCTTCAGGATCATCTGGTCCTGATGTCCTTTCCGTGAAAGAAAACATGACCCTCAACACCCAGAGAGAGAAGCAGCCCCTGCGGCGTCGAGGCAGCACCCCGATCCCTCCGACCCACTTCTACCAGCAACCGTCCTGGACCCGAGACCCAGAACTCACCGGCAGCACCAAGCACGACCCCGATCAGCCCCGCCCCCAGCGCAGTCACCCTCCTCTCGGACAATCTGCGTCCTACCACCCTGGAGACAAGTCCCTCCACTACCTCGCCGAGTGGAGTTCAGACTCGGAAGATGACTCGCTGAGCGACTCGGACTGCGTTTACAGAGTGGTGCTGTTAGGCGACAACGGAGTCGGGAAGACGAGCCTCGCAGGGATCTTTGCTGGTGTCACAGAGAAAGAGGAACAACCTGGAGGTGTGATCCCATTATATTAACTAATATAATTACATATTTCATTATATAGTAATGACGTATTTTTGTAGGCCAACCCGAAAAAATGGCGCCGGTGGTTCCTACGACAATTCGTCTATGGGATTTTTGCATTGGATTTTGGATCATTGCAGAAAATAATCTCTGTGTCAAACACACATTTTCTGATGCATTGCTGTTTTGTTTAGTGGGATAATCTTTACAGATGAACATAATTTATATGAAGTTTGAAAAGTTAATGCAGCCGAGAGAAGTAAAAAGCTAACGTTATGCTACAAGCTAACTACACCGCGGTCGGTTTGTAATGACGTCACAACCGTTATGCTTCATCGATCTAATCAGAGGATTTGACAAGATAGCTAAACGTTAGCTTAATAAGTTGTTTATGACCTAATATTTGCAAGAGCACTGAAAACATGACTAGAGGCTGTAAGGAGGATTAGTGAGAGAGTGATGACGTTTAATGTCTGCAACAACCACTGTAGTTTCAGTTAGCTACTCGTTAGCAACCGCCGTTTAAAGTTCGCGTAAAAACTTTAAAATTCACAAGTGGGTCTTAGCGCACGTAGTTTATCTCGTCTAACAAAACATCAACATCTCTTCAGCTTGTGTTAACCACAGACCTTATTTCAGTCTAAACACAAACACATTCAAAATCCAGATTGACTTTTAGAGGTTAGAACCACGGCGCTAAAATGCTAACTCACTTCCTGGTTTTAGGACTCAAAACTACACCAGTCTATTGCTGCCAGTTTTCATTATATTCTTTTTCTGGTTGATATTTTCATCAGCTCATTTTTTTTTTTTTTAAGTTTTAACGCTGTAAACATTCCTACAAACACTTTTTCCATCATTCCCGACAGGAAATACTGAGATTCAAATGACAGGAAGTGATGCTAAAGTGCAGTGTGGAAACAATAAAAGTTAAACTGGAACAGAGCAGCTATAAACTACAAGGAAGACAATCTCAAACTATGCTTTGGCAGAAGATAAAAGGGAGACTAGAGAACTTCTAAGAGACAAAAAACAACACAGTCCCTCCTCTGACAAACAAATGTTAAGTTATAGCAATACAAATAATGTCTCAAAGCAAAGGAACAATGCCTGTTCCCTTTTTTTCTCTTTTCCATGAGTTAGATCCTTGGTGGGAAACTGACGTCCCAGGGGTCACAAGCACACCCCCTCTTATTCAAAACGGCCCGTGACTCAGTTTCAGATACCATTAAGCTGTCAACATTAAAATAAACGCTGCCGATACAACACCATACACCAAGACTAAATAAATTCTGTAATCATCTTTGATTACTGGTGTATGTGTTGTTATTTGCAAGAAATAAGTAGAAATGTTTGGGTGTATTTGTGTCTGTAGATCTCCTCTATGAAGAATTACTAAATGCATTTCGTAAGAAAAGAAACTCAGAGCATATAACGTTTGAATAAATGCAGTGAAACTTACTAAAATTGGCTGTTTTGTTAAAAATAAATTGTGCAGTTGAGTGTATTTAAATCCTTTTAGCCCTCTGACAGTGAGAATAGCATTAATATAACCCTCTTAGTAACCAACGTGGCCCATCCACGTACGTAGGTCTTTACATCGACACCACGTTGCAGCTAGCTAGCTAGCTTAGCTTAGCTTAGCTCAAAGACTGGCGACAAAGGGAAACAGTTAGCCAGGCTGCGCACATTGACCTCTGAATGTAATTCTTTATCAAGTATTTCACCTTAAGTATGGTTTTAAAAAAAGTGTTCCTGTTTAAACTTGAATTTTAATAAAAATTTAACTTAAGTAAGTAAGTAACATATAAGTTTTAAAAAGCGTGCTTTAGACGTTTTTGTTCTTATTTTCTTTAAACTTGGCGATATAGCACTACTGATGCAGTGACCTCTCCAGTAAGAGCATTTTCTGGGTTTTTTTCCTTAACTTCCTCTCAAAAACTGCACTGAAGTAACGAGCTGGTTTTCTTTCATCAGTGTTATTTTTATTTTATTTGTTGAGTTGTAGTTTTCCTTCTCGCGCTCAGCAGATACGTGCTCAAATGTCTGCCTCTGACTTTGTTGTGACATTACAACCTTGCCTGACTCCACATCATTGATCCGCTCCCGTGTCACGTGTTGATTGGCCTGAGGCCATGATTGACAGCCTGTATTGATCGGTGACAGCCCGGCATGGTGTGATGGGGCAGGGACTTTCTGCTGATAGCTTTCAGGCTGAATGAGCTGCATGTTTGGTTTACAACCCCAGCTATAAATGTTCTGACCTTGTTGTTTCTGTGTACAGGAAGTTGCCCCTGAAGGCATCGTTTTGTGTTTTCTCTCTTTATAACAATCGCTGTTCCCCCTTGTTTATTTAGATGTTTGAACTGTTCAAAATCTGTTGGATGGATTTCGTGAAGAGCCATGAAACTAAATAAAATAAATAACTTTAATCCAGCATCATCATTTCGGGTGATGATGGTGATGAATCATGATTTTGATTCAGTTCAAATCAGGGGCCTTCCAGATGTATCACACGACAACATAACAATGACTCAATCATATTTACATCAACAACAAAAAAAAGACATAACACAAAAGTTGGCTATCTATCAATCAATCTTTATTTTTATAGCACCATAACAAACGTTATCATATCATCCCAAGATGACTGAAAGGATATATCGAACCCTTTGAATCGATCGTCCACAAAGACATGTAACAAGTCCACTTTTTTAGTTAATGACTCAAAAACTACAGACACTCCCGTTAGCATCAATGTGCTAAGTGCTCATTTGCAAGTGTTAGCATTCCAACATGGTAAATATGGATTATTGTAGACATGCTAAATAGGTTAGTATACTGATGAAAGCATGCGGCTCAGTTGTTAGCGGTACAGCCTGACAAAGCTGCTTTCTGCAGACTATTTTGAGTTAATTGTTTTATTGTTTTTTTTTTTTTACAGAGGAAACGTACAAGCGGACGCTAACAGTAGATGGAGAGGAAACCACCCTAATCGTCATGGACAACTGGGTGAACGACAGACTGGTAAAGTGTGTTATTATGAAACGTCAAAGAATATTAACACAGTTTTTTTTTTGCGCTGGCTGCATTTTCAGCAGTCAACGTACAAACAGAGCTTTTAAACGCCCTTCATGACACCGTCGCACTCAACAATGTCGCTTCTCCTTCACTGACCAATCAAAATCAAGAAGGGGCGGAACCTCTAAAATCAGCTTAGTGGACACATATGGAGACTTAAAGAGCAACTAATGTGACACATGTCTTTGGGGGTTCGTTTCCAGGACCTAACGCCGCTGCTTATCCCAGGAAATTATTTATTTATATTATTTTCATGTTCTCTTGGTGAGCATGTGGAGGTATTTAAATAGACCTAATGAGTTGTTTAAATAGACCTAATAGTCATTATGGAGGGAAGCAAAGGTTAACTTTCTTAACTTGGAAAAGTAAACAACCATGAGAAGCGCCCTGAAACTGAGGTTGTGGCCACAGAGCAAAGGGCCTGAGGGTGCTCAAGGTTTTGATTTTAAATCTGTCGGGATGGTTATGAACAAAAAGTTGCAATGAGTTGGTAATTTTCTCCAGATACTTTTTTTTTTTTTTTTTTAAGATTGTGGTTGACATTTTCTCTAGGTTCTGACAGAAATTAATAGCTTCTGCGCTCTGAAAAGGGAACAAAGAAAAGCCGTCATCTGAGGGCAGTTTGTGAGCCTGTAAAAACTTCAACCAATGTCTGCCACGAGGTACCAATCTGATGAACCAATCACACGCCTCCCTGTCTTCCTGCTTGCTCTCTACCTCTTGTGTGCACGAGCCCACGCTCAAAGTGCGTCACCAATGATTTACCGCTGAATAAGACATGAGACGACAAAGTTTCTACACAATCCAAGAGATGTCCGTCTCTGGAGAAATGGCGCTTGTGCATGTAAATGAGGGGGCGTGGCTTAAGAGGGGAGCACAGAAGGGAGGAGGTGGGTGCAGACAGAGCATTGAGAGAATGCTACTTTCAAAATCTTTGACCGATTACCGACCCTGGTTTTAAAGGATTGAACCTGTATCAGATGTTTTATGTTCCTTAAATCTTGATTTTAAGATCTTTCTTTCAGGACGGAGAGGACGCGTCCTCTCAGGACAACTGTCTGAAGGTCGGGAGTGCGTACGTCATTGTTTACTCTGTCACTGACCGAACCAGCTTCGATTCAGCCGCTGAGCTCCGTATCACGCTGCGGCGAGCCCGCCAGGCTGAAAACCTTCCCATCATCCTCGTGGGCAACAAGAGCGACTTGGTGCGGTCGAGGGAAGTTGCTATTGAAGGTAGTCAAATGTTAAGTCATACGAGAAGTTTCAAATTATTGATGCTTATATCAGATAGCCTGATTTTTTTCCCCCAGAGGGCCGAGCGTGTGCCGTGGTGTTTGACTGTAAGTTCATTGAGACGTCGGCGTCTTTGCAGCACAACGTCTCAGAGCTTTTCGAGGGCGTGGTCCGACAGATCCGTCTCCGTCGGGACGGCAGTGAGGCCATCCAGCGCAGACGCTCCGTCTACAAACGTAAAGAGAGCGTAACGCAGAAGGCTCGCCGCTTCCTGGATCGACTCGTAGCGAGAAACAACCAACGCATGGCGGCCAAAGTGCGATCAAAGAGCTGCCACGACCTGGCCGTCCTCTGAGGACGCCAGGAGGGACACATGGTGGACAATGGTTTCTGGGGGTTTTCTCTCGCTCAGAAAGTTGACGACTAACATTTTTGGCTGTTAAAGGAGTTAGCCAACAGCATCTCTGCGATGGTGTATATAACTTCCTGTTTCAGCATTTGGTCGACAAACTTCTGAAACTTTTTTTCGACAAATGAAAAACTACAAACTCAGCGGAAGAATCATCACTGTACATTTAAAGACGCAATGACGTGTGTGTGTGTGAGTGTGTGTGTTCGTGAGTGTGTGTAAACACCCGACTGTTCGGCTTGTCTTCTACTTTTTTCTACAGTTCTCAGTTCAGCATTGTACAAAATAAAGTCTGAAAGAAACAATCCTATAAGAATCATGTGTGAATTATATCCAACCACAGACTGCATATAAAAATGGACAGGATGACAAATGTGAAGCCAAAACTATCGGAGCTCCACCCACTGACCGGCTGTAGTTTACAGTAGGTCATAAAGCCCGCCTCTTCCATGTTGACAAAGAAATAAGTCAAACAATTAAACCAAAATACACATCTCATCATTTTTTTCTCGATTGGTTTCTGTAATTAAAAATAGTATTTATCGTGCTGATTCATGTCTGGCTGAACTCTGTTTTGAAAACGTTCAGTTTTGATGAGTCAGTTGATTCTTTAAAAAGTGGTATAATACCAATGATTGACAGGTCTGTAAACAAAAGCAACTATACATAAAGGGGAAAAGGAGAGGAGTAATGTGACGAACACTAACGCATGATCGATCAAAGTTTCCATAAATGTAAGAATCTGTAAAAAATCTCTCATTTCAGCTTCTGTTTTCTGCTGCGGTCTCTTCAAGGCCCCCCCTTCCCACAGGCCCACTTTCTTCTGATTGGCCAGCTCTTCCTGGGACTGCCTTCCTGGGCAGAACGCTGCAGGGCTACCAGGGGAGGGGCAACCCTTCTGAGCTGGCAGAAGACAGTCTGTGTAAGAGGTTTCCACGGCTTATTCAGAGGCTTGAAGTGGGTGTCGTGAAAATCTTGGTTTCATATCGAGGAACTATCCCGTGATTTTCAAATCAAGCCGTTTAGCGCCCTCTGCAGACTCATCCTGGGATTACTCAAACATACGTTCACTGATCTGAAACTTTGGCCACGTTTCATTTCGTTTGGGCGTCCAGCATTATTACACTTGTGTGTGAATTTTAAAATAAAAGTTCGCATAACAAGTCAGCTTTGAATGATTCCTCGTTAAAGGAAAAGTTCTGATCTATTTTTCTTTTTCTTTATTATTGTTTTTTACGTTTGTCTTGATGTCTTTCTTGTTGGAGCTGCTGTTTTTTTTTTTGCCAAACCTCTGCATTTCACCGAACATAAACACACTCTCGGGTCCAAACTTCAAACCCCCCTGTCTTGTGGATGTTTATGGTTTCCATGGTGACCACAGTGGTCCGTGAGACACATCAGAAGAAAAAAAAAAAGAAGCTGTTTAATGAGTGGTCGTCATAACGGGCCGAGGTTTTGCACAGTGACAGTTCTGTGGGGTTGAAAAAGAACAGGCCGGGAGTTTGGCTGATGGATGCGTCGGAGTTATTTACTGGAACTCCTCAGCTCCGAGTTCAGCTCGGCTCTCAAGTCGTCATTTGGACGAAGCCTGCGTGATGGAAGAATAATATGCACAGTGTGTGTTTACATTTTTCAATACTCCGATAACACTATGGAGTGTGATAGAAAAAAACGAGAGTGCATATAAACTCAGTTCTGCTGTTCTTAAAGTTTTACACATAACTGAGTTTGAGTTTCTTCTGATTTCAGAATAAATCCAATAATCTGCTTTTTTTTTTAACCACAACATGTTTGATACGGTCAACGTGCTGCATGGAAAGTTCTCATAAAGGGCTCCAGAAGAACAGGAATTTGTTTTATTTCATTAAAATTCCAGCGAACATTTCACAAATTTTATCCAGGGTCAAAAATGTGAAGCTGTTGGTTCCTGGAGAGAAAAAGTCAGGCGATCAGCAGAGTCATTAAACTGGAAATGAAGCTATAAACTGGTTCAAGTCAAACCAGTTTAACTGGAAATGACATCTGGCCCAGTGTTTGTCCCAGAATTTACTGATCAAATATCGAATCTGCTTATTGATCTGTCCTCCGGAGGTGATAAAAACATGCGCTCTGTGGTTTTACAGGGACAGAGAAGGAGTGTTTAACATTGATTTGTTGATTTGATGAGGGTAATGGAAAATATGCATGACTCTACTCAACCCGGATGAGACACACACACACACACACACACACACACACACACACACAGAGTGATGTGTAAACATCCTCTCAGCGGAGGAGGACCAGAGGCTCCGAGCTGTGAGTTCAGCTCCCTCCTGAATAGAAACATCAGAAATCCCCGTCGGTGGTTTCTCTCTGAGGTGTAAAAGTCGTGGAGAAGATTTGATAAGAACTCATACCACAGATTTTTAGAATAACTCATGAGGCTGTTGATCTTACTGGACGTCCCTCTTGCTCGTCCTCTGCTCTTTTTTTCTTTTCTAGCAGTGAACATGTAGAGCTGGCTAAGTTGAAGAAATATAAATGATCCACTGTTTAAATGATGAAGAATCCAAACGGACAATTCAAAGTAAAAAGTCCAAGTTTAAGCAAACGTGTCTGCACTGTTGTGCAGTTCAGAGTAAAAGCATAAAACACAAACTCTTCACAGACATTAGTGGGAAATGTTAAAACAAAAACAAAAACAAAAAAATGTTTTAATGATGTTTTTTATTTATGGCTTCACTTGTAGATTGTAAGATCTTTTGGCTTGAGGTGAATTCTCCAGATAATATCCTGCTGCGTTCTCACATCAGCTCACTCCGACCTGCTGCAGAAAAAACACTCCAGGTAAAGTCCAAGTGAAAAATGTGTCTGTTTGCATTCTCAGATACAACTCCTCCAGGAAATACCAGGAGCTTTTTTTAGGAGTTTTCTGCAAGTGTGAAAGTCCTGCATGTCTCGTCTCCCGCTCCACCCGTCAGGGAAACTCTCACTCAGGCTTTCAGGAGCGAATGAAAAGAGCTCACGGTCAGAGAGGATATTCAAACATGCTGTTTCATTGTTTTGTTCGTGTAAATTTCAGATTCATGGTCATGAACTTTTCTCCTCCATTTGAAGCTCATTCACAGAGTGAATTCACGTTGTCACAGAGATGATCTACGTCTTTGTTTTAAGGCTCCTAAGTGATCTTCAGGAGGAACACGAGGCGCCAAGTCTTAGATGAACGATATATCTTTTGGCTCAGGAAAGATGACCAAAGGTAGGTTTTTTTCTTTTTCTAACTTAATTCTCTTCAAAAATAACATCAACGTAAACTGCTGTCATTGAACCTTAAAGACTCATGAGAGCCTGTGTGTGTGTGTGTGTGTGTGTGTGTGTGTGTGTGTGTGAACACGCGTCACAGAGCTGAACATCATTCTGATGAATGTTTCAAACAGCCGAGCCCTTTGAGGTGCGTTTGATTTGAGGACACAGAAAATCAAACACTCCCCCTGTGTTTATTTAAACTGAGCAGTTTCCCTCTGTTCCTATGTTTGGTTGTGTGTGTGTGTGTGTGTGTGTGTGTGTGTGTGTGTGTGTGTGTATATAAGAATCTGGCTCCCCCTGCTGGTCGTGTGCTGTCTGCTCATTAAAAGTCTGTATTTACAGTTTAGAACAGAAACGTCACAACGATGACAGAAAAATAAAAAACATTAAATTAATCTTGGCAGCATTAGTAAACTACTTAAATAGCAAACAAGTTACAGAAAAATACAAAAGAAAATGAAAAGAATTATCAAAATAAAATATCTTCATGTTGATTGATCGAAGAATCATTAAGAACATTCACTATTTTTCCTCCAATGACAAAAAAACCTACAAACTAACAAATCATCTGAAGACAACAGGCAACATGTTGGAAAAGGAGGGAGAACGTATGTGATCCAATCCGCTCTCCATTCATGCAATAATTCTGGTTCTGCTCAGTATGTATGAAGGCCAAAGTCCTTCAAAGGGGAAGTCGGGGGTTCAATTCCGACCTGTGGCTCCTTTCCTGCATGTGATTTCTCTCTCTCTCTCTCTCTCTCTCTCTCTCTAGAAATTGGTCTGGTAGGTGGGGAGAAATAAATCACTTCCCAAGCACTGCCGAGGTGCCCTTGAGCAAGGCCTAATGAGCGCCCGCCGTATGCAGCCCCCTCACTCTGACATCTCTCCATTAGTGCACGTCCACAGGGTCCTGTCTGAGCATGTGTGAATAGTTCAGTCTATGTGTGGAGCTTCTTCTTCTTCTTCTTCTTCTACTTCTACTTCTTCTTCTTCTTCTTCTTCTTCTACTTCTTCTTCTTCTTCTTCTTCTTCTTCTTCTTCTCCTTCTCCTTCTCCTCCTTCTCCTTCTCCTTCTTCTTCTTCTTCTTCTTCTTCTCCTTCTCCTTCTCCTTCTCCTTCTACTTCTTCTTCTTCTTCTTCTCCTTCTCCTTCTCCTTCTCCTTCTACTTCTTCTTCTTCTTCTTCTTCTCCTTCTCCTTCTCCTTCTTCTTCTTCTCCTTCTCCTTCTCCTTCTCCTTCTACTTCTTCTTCTTCTCCTTCTCCTTCTCCTTCTTCTTCTTCTTCTTCTACTTCTACTTCTTCTTCTTCTTCTTCTACTTCTTCTTCTTCTTCTTCTTCTTCTTCTTCTACTTCTTCTTCTTCTTCTTCTTCTTCTCCTTCTCCTTCTCCTCCTTCTCCTTCTCCTTCTCCTTCTCCTCCTTCTCCTTCTCCTTCTTCTTCTTCTTCTTCTTCTTCTTCTTCTTCTTCTTCTTCTTCTTCTTCTTCTCCTTCTTCTTCTTCTTCTTCTTCTTCAGGAACAAAAAGTGTCATTTACTTGACCCTTCGAGTTTTAAGGCTTTAAAACATAAAGATTATTTATTGGCATTTTTTTGTTTTGTTTTTGTACAAAGATACTTTATGCAGACATGAGCAAGTCAAGCTTGTCATGTTTAAACAAAAAGCACCTTTCAGACACCGGGGGGATTCAAAGTGCTTCACACAGGCACAAAAAATCCTTTCAAACATTTTACAAGATGACATTTATGAATAAAACTGTTTTCATGCTGTGAAAATCGGTACTTTTATTGACGTTCAGGATCTAAATAACTCTTATTTGAACAAGCTTTGAACATGTTGTGATTTAATTGTTTAGTTTACGCGTCTCCGCCTCCTAATTTGTCGCCAGAGATAAAAAAAAAAAAGCCTCCAGGTCGAGCGTGGGGCCTTGAGGATCATCAGGTGGAGAGAAAGAGGGGCAGGGTGGGATTACCAGGAATTCAAAGCTCCTTTGCTCAAAGCTTTGGCTTTGGCGTGTTATTACTTGTCGGTGGAACCTTCAGCTAGTTCATCTCTGTCAGCTTCTCTCCTCTATATGATCAACGCAGACCGGACCAACAGATCCCAAACCTGATTGTTTCAGACTTTGCATGAAGTAAAAAATGTGTACAATGACCTCCATCGTAAACTGCCTGCAGGTAAACAGGGAGGGGGGGGGGGGGGCTTGACCTGAAATGACATCACACTGAAAGGATCCTCAGCAGCAGCAGCAGCTTCCTGTTAACCTGTGAAAAATGTACCTTAAGGATACACAAGCTGTCTGAACATGGCTGACCTTTAAAGACAGCTCCAGACATGTTTTATTGAACTCATGCCCTGTCTCAGTGTGACACCTGTCAGATTCACAAAGAGAACAAGCTGCAGGACTGTCAATTAGTAAATCCTTTTTTTTTTTTTATGTTCATTTAGTCTCTGTTCGTGACATTTAGCCCCCCCACTCCCTTCCTCTCTGTTCCCCTCTGTTAACAATCAACTACTTTACTGGAATCCTTTCCAGATGGGGCGTGGTCATCATTCCTTCACACTGCTGGGGTGAAACTAGAGGAAAAATCCACCAACACCAGGAGTTATAGCTGACTCCTTCAAAATAAAAGCACACACACTTTGCAAATAACACACTGACTTTTTTTTACATTTAATTTTTTTTGCAATAAACAGCAAAATAAGATTGATTGATTTTTATGTTTTAGCATGTATACATTTTACCTGTTGTAATAAAAACAAGTGTGTGATTGGACATGCCATTTTGATGCGGTCACATGAAACTAAAGCTGACTTTCAGATACTCTCAGATTCATTTATGCCAAAAAAAAATATTTATTGTGGATTTAGAAATTGGATTGAGTTGCAAACACGTTCTGTAAAAACACAAAGAACAGCAGATAGATATTATAACTGTGAGTTATTGCTTTATGCACTCTTTACTTTTGTTTATCGCCGCACATGACATCATTTTCTCCAATGGTAAAGGCCTACTTTGTATTTACAAAATTAGAAAAGCTGTTCTCTTCAGTGGTTAGTATTATGTCATAAACTATAATGTTCTTATGGCATCAGGTAGTCTTTGTTTGTTTTTATATTTTCTGTAGATTGCGAATTGAATTTCCCTCGGGATCAATAAAGTATCTATCTATCAATTGAATAGTTACCCAATGAAGCTGAACTATTGAAACCTTTAGCTGATTCTATGCCTGTTGATCATCTGTACCTGTATATACTTCACAATATGTCGACAGCATCCTACTATGAGTTAAAAAATCATAGGTTACAATAGAAGAAAAGGTCATTAACCGAACGTGCTTTTATTTTGAATATTTCACCGGAAGTTCCGTGTTACATTGTCGCTCACTCCACACTTGCAGCAGGCAACTTGTAATTAGAGTCTGCTGAGCGAAGCTAACGGAAAAACTGACTGGATTTACTGAAACTGAGCAAAAAGGATGAACAGTGCAGGTAAGGACAGAAACAAACGACACATGATTGCACGGTCACCAAACTGACCATAACACCACCAAAGCTCAGCGCCGCTGCAGGAGCGTCCTGCATGCATGCATCCTTTTTAAGACACGCAACTTCTTCGCTGTTCAAAGAAGCTGTCTTTATTTCTCCAGTCTGTGTTAAATTCTAGTTTGACTGATGCAGACCAGCTTCTGTCTGGTCTGGTGCTGTGTGGACTGAGAGAAAACGACAGACTTCATGCGGAATTAAAGCTGCTTTTTAACCACCATTTATTTTGAAATCTAATTCTTTAACTAAATGTAGTTCATTAAGTTCACTGTTTGACACTGTTTTATTTCTTTTTACAGAAAAATGCCTGTGTATGTCAGATATTCAAACTTTAAAACCGTTTCATTGTTTTTATTTTCTTTTTGGTTTATTGGTGGATTTACTTTTAGGCCTGTGACATTGCTGCGGATCAATTGACGCAATCAAAGTCCAGACTGGGTGGGCACTACGTGGTCTCCATGGTGACGGTGCAGCGTGCACGTCGACGTACATTGACAGAGTTTAAACCTTTATTTGTACAGGAGCTAAATGCATAAAGACAACACTGCAAACATGAAAGTAACTCATGTGCACATGTGTTGTGGATGACTGTGCAAATAGCCTACAGTTAAATCTGAGAAGAATTAATACATATTTGTATTAACATTTGTGGGTGGGGATATTTTCTTAAATTAAAAAAAAGAAGTAATTTTGTACCAATAGGAGGACTTTTAATTTCTAGCACAAAATGATCTGATTTTTTTTTTTTTTAATTATAACTGGAAAACTGTAAGTGTGCAAGACCTTGCGAGTAACGAAGTGGTCGATTTAAAGTAACATGATTTATCTAAGGATCTGGTGACTCTACTCTGGACTTTAGAAACACATTGAGGCATGTTTTATAGAGGTGAAAAGAGAGCCTGTAAACCCCTGAGATGGAGCGTTGATGGTTTCAGTCTGCAGGCTAAATTCAGATTAAAGACTTTCTGCTGTCTTGTAAGCATGCACAGCTGTTAATATGCAGGACGTGCGTTGTTGTTTTCCTGCACACATTTCAGGTGGATTGAGACAAATATTTGATTTGCTAAAAGACGCATTTTTTTCATGTGTTTCCCTGTTTTTCTCCAGCAGTATATCCGAGTCCCACCGCCCCTCCAGCCAACATCTTTGGCACCGTTCCCGGCTATGAAGGCACCGTGGTGGGAGGAGGTGAGACACGTTTAACCAACAAATCTTCAGATCATTTCACTTTGTTTCGGTTACCTAAAGCCTACATGTTGTTGTTGTCGCTGCAGGAGGTTACCTGCCCCCTCCCGTGCCCTTGGAGCCTGTAGCCCCGCCCCAGCCTGCCCCCACACCTGATGACTGGAGGTAAAGTTGAGTGCTCCTTACATGGAATATGAGTTGGAAAATCCCTTTTCCAACTTTTTAATTTAAGAGCTTTAGGTCGTCTTTTGTAAAAAAAAACAGGATGCTGCAGAGGAAGACTTTCATCATCACAACAAAGAAGCTCACGTTTTATTGAATTTGTCCAAGACTTCTCTCCGCATCACTTAATTCTCTAAAACTTACACCAAACCAAAACTGTGTAGAAGAAATAGGTGTCTAACCTTTTGCCTGCATTCCACCAATGGCCAGCAGGGGGCGACTTTACCTAAGCAGATGAGAAAATAATCCTACTTCTCAGGTGATTAATGTGCAGATCTGAAGTTATCTTTATGAGTTTATTGATGCCACTGACAAAGCAGCGGGAACAACAGGATATTACTTACTTTATTGATCCCCTAATGGGGAAATTCAGGTTTAAACTTGGGCTGAAGTAAATTGTTGACCTAAGGACACATTGGACATGTGGCTGCAGGAGCTGGGGATTGAACTCTCGACCTTCCGGTTGAGAGGCGACTGACAGCTGCCCATTCCTGTTATGACACCACGGCAACACAACACAAATCCCTAAGAACCCAATACTGTGTAAAGTTTTGTTTTGAATTTTCAAAATAAAGTCTAAGTCCTGCACACACTCTCTTTCTCTCTCTCTCACTCACTCACTCGCTCCCAGCCATTGGTGTAAATATGTCTTAGGACCGTAATATTTACAGTCTGTGTTTAATATTAAAAACTCTACGTTTTTTACGCTGCTCTACTTTTCATGACCAATGACAACTTGAAAAAACATCGATTATATCATTTCAAAACACTTTGACAACGTTTATGTTATTATAGACAAAAGGCGGTAAAATCGTCAAAATTGTGATAATGGCGCAAAAATGCTAACTCTTAATCCGTCTGTGTTTGTGCTGCAGCATTCCCTCTCTGTCGGAGGATGTGGCTCATGAGGCGTTCAAGAGCTTTGCTTCGTCTCACTGCTGCTGGAGCAAAAGTCCTGCCAACGACGGAGTCATCACCAACCTGGAGCCGTTCAACACCTACAGGGTGAGCTGATGTTCCTTCCGCCTTCGACGCTCAGTTAGCGTTCAACCTGTGTTCAAAGAACCGTCACTACGTGTGTAACTCCCATTTTAGCATCCGCAGCAGCTAGCAAGGTCATGTTAGCGTTTACCTTAAAAGGAATGTTGGCAGCCATCAGTTATCACCTCACTACAAGGGCCAACTTCTTTTGTTTTTTGTTTTTGCGTTTATAACTTCCAGCCAGCAGGGGGCGACCTGCCATCTGACCGAGTTGTCGATCATACTCAAACGGCAAATGGAAATCCGAACAATTCCTATAGGAAGATCCAGGCAAGAGAGATAAAGCAGGAAGCTACGCTGTGTTTCCGTGCAGCACTACAGAGCGGCTAGTTTTACTTTAGAAACGTATTCTTGGCCTGAATGCGCTGATAGCCTAGCCGTTATGTCGTGAGCCCCACGTTGGGAAGCTACAATCCTTTTCAGAGCGGCCGTGGATTCAGATCAAACTTTGGCTCTTCGCTGCACGTCAGTCTGCACTCTCTCCTCCCAACATGGCCGCTCTCCCTTCAGCTGTTCTTTCTAATAGAGGCAGAAATGGCATAAACAAATAACTGAGGATTTAGGTTCGCAGGCCCCGTTGTTTTTGTCTCCAGTGTGTCTGAGGACAGTTTGAATCAGTCTCTGGTCAGCCCGACAGATGACGTCACTTCATAGTATACCAGTCTAAAAAACTCTCTCACATGACTGTCATTTGATCCCAGAGACTCTCATGTGACACAAATATGTGACAAACCACACTGGTGTAAATAAATGAAGCGGATGCAGCATTTTGAGGCTGAAAACACAAAACCCAGCTCTTTGTGTCTCCGTTGTGTTCATGCTGCGTGTGACTGTCTGGACAGTTTCTATTTTAATCAGTTCAGCTGTCCTCATCAGACTTGTGACAGCTCTGGTTTCATGTTTGCATATTTTAAACTTCGAGAATATCTTTTTATCTTTGACATGCCACAAGGAATGTGAGTTAGACTTTTAGTTATCCCAACTCAGAGTCATTTCCCTGAATGCCTCCTGCTTACAATAAACAGCTGCATGTCTGCATTTACAATGTGCACATTGTGTTAGACATGAGCCAAACGAAAATGTCTTCTTTATCTCCTGCCCGCCTTACTATTTATCCTTTTTTGTACCTAAATGTGTTTAAATCAGACTCTTTGTTTTGGATCAGTTTTCATAAAACGATGTCTGCTACACACGTTATGCTAAATTAACTCTTAGCAGTTTATTGCTAACAGACGACAGTCACCGAATTGATACAAAAATCATTGAGGATTTATTTTTACTTCAGTCCTTTACTGTTGTCCTTGTTGGTTCATGTTTTTAACATGTAGTACATGTGTCTCTGGTTGAATTTTATATATGTTTTGCTTTCTAGTACCGACTGGAGACGTTTACTGAGTCCAGGTTGACTGAGTGGGCCCACAAACCTCACGAAGGTACAAACATGCACAATTTGTAGTCGTTATTATCATCACAAGTCACCACTGAAGATGGAAACTTAAAGATGCCAGGAAGGTCACATATTCTCCTCCTTCTTCAACGAGTGTAAATAACTCTCAGCGCTCCCTGAAACATGTGTGTGAAGTGTGTTGTTGTAAATCCACTCTGATCCTGTATTTGATCATGTCTATAAACCCCTCTATTTCAGCCCTGCTCAGAACAGGCTGTTTCTGTGTCTGTCGCTTTAAATATGTAAATGAGCTGTGTCTGACCACGCCCCCTTTCTGGAAGGGCCTCGGGTGTACTCGGTGCTTTCTGGCTCCATGTCCTATTGTTAACGGTGAGAAGGCAGATTCAGAGGGCAGAACAAACACCTAGCTTGTGGGAGTGTCACCCACCTGGGGGAGGGGCTACTGCCCTTTGTGATGTCATGAAGGGAAAATTTCCAAACGGCCTGTTTGAGCACACATTTTCTAAAAAGTGGAGCCGGCAGAAGACCGAGAGGATGGACTTTCGTCATCACTGGGGGGTTTGTAGACACACTAGAGACACATGTTAGTGTTGTATAATATGAAACTTTAATGTAACAGAACTTTAGAGGAGTGAACTTCATTTAATAAACTTTAAAGATCCTCATAGAGCTCGACTTACAAAAGATACTTAACTGTGCTGACGTGTGATATCACAGAGCTGCATGCTGACTCTCATAAAACGAGATGATTGAATTATCTGGATAAATTCAGCGAGTAAAGAATAACTCAATTTCAGTCATTAATGTCAGGCAGACAACATTAAATTACTATTACTGTCAGAACCATGAGTGAACATGCTCCTAAGTTGTTAAATAATTATGTTCATTTGATTGTTCCTTTTTTAGTTTTCCACAAAACAACCTCCAACCCCCAAATGTTGAGTTACCTTTAAAACATCAGAGTTGAGATTTATGATAAAAAAAATGGTCAACTAAATGTCCAGTCTGACGTCTCCGACTCCGAGCTCACAAAATATCGATGACTTTAATTGCTGCTCCGTGTTTCTTCTTGAATTGACAGGTGTTTGTCATGCCTTTTATTGTGTGACCGACAGGTGAGCCGGCCGACTTCTACACCCAGACCGCCCCCCAACCCTGGGAGGTCCAGACCACGCCCCCGAGCCTCTTCACCAATCACACGGAAGAGATACGCGTACCCTTCACCTCCTCCATCAAGGTGATTGGTTGAACAAAGACAGATTCAATTATAAAAAAACTCTTGATTGATTAGTTTTCAGATGGTTTATGAAGATTCGGTACCAGACCGTCTCAAAGGTCTTTAAGGTTGTCCTGAAATGACCCGGAGTCTTGACAGAGACATTTATTGTTCCTTGAAGAGGTCTGATGGGATCTGACAGAGCTCCAAGAGCGCCATTCATAATCCCCACTGAGAACGTACTAAGTCTGATTTACATCCAAAATATCCGTTCAGGTTGAGCTCCAAGTCTTTGAAATATTTGAACTCTTGTTGTCCATGTTTCAAGGTTTTTGAAAGGTTTTGGAAAATGTTTAAATGGTGGCTAAGTGAGGCCATATAAGGTTCCAGGTTAACATCAAGGACTTCCTCAGGTCTTTGATGGTCGAGCTACGTCTCCGGATATCGTTGCAGGAGTTTTGATGACGTTTTATTGGACAATAAAAGAGGAGAGTCCAGAACTCTGAACTCGTCCTTGAGGTATTTTCAAGCCTCCTTGAACCTCTGTGTTTCGTGAGTTTAAGATCTCACATTGAGGAATTCACTTGGTAGAAGTTTTACCAGCCATGTGTAATTTTCCCTGTTAACATAGTGTGTAGCCGAGTTACTGTTACTATGGTTACCGCTGCAGGTTTATTAGAACTGTTAAGCCTAACTTTTAACAGATGGCTGACGGCCAATCAGAGAGCGGCATTCTGACTCGAAGCATTTCATCAGCCTGTGTTAATGAGACTGAAAAAGATATATTTAACTGTGTGTGTGTGTGTGTGTGTCTGTGTGTGTGTGTGTGTGTGTGTGTGTGCAGGAGTGCCACACCTGCCACGCCTCGGGGATGATGCAGTGTGTAGAGTGTCATGGAAACGGATATGTAAGTGAAGCTGTAAACTCTGAATCAGTCATAACAAATGAAACAGTGAAGACATCAATCTAACATTAAAGGCAGTTTGTTTGATATGACAGTAATCGTTGTGGATGTATGAAGATGTATTTTCGACTCTGTGTGTGTGTGTGTGTGTGTGTGTGTGTGTGTGTGCGTGTGCTCTCTCTCTCTAGAAACCGTGCTGGGTGTGTAACGGCGCCGGGACTAAGAACGATGAAAACTGCACTCGCTGTGACTCTACAGGCAAAGACAGGTACTGCAGGGCGGACAGGGTGACCTGTAACTCTCCATATTATATTTAAACCTTAGACACCTCTCGAGGTGCGTTCAGAATGAAGCAATTATTATTATTTTTTTTTTAATTTGTGCGTCACAAAATTGCGTAAAAAGTCGAATCACGCACATTTACAACGTGTGGATTTCCCGTTACGGGCAGATTTGCGTGTTCAGCTGGATGTCGATGTAGAACATGTTACACACAGTGCGACCCTTTTAATAAACACCGCCATGTCAGCTGTGTCAGTCCTCTTGGATCATATCCCTGAAGAATGTGAGCCATGTGTGTCACATGTCTGAACTCGTGTGTGTGTGTGTGTGTGTGTGTGTGTGTGTGTGTGTGTGTGTGTGTGTTGCGTCTTTAGGTGCACAGAATGTGACTCACGGGGATCGAAGGACTGTGAAACCTGTGAAGGAAAACGACAACTGCTGACCTACATCAAGCTGAAAGTTGAGTGGTGAGTAACGGTGCTCTGACTTGAGACCTGGACCGGATTGGTGGTCCTTGAGTTTAGTGGATCAGTGGATCCCCAACAGGTTCAGGGGTTTCCTGTGGTCCTCTTTTCTGTTCCTTAGGGTCCTTGAGGAGTTTTAAATCCCACCAGGAGGGCGAGATGGATCTTAGATCTTAGCAGACGTTTAACATGCAACAGTTGTCTTGGATGATATTTCAGCTTTTCATGAGATTTCTTTTCAGGCTTTTTTTTTTTAGACGTTATTTGATAGAACTGCTTCTGTCCAACAGACGACACCAACCAAGGAACAGTACATACACACAACACGAGGCCTTTTTCCAGCTATCGCAGCAGCTACAGCATCCGGCTCTCCCCAAGGCTCTGTAGCTCCGTCCTGAGGTGGACGTATAGCGAATGTGTGATGTCCTCCTTTTATTACAATGGCCCTGATGTTGGTTCTGATAGGTCGGATGTGAGTCAGCAAATCTGTCCCAACACAGCTTCAATAAATCCACGATCAAGTTTGATTGTCTCATTAAAGATTCAGAGGCTTTTAGGTTTTTCATGGGTCCTTTTTAGAATAAACCGTTGGACCTAGAAGATGTTGCTCTGGCTCCACATATCCTGTAAATCTTCTGAGGGGCTGTGTAGATATTTGAAGTGGGACCAGTGAGTGTTTCCTTTTTAGTGTCCTTGAGACTTTCCCCAGAGTCCCATAATATTCCAGTAGTCCTTGAAGACGTCCCACAGTCGTCCCCTCAAGGTCCTTGAAGGTGTCCTGTACGGCCGACTCTAATGTAGCTCAGTGTTAATTGACTTATCTGAGAGGTGGTGCTGTCATACCGCCCTCTAGTGGCTTAAATGATCAACTCCACATAAACCGGACCCAGTGAAGAGGAGAAGAATAGATTTATTCACTCTTGAGTGTGTGTGTGTGTGTGTGTGTTGATTCACAGAGCGACGTCTTTGTGCTGTGTTTGTTCAGGACTAATAATGTGGAGGACCACGTGGTGCAGCAGAACTCGGGTATTAATGTCGATGATCTTCGCTCGGTGACCGGGAAGGAGCTGTTCAAGAACAACCAGTACCTGGTACACACACACACAAACACACACACACACACACACACACACACACACACACACACACACACACACACACAGAAATATTACAAACGTCCCATGCCTTTCCCGAGTTTTCCCCTGGAAAAAAGACGCCTGGAAAATATATCTCCTGATCTTGATTTCAAGTCTTAAACACTAATTAGATCAACTTTATTGTTGTTGTATTTCACTCTGATTTGCATTAATAACTATGCATTCAATTCAATTCAACAAATCCATAAAAAAACAACAGCATGCAGGACGGTGCGTTAGTCCTTCGGGTGTTGCTGAAGAGTCTCTCTGTCTGTCTCCTCTCAGCTCTACCCTCTATTCGGGTTTCCAAACCCGGCCATGGATGAGGCGTCTGCTCGCCTGATCAAAGACCATCAGAGTAAATACGCCCAGAGCTCCCGGATCCTGCAGCAGGTCGGTCCACACACACACATATGTTAAAGTGTCATTTTTTAAATTTGATCCACCTGAAGAAAAAAAATCACTCTGAAAAGAAAGTATAACCGAAAATGTTAATACTTTCTCTCTCTCTCTCTCTCGCTCGCTCGCCCTCTCTCTCTCCCTCTCGCTCGCTCTCTGTCAGAGGCAGACGGTCGAGTTGATCCCCATCACTAAGGTGAACTATAAGTGGAAAGGAGGCTCCCACGTTTACTACGTCTATGGCAACGAGAACCAAGTCAGCGCAGAAAATTACCCCGCGACCTGCTGCTGTGTTATCCAGTAGACACACACACACACACACACACACACACACACACACACACTCAGTAACATTTACTTTTTCAATATATGAAATTAATGTCAACTTTAAACATGTATTGATCATTTATAGATTAAAAGACACTTTGGGTTGTATGAAAATCTTTCATATCATTTATTTTTATTTTTGGAAGATTTATTTTGGGGGGTTTTTGAAATTGTTAGAAATCATGTGAGAGAGCGAGAGAGAGCGAGAGAGAGCGAGAGAGAGCGAGAGAGAGCGAGAGAGAGCGAGAGAGAGCGAGAGAGAGCGAGAGAGAGCGAGAGAGAGAGAGAGAGTGTGAGTGTGAGTGAGTTGAGATTGACATGGACATGCAGGGAAGGAGCCAAGGGTCTGACTTGGAGGATTGTCACCTCCCTACATGTGGCAGGACCGAACCACTAGGCCATCAGCGCCGCCGCTCATGTCTGACTCCATTTTGTTTTGTTTTAGGGGACAGAAACGATTCTACCGTAACCGTCTTTATTATTTCTGCGTGAAACTCGCCTGACGCTTTGAGCACTACCAAAGATCTCTCCGCTAGAAAACACTTTATCCGAACAGTTTACAGAACAGCTTGTGCCGGCATGTGCCAAATATCATCCTCAGGTTTACATGGAAACCTCAGAGGTCCAATAGATCGCTCTTTAAAAAAACGCATCCACTTCCTACCTGTGCTCTTTGACCGGTGGTTTCATGTTACGTAAGAGTTAAAAAAAAACACTTCTTTGTTTACAAATCTGACCTGGATTTTCATGATCCAGGAACAGCAGGCGAGGTGTTTTCCTACAGGCCGGGTCGCATTTTAACGTCTCAAAAACGGGCAAAATCTGCTCTTCTTTGCTTAGTGACACTCCACCTGTTCACTGAGCTAACATGCTAGCACTTATTAGCTTTAATCGCTATGGAGCCTTTTTGATTTATGACATTAAAGTGTCTAACAAAGTCATCTGAAGCCACGGAGCCTTTTATTATTATTACCACAAGTTTATTACATTTCAGTACATGTCAGTAACTTTTGTAACAGTTTAGTAAATATCTAGTATTTTATCTTGAATATAAAGTATTACCGTTGTAGCCTTCATGTTTTTTAGTGCAAGAATACGTTACGTATAACAGTTGACCCTGCCTGATAAGCTACCTGATGTTTGTCACATAATGATGACAGATTTACCTCAGAAAACAACATTCATCAAACGCTGCCTTTAAGTGCTCATTTTAATAAATTCACAAACATGTTTGGGTGGAAGAATCACTTCTGTCACGTCTGTCCGCCGACAAGCAATTGAATTCTTGTTGATTTAGCTTATTCTTGTGAGTTAGCAGGTCATATCAGGACAAGAAATATACAAACCTGTACCTTTAAATGTCTATGCTGTAGTGTATCAGACGACCTGCAGAGGGCGCTCTGTGCTCGTTTTATGTGTTTAAAATGACTCAGCGAACCCGCCCCCTGTTCTCAGTAGCAGCATGCATGCATTCATGTGTTTTTTTAAACTTTACCACATTAAGCTGTATTCACTCCACTTCTGCTTTTCATGAATAAATGTTTTTTTTTTTTTTGGTCAACTTCTGAAATGTTAATTTTCCAAAAATTTATATTCAGTGTTTTATATCTGTATCGTTTTTGTTTATGTCCTGGTTTCATTTTTTTTTCTTGTCAGAGTGAAACTTCTAAACAATCACATTTTTCTTCTGGGCTGTTGGAGCGGTCTTAAACGCACCAATGACACGTCAATGAGACAAAAAAATAACTAAGGTTCATTGTCTTAAAGTAACGTGATGCTGCCACAATACGATACATCTTTCTCTTTTTTGTTTTTTATCGGACTGGCCCTTTATCAGAACTGTGTAATCCTTTAAGTAATCTGACTAACGAGCTTCTCTGCTACTAACCGGATGCACGTAATGATGTTATGGATATTTTACTGTAACTCTGTTGATCATAATAAAGAGAATATTTCTACAGTGTGTCATGAATACGTCTCTGTCAAACTAAAGATAAGCCCATCTTGTTCTGCGTCATCCCTTTATAACCACACGTGTAAGAAATGGATGCTCTAAAACGACTCAGTAAAAAGCCTTTTACTTCTCCTTAAATCTTAATTTTTTTAAAATTTCCCTCATATTACCATTAAGATATCACCCAGTATCGCCAAATTGGGGATGCAATTTCTCAGGTTGTTTTGAAGGAAGAATGTGTGACTTTTTGGTCCAGTAGATGTCGCCCTTGAGCTCCAGCCTGAAACCAAAACAAACTGCTGTTTGGCCACGCCTCCTTTCTCCTCCACATCCTCGTCCTCATCTCGTGCTGCATCGTTGTGTTGCCATGCTAATAGTAGCGCTCTTTAGCTAGCTTGTAGCTTCACATTGCACTTGTACATTTACACAAAATGAGCGCGATCTAAAAACGCAGATTTGATTTTTGCTATATTTAAAATGTGTGCTTTTAATGTCTAAACGGTTATTAACAGGTTTAGATAGGAAGGTCGCGACCTCGAACATTCAATTCATGTAAGATGGCTTGTGTGGCGTCCTTTCACACCGCGGGTCACTCCCACACACTGAAGGCCTCATTTAAAATACAAGCAATTTTACTTTGAAGGTTTGGAGTTTTTCCACTGTGTTTTACAAAAAGAAAAAGCTCTTCTCATTGTGTCTTTGTTTTCTCTCAGTCGTTCATTTAATCACACTAAATATATGAAGCAATCACATTAACCTCTGCGGTCTCATATTCAGATCCACTCTGAAATGTTTGCGCTTGGAGCCCATCCCAGAAAGCGCCTCGGCTTAGAGGAAAAAAACCCCACAAACATTTAGTTTGAGATGATCAACATTACAACACACTTTTTTTTTGAGTTTAGTCAATAATTGCGTCTAGGCCTAACTGATTCACTTCTCATCTTTCAATAAATAAAGACAGGGAGTGAAGACAAACAGGAACAGCTGAAATGCTACTGGTTCTGCATTTTAGGAAACATACACTTAAGTAACTTGTTAGAAACACCAAAAAGATCATAATATGTTGCCACACACAAAAACCCATCCCTAGTCTACTTTTAGGCCACTTTAGCACTTAGCATGTAACACTGGGACAAACTAATGCTATGTTATGAACTAAATTATGCTAACTCTCTGGTTAAAGAAATATCCTCTATGTAGCCATGAATTGCAAATTCTTGTGTTTTCCCTTCAGACTGAAAAATGTTCAGAAAAAAACAACAACAAAGAAAGACACATTGACATCACCTATTGTGTTTTCTTGATTACAGGAACTTGAAATAATTCCAAAGATGGCCCAAAATATGACACAAATTGAAGTGATTAAGTCATAAGTTTTTGTTGTTTTCTTTTTATTCCTTGTTAAGTGTTTTTTTGCCATTTAGAAAAAAAAACCTATAAATCTAATAACCTTCCAGGAACAGGTTAGTGACGTCACTCAGGCTTCCTCCTTTTAATGTCTACAGTCAGGTTTTTTTTTACACATTCATTTTATTTTAATTGATGATAGGGTTTAATTTGAAACTGAGCATACCTGTATCTTTTTTTTTTTTTTTTTTTACTTTTGAAGCCACTGTCCAAATCTAAACTGTTTCCTCTTCTTTTTCTTTTTTTGATCCAGAGTTGATCGATTGTTTTGTGTATGTGTGCGCGCGCGCGTGTTTCATTATGAATTACAGCCATTAGGCGCCATTATAAACGGTTTTGGAAGTTCTTCAAAACCACACACACACACACAACACCAGTGAGATTCATCTTCTCCAGACACACAAACCACAAAAATATAAAGTCGACACGCCCAAAACCGATATAAAAAAAAACTCCTCCTCCTCCTCCCCCCTCCCCTCCCCATCTGGTGGGCGGGGCCTCAGTGCCCTGCATCATCATGCCCTCAACTCTGCTGCTCCTGCAGCTTCACAAAGAGAAGAAAGCCCTCATCCGGTCGCTTCTCCTTCATGTAAGTCCTCTTTCACTTTGTCCTTAAAGACGGAGCTTTGTGCTGTTTCACCGTCTGTGTTAGGACCGGGTACAGCTCAGCGCGTCTATGTGTGTGTGTGTGCGTGTGTGTGTGTGCGTGTGTGTTTGCGTGTGTGTGTGTGTGTGTGTGTGTGTTTCAACATGTGAGTAGAAACTTTTTCGCAGGAGACTTCGGAAAGTTTCAACCAGGACTGCATGATGTTTGATTTTTGTTGCGAGTAAATCACATGTTCATTTCTTTTTCTCGTTTCTTCTCGTTGTTTTTGTGTCAGTGTGAAAAAAACAAAACAAAAAAGAAAACAAGAAAATCTTTGAGTTTTTTTAAGACCGATAAGCAGAAAGAGGGGGGGACAGGGAGGACGAGAGGAGGTCTCAAGACATGTCTCTACTTTATCAGATTCCTGTGGTGAAAACACCCAAAGGATATCAGCTGTTTCCCTCCTGACTCTGTGGGGACTTTAATGTCCCAGTCTCTCTCCCACTATATTTAATGTCCCAGTCTTTGTCCCACTATAGATTTAAAGTGAGACCAGTTCATAAAGAAAGCCTCCTGTACTGGTTTGCCAGTAGCCTGTCTAATTGTAGGCTTAACTCCATTACAGCGTCCTTCAGTCCTCATCACAGTTACATGGAGCCTCTGTTGAACTTCTCAGTAGAGTTGACATGTTTATGTGTTTTCATTTGTTTTAATGTGTCTTTAAAGCGTCTTTTTTTTCTTCCAGATTGTCCCGTTAAATCTTTATTAGAGAAATGTTCAGATCGTGTGTGACACGTTTCTAACTTTATAAACAAACTGTCCTCACAGGAGAATTATTGTTTAATACTCTCCTGGTTGCTTTCAATCTCCTGACAGTGTTCAGAGATCCTTTATTATTATTAATATTATTATTATTTCCTTTGAGGACAGTTTGTGTAACCAGTTCAGAAAGTGCAACATAAAATTGTTTCACTTCTCCAAATTTTTTTTTTTTTAAATTTGACTACCAGATCAACAAAGTGTTTCTTTAAATATAGTTTATTGGGCGTTCTGGTTAAAACTGTTTGTTTCTCTCGGATGAAGCTTCTCAGGCCAGTCGATTTAATTATCACAATAAATGTTGAATTTCTTTCTTATTATAAAGGCAGATTTTAAGCTCCTGAGTGAAAGTTGAAGAAGTTGTGTTTTAATTATTCTTCTTTGTCAGAACAAACTTTAGTTGAATCGGAGGCAAAATGCTACGAAACGTGACACCTCAATGACTTCATAGTCATTTTGTCGCCCGTGAATATCGCCTGAATGAAATGTACTTCAATGTCTATATTTTTTATAGAGAGTTCACACTTGTAGAAATCTCCTGATATTTCCAGGAGGTGCACGTTTGAACATTTTGACGTCACTGTCGGAGGTCAAGCTCTGCTGGTTTTGTGTTTTCATTGTTCTCACAGTGTTTGTGTTTCGTATCGTGTTCATGCCACGATGTGTCTCTGATGTTTGGTTTGCTGTATTTACACTCTACTTTATGATTCTAGCCCATAATATTAACACAACTTTAAGCTAACAGGGACATTATTATTATTGGTCACGTCCTGCTTTGTAACGACGGGAGCGTTGAGGATAAGATACGAGAAATGATCCGGAGGAGGTTGGAGTTCGATGAAGCGGAGCAGGTGTCGCAAATATTTACAGACCATTTCTTTATTATTTTAAGTGACACAATAACCTGTGACCAGCCGGCTGTGTGGCACTCCTTAAACATTCATCTTCAATCTTCACAACGGACCGGTTTAACCGGACTGACATCGGACTGTCCTACAGATCAAAACGGGGAAAAGTTTCAATGACTGTCATCGTTGTAATGTTTTAAGAACAGCACAGCGCTCCCGTTCAATAGAACATCTTTGGTCCTGTGTTGTTGATGCTGCCTGTGTGGCCCCCCGGCTCCTCAGCTTTCTGAACATTTGGCCCCTTGAACGATACAGTGGAATCGCCGTCAGTGTTTCTGGCGTCGTAGCAGCGGCGGTGAAGTGGAACAATGCTTTAAAGATTCTTGTCGTTTAAAATGTTCTTTAACATTATTTGGACAAACAAAAAATCCCTGTTGTCATAACTCGGCTCGTAGGTCATGTAAAAAGACGACACGAGTCCGAAGTTTAGTGAAGAAAGTGGACAAATTATTTCAGAACTAATATCCACCTCCGGAAAAATGGAATCGCGCTCTTTCATAGGGCCGGACCGATCCGGGATTTTTGGTTCCAAAAATGATATTGACATGTGATTTTTTTTTTTCCAAATCTAAGACCGATTTTATCATCCGATATTTTTCTTAGATCGATGTTCGAGATTTAGGTGAACACTTTTAACTCCTCAGATGTAGAAATCAAACTCACCATCAAAGTTACTGGGCGTGTGCGGTCATCGCTGCTCCACGCTCTGCAGAGCGATGATGCCTGTTGTGATCCACATAGCGCCCTCTGCTGGTGGAAAACTACGGCTAGTGTCATTAGGCCTTGGCATTAAAACGAATAAGAATTCATTGTGGGGGGAAAAAAAAGGCTTCGTCACATCCAGATCCTGAAATTGGATTAAAGGTCTTGAGCTCATGGAGTTCTGTGTTTTTTTGCTGTGTGTGCGTGCTGACTTTATAGCTCGTCGCTGTATTATTATCTCTTATGGTGGAGTCCTGTAATTAGCCGTAGTGAGCTGGTGTAAGCAGTAGTTTTCTGATTGTCCGTCTGCTGCACCTTCAGATTAGACTTTTCTCTAAGATGCACTTTGCCTTCACGCATGGACTCAGACGAAACGCCCGGTCTTTATTTTAGAGGCAGGACAGCGGGGGAGAGAGAAACGTGCAGGAAAGAAGCCACAGGTCAGATATAGCATTAATATCCTGTCATCTGGCCTCTGGAGAGTCCCACCCCGAGCATCGTGCTACCCCCCCCCCCCCCCCCCCTCTTTAAAAAGAACAGAGTGAAGATGCCCTCAAAGACAAATCACTCCGTGTACAGAGACTTTAGTCCTCGTCTCAGGGTCCGTGGGTTCAACCCCCCCCCCCCCCCCCCCCCCCCTCCTCTCTCTCCTCACAGCAGTTCCTGTCTCTCTGCAGCTTTCCTGTTTGATAAGACAAAGGGGCCCAAAAAAGAACTGTGAGAGTGAGCGGAGAAACAGGAACGTACAACTTAAATGATATGGTTATAAACCCGAGTCTCTCCTCCAGTCTTTAACTGAGCGTTGTGTTTTATGTCGAGTTGTGTTTATGTGGAAATGTTAATTGGGTTTTTGTTCCTCCCTTTACTTCACTTATTGGAAGTAAACGGAGGATGTGTGTGTGTGTGTGTGTGTGTGTGTGTGTGTGTGTGTGTGTGTGTGTGTGTGTGTGTGTGTGTGTGTGTGTGTGTGTGTGTGTGTGTGTGTGTGTGTGTGTGTGTGTGTGTGTGTGTGTGTGTGTGTGTGTGTGTGTGTGTGTGTGTGTGTGTGTGTGTGTGTGTGATATAACTGAAACCAGATCCTGAGAGGCCTAACTTAATTAAAGATGGACAGGTTGCGTGGTCTGTCTCCCTCCTCTATGACGAGCGGATGTAATTATAGAGGTCTGATTTTAAACATGTGCAAACAGAAGGAGATCTTTAGAGTGTGTGTGTGTGTGTGTGTGTGTGTGTGTGTACACAGCTCAGGGTCTAACTCATCTCTCGTCTTTACAGTTTGACCAACATGAAACCTTTTGTCCTCAGTCAGTGTTTAAAGGGCAGAGAGGAAGAAGAACACACATAATATTGAGTTTAAATGGCTGCCTGTCTATGTGTGTGTGTGCGTGCGCGCGTGTGTGTGTGTGTGTGTGTGCACACACGTGTGAGTGAGTCAGTATTGTAACAGGAAGTGACTGTGTGTCTGAGCAACGTTATTTTCATTGCAGCTGTTACTGAAGTGTGTGTGTGTGTGTGTGTGTGTGTGTGTGTGTTTCGGCTGTTTGGATGGAAACTTGTCGTCGAGCCGAACGTCCTGACGTCTAAATGAATAAACTGAATAAATATTTAACACACTGAGACGTCGCGGTTTTGCGTTGGGCTTTTTGAGTATTTCCACGAACATCGAGCAGGACTTAAACGTTTGTCTTCAGGCAGCAGTGTCGGTGTGCTTTAACTTGGACGCTCCTTTTAATAGTTCAAAAAGTCTAATATCAAACAAGTTTGGTTGACCCGCAACCTCTGAAACCAAAACCAACCCAAGAGGCCGTTTCTATTCCTCGCCCATCGGCTCGCTCCTCTGAGACAGTAAAGAAGCTGCTTTTAAAACATAAATATCCTCGTTTGGTCTCCACTACATTTCTTAATGTTGTTCTTGTGCTCCCTCTCGTTCACCACACTCAAAGAAACAGGATGTCCGGTGTCGTCTTCCATCGAGACAAAACGTGTCCAAACACCCGAGGTTGCTGCCATGAATGGACGAGTCATCAGTCAGTCTTTATTTGTAGAGCCTCAATTCACAACAGGACTCTCAGGAGCTGACTTAGTCACGTGACTCCGCCCTGAAAGTAGTCGAGATAATCGTTACACCTCCACACTCGCGAAGCAGCGGCTGCAAATCGGCACACGTCATACATGTGGCTGCAGGAGCTGGGGATCGAACCCGCTGACCTTCCGGTTGCGAGATGTCGACTCTGAACCACATCCGCCCGCGATGACGCAAACACTCGAGTTAGTGGTTTTAACTTCTCTGTGTGTGTGTCACTGCAGGTTCATTTAGTCTTAGCTTCCTCTTTAGCTCCGCCCCTTTTATGGCCGTCCTGTCGCTGCACATCAGCGTCCCGGGTCTCATCCTTCGAGTGTCACTGTTATTGAAGGATGAGGCGTGGTTGTTTTTTATTTTACCACACGGCCATAAAGAAGAAGTGACAGTTAAGACGCACACACACACACACACACACACACACACACACACACACACACACACACACACACACACACAGAACAGGAACAGATCGCGTCTTTGTTTTGACACGTTGCACACGTACACGTTTTTAGACGTGAGGGCCGAGATGATAAAAACGAATGCTTTCAAAATAAAGTTTCTATTTGATCTTTCAATGCCTCAAAGAAAAAGAAAGACACACACACACACACACACGTATACACACACACACACACACACACACACACGGGCTGATGGATTGACATGTGCAGCAGGCTGCAGTGAGAGCTTTCTCTTGCTTCTCACAGATGCAGGTTTCAGAGAGTGTTTTGATTTTGGGACAGTCGAAGAGAAGACGCCGAGCAGGACGCTCGGGCAGCGAGTGTTTGAACCTTTTTATGTCGTTATATTAAAACATTTTGAAAATGAATTTATGGATATAAGAATTTAAATATACAGAAGGGATAATTTCCTGTCAGAGAACATTTATTAAAGTACAGGATCAGAACCCTGAAGTGTAAAAAAAAAAGCTGCACAACGCTGTGTTTATGAACTGATGCTCAGAAGCTTTTTTCCAGTTCTGATGAAGGAGCTGTTCCATCTCGTCTGAGCGTCGTCATGGAGACGACCTGTGGGCACCTCTGACAGTTCAAGTCTTCAAAGTGAGACGGAGCGAGCCGAGAAAGGTTCAAGTGCCTGACCATCTTTCTCGACATGAAGCAACAAATGAAATAAATACTCTTTTTTTATTATTATTATTGAAGTTTGATAATAAAATAATATCGGAGAGAGCCGTCCGTCAGTCGATCTGAGCAAACAGTCCAAAGAGTCAAACCTTTGTTGACGCCGTGGCACAGTGTGTGTGTGTGAGACGTGACACTCTTCTTCTGTGGTGTCGGTATTTTCCAGACCCTTGGCAGCGCTCCGTCAGTAGAGCAGCTGGTTTCCATTTTTGTGTCAACACAGAGGTCAAAGGTCACAGAAGGAGAGAGAGAGAGAGAGAGAGGGAGGGGAAGCTGCAGAGTTTCGCTCGACAGAGGAAACTATGAGACCTTTAAACCCTATCGCCCCCCCCCCCCTCCCAAAAAAACAAACAAACCCTAAAATAAACACACGGATAACAAACACTGTGGCTGAGCTGATGGTCATTAACCCTTCACTGTCTGTTTCACTCATCCACCATGTTGTGGAATAAATCACATCTCTGAGCGGGGTTTTTGTGACTTTAATTTAATCATCCACTCCACCGTTACCGCCGCCGCCGCCGCCGCCTGCATCAGCCACAAATCAATCTTTTATTGTCTCACTTGATCTCACATGATACGGAGAGACAATAAAACATGATTTCTGAATAATAAATTGTCCGGTCAGAGTTCAATCCGTCGATGACAGCCGGACAGTTGATCCCAGTGGATTGTGTGAAAGATGCTGTGACGTCACGTGACCCATGAATTCATCATCATGCAGCAGATACCTTTTCCAGTGTGCGTCCCCTCGATCCCGCTGTTCTTATCCACGGAGGTCTTATAACCTTCTCTTCTGTTCGTACACACCCATTGCTCCCTGCCAAAAAAAACGGTGATAGTCTGATGTTGTCTTGGAGGAGACCTTTGATCATAACAAATAAAAGATGTTGTTATCTTAATCTGAGTCCTGCCTTAAAAAGTCAAGGTCCAAAAAACCAAGAGAGATAACGTTAACATACAATTTAAACATCTTTTATCAGGTTATTAATTAACTCTGATTTTAACAAACAAACAAACAAACATGAACCTCTTAGAAATTTAAATCATGTCTGTAATATATAATCTGAAATCTACCAGTCAACCTTGTGATTTCCCGAAGGAAACAAGTCGGATCAAGCCGCCGGTTCATGTCCCGATGCGGACCACTTCTCTCGCACTGCTGAGGTGCTCTTGAGCAAGGCACTCGGACATCTCTCCATTTAATTATAAGTGTATATATATGTTTAAAAAAGTGTATGTGGTGGCTGGATCTAGGCTGTAGCATCAGATCAAAAATGTTTGATCTGCATTTGAGGAGTCGGTACAGAACGAACACGGATCATAGAACGGTGTCGGGCGATTTATCGGTATCGGCCCAAAACGTCAGAACCACTGAGCCTCAGTCTTCTACGCTCCTGTCACACTTTTCTTTTTGGAGTTAAATGACTTTGTCTTTGTGAAGGTTTGCAGCCTGACTAACATGTCGTTCTTCGTTCTTTCACATGGCTTCACATGATCCACATGTCAACATTTCTCGTGTGGACTTTCAGACCCAGATCCAAAACTCCAGCTGATAAGTTTGTTTAGAGTGTCTGCACCACGGCGAATTTGCACGAGGAAGGAAACACTAAAATAAAACTTTTTGCATGAACTTCAGGCAGCTGCTGAAACACTGACAAACATCGACCACAGGAAGCTTTTAGATCGTTGAACCTTTTACTTCTTTTGGTAGAAACGGGGCTTGTCGACAGTCCACCTCCGAGGTGACACGCTCGTGTTTTTCCCAGCGCCTCTCTTTCCTGTTTGGAGAGGATGCAAATCATTTTAAAAACCAGCACACACGTTAATCAGTATGTGTACCGACTCGCCTCCTCTTGTCCTGTTTCCCAATATGTGTGACTGTGGAACATTTAGTCTCCACCTTTGCACTCCTACAGTCAACTATCTGTGTCGGTAAATGTTGGTTCTGTCTGCCAGATAGATATTTAAAGTGTGAAGGCCTCTAACCATACAGTGGTGTTGTTGTTAATAGTTATCATAAGACAGAGACGAGATTCCTGTCCTTCACTTTCAGGTTGCAAACAAGTGCAAATATGTTGAAACATGCCCCCAAAAAAAAGTCCACTGGGAGAAACTCAAACGTCAGATATGATGCAGTTTTACAAAAACCCCTTAAAGTCGGACCTCTCAGTCCAAACGCCAGCTCTCCACTCAGAACTAAACATGTATCTTTAAAAGTCAGGGCCCTTTTTTTTTTATTATTCTTGAGGAAATAACATCTGCTGAGTCGCTCTGTTTCCAGCGGAGTAATCCCTAAAGGTCTTTTAAACCTGCAAACGTAATCCAACTGCATAAGAGGGCCAACCATTGACTGATTTCAAAACCACGCTGCGTCGCTAATGTCCCGGAGTCGTTCGTTTAATAATCGGCTCAAAACATTCCTCTCCAGAAATAATGTTCCAGTCTGGATTCAGAGCTTTTACGCCGCCTCTGTTCCTGAAATTGTTTCCGTTGTAAACGTTCGAGTTCTCCGGTCGACATGTTGGAATATCTCGCTGCTGTCTTTGTCGTCGTAACAAAAGACTTTCACATTGTTGATCATGTTGGACTCACACACACACACACACACACACATGTTGGACAGAGAGGTTGTGTAATGTTGCTTTTGATAAGACCTGCTATTATACGGCTACTTTTTTTTATTTACACCAACAAACATTTTAAAGTGTTTTTAAAGAACAGGTTTTAGAGAATCAGCTAGAAGTGAAAATAATACTCTAAGCACTTGTGTGTGTGTGTGTGTGTGTGTGTGTGTGTGTGTGTGTGTGTGTTGAACCAAATCCAACAAATGTTTGGTGATAATGATGAGGTGCACTGCTGAGGAGTGAGAAAACAAACACACAATCAAGTTAGCTGATTCACAAACGGTGGGAAAGAGAGAGAGGGAGGGAGGGAGGGAGAGAGAGAGAGGGGGGGGGGGGGGAGAGAGAGAGAAAGGGAGAGAGAGAGAGAGGGAGGGAGCTGAAAGCGGAGAAGCTGAACTGTATCCAGAACTGATTGGTATTCAGAGAGCGAGGGAGTCTGCTGGGAGACATTCCTGCATCAGGAGAAGAGAAGGGGAGGTGTGGTGTAGTGTTGTGTGGGAGGAGGAAGAGGAGGGGGAGGAAGAGGGCGACTCCATTCATCAGCTCAATCGGAACCTCCCCTTCTATGTTTCTCTTTCTCTGCGCTTGTTTTCAGGTTAAAAGGAAGGGTGTTGGTGTTGGTGTTGTTTTTAAAACAGGGATGTGAGACGTGTCTGCTAATCTCAGCGGACGTCCGTCTGTTTAACCGAGGCAGAACATGAGCTGTGATTATGTTTGGTGTCCGCTCTGTTTGTTACAGTTTATTATAATTAAAGATGATTTCATTTTTCTTCTTCCAACAGTGTGTTCTTCCTTCTTTATTTCCACTCCCACTGTAATATGAAAACTCGTGTGAGTTTATTGTTGCGTTTGTGTAGGTCATTCCAGATGTGTTTGTTCACCACCTTATTTGCCTCTATGAAGGTTTATTCTCTGATGGGTCGACTGCCCAACAGAAATGTAGTTTTGCTTATGTAAATTATGTAATCTGAATCTAAAGTTTAGAGGGAGAGTTTGCTCCGTTTACTGAAATACAATTCCATAAACTACCAGACTCCATGAAAAGCAGCTTCCTTGAAAAATAAATAAAACAAAACAAAAAATAAATAAACAATTTTTTTAGGCTTGGCCGAAAAAACGTACATCTTAAATGGATGATCTGTTGCAGCCTCAGAGGGAATAAAGCTGCCAGAACTTCAGTACTGGTTTGACAGGTTTTTATGAAAAGGTTCAACTGCCAAAAATCTGCAGCTAAAATGGTACATCCCACACGGGTTGGCCAACAACCTTTTTTAAGCCATAAGTCATTGACATGTTTCTGGATTTTGACACGAGGGTGGTGGTGATTATGGTGGTGAGTGATGTTTAGATGGAGAACATTTAATGAAAACAAAAATTCTGTCCCAAATGCTAATTCTGTATCTTGCAAAAAACAAACAAACCCATTAATCTTCAATTTTTCTGCAAAATTAAGTTTCTTTATAGTGATGTTGGCCAATCAGATTTAATCACTGATGAGACTTGAAAAAACTTGGTGACTGTTGTTGACTTTCCATGTTTCCATCGAAGAATGTGAAGCGCAGACGTCTTGGACATGTGTTGGAAGAAATAACTGTGCAGCCGGCCAGCGGTCCCCCGTGCACGGGTGGGTTCCCTCCTGATACTCCGCCTTCCCCCCACGGTCCAGAGACATGCTCGTTAGGATCATGGCTGACTCTTAATTGCCCGTGGGTGTGACTGCTTGTCTGCCCTGTGATTGACTGGCGAACAGTCCAGACGCCATAGTGTGCCCCGCCCCTCGCCCAGTGACGGCTGAACGGGAAGAACGGTTAGGATGAGCATCCTCTGTAAAGTTTGTAAAGAGCGGGTAAATGAGCACGAGAGAGAAAGAAACACTTGTTAACCAGGTGGTAAACGTGCTTACTTCTGCTGCTAGCATGGCGTTTAATGGGGGGTTGTCTTGTGTTTGGAGCCAGCCTCAAGTGGCCACTCTCGGTACTGCAGTTCTTGGCACTTCAACCTTTCCTGAATGCGTCAGTTAAAAAACTGTGTGCATGTTTAGCATTGCAATTTTGCGCCAAATCCATTTTGCTCACACATAATAGAAGTTTTTTTATTCTTCAGTGAAGCTAATGTTTGTTTCTGTCTGACGCAGATGAACTGAACTTCCTGTCTCCACCAATCACAAAGCAGCGTGGTTCACCAGACGGGGCGTTGCAGTCTCCGGCTTTATGGACAAGAAGCTGAGTAGAGACATGACAGAAGAGAGGAAATCGTCCAAGAGATGACACCATCCGACTATGCTGACATAGAGGGCTGATAGGTTGATTGACAGCTCACCTCCACACGTCCTCCCTCCGGATACCACCCACCTATATCAGCCGTCCAGCCATGATGCTGAGGAGGAAGCTGTGTGTTGCCTTGGTGATCGCTGCCATCCTCTTCCTCATGTTCGCCAGTCAGAGCATGCAGAAAAAAAACTTCCTGTCACTGTCATTGGCCCTGCCTTTCAGCCGGGCCACGCCCACCGATGAGGAGATGGGTGAGAAAGTGTGAACATAACTTAACACTTGAGGTTTACGAACCAGTGATCGTCCAACCTTCCTCTATGTGCAAACTAATGTTCATCCAATGAAGCAATAGAGTTTGAAAGGAAAGTTTCCAAACTGTCCTCTACATCATACCATCCGACAACAGTATGTAAATATGGCTGCAAGCCCAAAATCAAAAAGATAGTTGGTGTTATCTTTGTGTGGTTCAGTCTGATTTGGATTTTTTATTTCCTGTTACGATGGCTTTGATGTCTGAGCTGACTCGGTCAGACACTGGTCTGTCGGTTTCATAAATCTACGGTACATGATGAATTGTTCTCTGACTCTTCTTCTGTTTACGTTCACCCAATAGCGCCTCCTGGTGGTCCGACCCGTGAACCTCTGGGTACCCCCCCTCCTCCAAACACCCCTAAACCTGAGTCAAAGGAGAGTTCTTTAGAGGACCTGGAGCTGGATCAGAGGTAACTTCTTTGAAAATAAAGAGCCCTTCTTGATTCCTCGTTCTGTATCTGTCTGACTCCTCTGTGTGTTTTCCTCGATCGGCAGGTTGTGCGGTTGCTCTAATTACTGCATTTCAGACATGGAGGGCTCAGACTGGTTCAGCAAACGCTACGACCCCAAGCAGCAGCCCGTCCTCCAAGACACCAACAACAATTTTGACCCTGACTCATTAAAATGGTGGCTGGTAAGGACGAAAATCCAGGTTCAGATTATAGGTGTTCCAACATTTCTGGTCTCATGATTTATGAAACAAACCCCCCAATGATGAGAAAAGTATATCCTCTGCCTGCTCCACTTTTCAGTAAATGTGTGCTCAAACAGGCCGTTTGAAGATTTTCCCTTTGTGACATCACAAAGGGCAGTAGCCCCTCCCCCCAGGTGGGTGACACTCCCACAGCTAGGTGTTTGTTCTGCCCTCTGAGTCTGCCTTCTCACCGTAAACAATAGGACATGGAGCGAGAAAGCAGCGAGTACACCCGAGCCCTTCTAGAGAGGGGGCGTGGTCAGACACAGCTCATTTACATATTTAAAGCTACAGACACAGAAACAGCCTGTTGTGAGCAGGGCTGAAATAGAGGGGTTTATAGACATGATCAAATACAGGATCAGAGTGGATTTACAACAACACACTTCACACACATGTTGAAGAGGAGATCTGGGATTTATTTACACTGGTTGAAAAGGAGGAGACCTTTAATAACATTATACTTCAGTATTCAGTTTAATTGATTGTTTAGGTTTTATTTTAAAATCTTTTATTTTATTTCTAAAGCAGTGAGTCCGTGTTTAAGATTTAAGAAGTGACCTCACTGCAGAGCAGATTAAATCATCACGTGCCCTTATCCCGTTCTTTCTTAATCCAACTTTAATTTAAGCACCAATGGGGACTGATGACTAAAACTACAAAGTTTAATACTTCAGTTTAACAATTCAGAAACAAGGTGAGAAAAAGTATGTAAGTGAGCTCCTTAACATTTCACGAGTTCACCCTGAGTGGTGTTGGGGGTCTGACTGAGGGTGGCAGACAGAGCACTGTGATGACAGAGTGTGGGATTCATGTTTATCTCATGTGTTTTTAGTGTAACAAACGCTGCACTTTGAAAGGCGATTTGTGGTGCAGTAGCGCCACAGTAGCGCGAGAGTCTGTGCAGAAAGTGACTTCAAGCTGCAGAATGAGAGATTTATGTGTCATCACTGAGACCAGCTCAAACTCCAAGTATAGATTTGTTGTTATAAGACCAAGAAAGTAAATTCACAGGCAGCCGTACGTTTTTGTGAAAGTGTATTTTTCATAAAGTTAAGAGTGACAGTGAAGAGTTTCTTTTTGTAAAAACTGTCGGATGTTTGGATGGATAGACAAACGTCTGAGGGGTTTTCTTTATTTATAGATTAAGTTCTGCTGCAGAAACCATTAGTAGATTAAAGTGTGTGTGTGTGTGTGAGTGTGTGTGGGTGTGTGGGGCAGAGGGGTACAAAATTCTGCTAACCTCATCAGTCTGATCCACCGTGTACAGAGTGTGCTTTATGCTGTGTTTACACTGACACTAAAAAACAAAAACACATTAAAAAAATTAAAACAAACGAAAATTGATCTGAACCAACAAATTAAAAAAAAAAAAAAAAAAAAAGCTTTTAGTTCTTCGAGAAGGTACAGCACATTTTATGATTTTTTTCTAATTCGACACCGAGATCCACCTGAAGTCTAAGAAAGTATTTTATCGGGTTTTTTTTCTTTTTTTAGCTTATTTATTTTTTTAGCAAAAGAAGAATTTAAATGTATTTGCGTTTCATGAGAACAAATGTCACGCTGGGGAATCCATCATATTTTATCCATTACTATGAATGCAACAATGTACAGACTTTATTATTGGGAACATCTAAACCTCTGGACTAACAGTCACATGGTCTGGAAACCTTAACTGGTTAGATAAATGAGTGAAGCTCTCCTCCGGTGCTCAGGGTCTCCAGCGCTCAGGAAACGAGCAGTCCCTGGAAGGAGTCATTTCAAAGATGTTCAAGGTGATTTCCCCGCCCACTGACGACTTCAGGCCTCTTCCCTCCCGCTGCCGTAGATGCGCCGTCGTCGGCAACTCTGGCAACCTCCGGATGTCCGGACACGGCAGCCTGATCAACTCCCATGACATCATATTTAGGTAGCTGTCAACAGCCCGGGTTCCTGCATGTCATTAGGACCCGTCTCTGGGGGGATTTTGGTTTCACTTTCATAAGAAAGAGAGGAGCGGGAGATGTGTCCGTCTGTATATACAGTTTATGGTCTAACCCCCCGTCCTCATCATCATCAGCCTCGCCTTTCTCCTCCCACAGGATGAACAAAGCGGTGACCCGGGGATTTGAGAAGGACGTTGGAAATCGAACCACTTATCACTTCCTGTACCCAGAGAGCGCGGTGGATGTGAACCGTGGCGTTGGCCTTGTCCTGCTGCCGTTCAAAATCCGAGACCTGGAGTGGCTGACCAGCGCGCTGTCCACCGGAGAAGTGAAGATGTAAGAAATGCACAAACACATTTTCTGAATCTACGTACAATTCTTCAGTTTGGCACCAAAAGCTTTAATGAAACCAGGAGGCAGAAATCGTTATCGGACTTCATTGGGTCCATTTATCCTGCAACACCAGCAAAGTGCAATATGAACAACCTGTGATGCAATCTGCCTTTTTAACGCTCTGCCATGTCGCTCTTATTTACCCTCCTTTCTCTTTGTTTTGTGTGAAAGTCTTTAAAGGCTTGTCGCTCCCCTTCATAGTTAAAGGACTTAATGCAGCTCGATCAAACAGGGCAACTCTTACAAGCTGCTCTGAAGCAAACCACACGCATATAATGAAGGAAGATGAATGTAAACACTGTAATAATAATAATAATAATAATAATAAATTTGTAAGGCATTTTACATTTTTAAAATCTCAAAGTCCAGAGTTTAAAAGAGTAGTTAAAAACACATAAAACACTGTGCACATTTTAAAGTGAACATTTGTCTGTGTTTGTGTTCAGGACCTACATGAGAGTCAAAGAGAGAGTGAATGCTGATAAAGACAAGGTATGTTTCCTGTTTCCTGTTTCCTGTTTCTGTTCCTCTTCTTCAAACATTCAGGTTTCAGATTTGTGGTTCTGGTTTTTACGTTTGTCCCTGAGCGTGTAAATTCAAAGTTTGTGTGTGTTTGTGTTTGTGGGCGTTCTGCAGGTTCTTGTGGTCAACCCGGTCTTCTTTAAGTACGTGTGTGATCACTGGACCGAACGTCACGGTCGCTACCCGTCGACCGGCATGCTGGCCCTCATTTTTGCCCTGCACACCTGTGACCAGGTAAGACGGGAGGGGAGGGGAGGGGGCGGGGTCTGACACTCGCTTACTTCAGCTAATTCAGAGCGATCACATGTCCGTCTTCAATATAGCTGTTTAAAAAAACCCAGTGTGTGACAGCGTGACTTCCTGTTTGTGTTCAGGTCTCTGTGTTCGGTTACGGCGCCGACAAGCAGGGTAACTGGCATCACTACTGGGAGCAGAATCGCAACGCCGGAGCCTTCAGGAAGACGGGCGTCCACAGCGCTGACTTTGAAACACAGGTGATCCACCGGCTCGCCAAGGAGGGCAAGATCAGTCTGCATCTGTGACGCAACGAGCACTGACCTGCACATGGGACCGGCCCACGCTTTGTTTTCACCAACGACTAGATTCTTCGCCACTTAACTCACGAGACTTAATAGCAAGTTCAGTGACGTCTGATGATTGTCCTCTGCACCGGAAACCGCGTTTCTGCGCTGGATGTGGCGGCCAGATTTGGCTCGTTTCTGAGGGAGGTGTGTCGATGAGACAGGAGTCAAACCTGTGTACTTCTTTGCACGTCGATCATTCAAACTGCCTTAAGTCAGCTGTTGAGAAACGGCATCAGAGGCCTTTATGAGCGGGACGAGTTTAACGCGCCCCTCTTTGAAGTGGGCGGAGCTTATAAAGTCCACTTGCCACTCTTCACTTAGACAAACTTTCCTGCCACTTGTGACTGCGAGGATCGACCACATGTTTTTGCTCTGAGCGGGAAACAACCACAGACTTTATTTTTTTTGAATATCTTTTCTAAAATGTAATTTTATAGACATTTTACAGGGAAAACCTCTTTTTATAATCGAAGCACTTTTGTCCAGAAGAAGAAAAGTCACAAAGATGCAATGTTGTTGCTTTTTTTTTTTTTTTTTTACCCCCCAACAGATTTTACAAATATTATATCATTTATAATCCATCCAAGAGTTCGAGGTGAACCTGAGCCCGATCCGTCCTGATTCGGAGGACGTTGGTCATCTTGAACTTGAATAAGGACAAAAATGTTTTTTTAGGATTTCCTATGCCGTTGACGCTTCCTGTTTCGACCATATATGGAGCTGCATGCTGAGTGGGAGGAGCCTGTGTGAAGTCCTCAGATTGTGTTTGAACAACAGTCTGCAGGTTTTCTGAATATTGCAACAAAAAAAAAAGAAACATTGTTTGAGGAACGTTTTTTTTAAATATTTAAATGGACTATTTTAGATCATTTGGTTCGAAGACAAAATGAAGGAGACGAAAAATGTATGCCTTATCTAAAAGTAAAGATGTATTGCACAAAATGGAACAAAGTCAAACAATCGGTAACATCACCACTGTGAGTGATGCATGGATGAGTGCAATGTACTGTCACAGAAACAATCTGAAGGGCAACCAAAAAAAACAAAACAATACAAAAGAAGAGAGATCGACCAGCAGAGAAGTCAGCTGTGATCTGCTGGAGCTAAAGGAAGGCGGCGTGCCGAGCTGCTGTCTCACCCGTACTGTGAAAGCTCAAAGACTGTTGCTGATTGTCAATCACATTCGTCCGAATATTTGTGGCCTTATCTCGAGACGTTTTTCACGCTGTGCTGGTTTGAGTCTGAATCTGAGTCCACTCCACTGTCCTTAAAAGGTCCTGCTGGGTCTCTTTTAGCTATTTTGCAAATCCTGTGTTCATCCTCCATTTGTTGTTTATTACATCAACACAACGACGAGATGCCAATCTCAGAATCCACTGGCTACAAGTGCACACAGAAAAAGTGACCAATGAATTTAGGGTGCTTCCTGTTTAGCTTCAGGAAGCGATCAAACATTTCATTTTCCGTGTGTCACAATGCTTACAGTCTCCCAACTTGAGAATGAACTTTGTGTTGAGTAATGAAACTTTAAAGCTACATCAACAGTTTCAGGATTACATCATGATGTGTTGCTCTCCACAGGGACTAATTCTAGCATACAATCAGAGCCAGATACAAACTTTGGATCCTGCTCCTACAGATTCTGCATGTTTTTATACAGAAGCTGACTGATTTATCACTTAGAATTTATCCGGCCCAAAATCTGACTTATTTTTAATCCACCGTCTTAATGTTGTTGTTGTTTGCAGCTTCTTTTTGACGGGTGCACATTGGTGAAATCAAGCTCTACATGTCGTCGTCTGATTGGCAGTTTGGCTTCAAGCTGCAGCCTTTCTTCCGTCTCTTGTTTCTGTGCTACAGACTCCATGTTTCCAGGGGACGAGGCGCTTTTTGACCGTTGACGTTGATGTTGCTCGATTTGTCAGATTTAGACCAACCTGCCGGTGTGATATCACTCAGTCTGCTTCATACGACAAACTTGCGTACTCAGCGTCTACAGAAAATCACACGTAAGGATATTTTTAAAAACGTGTTTTTATCTCGTGTTTTTCCTGTTCTTCACATGCAAACTGAGTTTTAGCAACGTGGTCCTTTAGTGACATAGCTTCTGTTGCTGTCAAATAACCTCCAGCATGGAAAGTTACGTGATTGAATGCAACATGAATCTGTCCCATCAGTGTCCTGACTCCTGAGTGTGAAAGCCCTCTAGTTAAGGTAGCAGGGGCGTTTCCAGACAGGTGGCATGGCCCCCCTTAAATCTTATTGGCCACCCCAAAGTCTTCTTCTGTGATTGTTTTTTTTTTGTCCTGCCAGAGGTGGGACCTCCGTGGATATCCATCATTCAGGCTTTGTTACATCAGGCAGCTCATAATTTTCAGTTTGTTTGAAATACTTCAAATTGTGACGTTGGACATGTATTTTTTCCATTCCTTGAAGAATGAAGTTTACACAAGATGATGGCAGCATGTACATCTTTTATCAACGGGTTTGATAATTGTTTTTTTTATTTGCACGTGTGCAAACAAACTTCAGGCCACCCCTTGCCCCGAGCTGGGCCACCACAGTCCAAAAAAAGTGTGGATACGCCCCTGAAGGGTAGGCAATTAGATCGAGCTCCACAACCACAAGCTGCAAGGATTGCGTGCAGGCACAGCTACTGTGTAGTGATAGGCTCTGACTCACTGGAACAGATTTTAGGGGGACATAAAGTCTTCATCACCTCAAGTCGATCATTGACTCGCGTAATGATGTTGTGTCCCAAACGTTCCATGCAGGTTAAAAAATAACCAGTCCAGCCGATGACTTTCACTCTCGTGTTTGTCTGACTGAAACGTCCCGCTACATGTCGGAGTGATCCTGATGCAGAAACAGTCACCAGGGCAGAGTCTTCCTCATCCTGCACGTAGCACCCAGACACAACCCCCACACCTCAACGAAGCGAGGTACTTCAAGAAGTGAGAGCATGTCTGACACTGACCATTTTTCCGCAGCGTGAGACGTATAAAAGGCAATTCTGAAAAAAAGAAAATTCCAGCCCTTGATTGTCTGGAAAATGTCAGGAGTTCCAGTGTGAGGAATGCTTCATATAACTCAGATTTTATTTCACCAACACTTGGACAAGAATACTGGTTTAAGTAAATGTACGTTTTTACATTCACATTTCTTTTTATTCAACCAGAAAAACACCAGTTTTTGAAAATATCCATTAATGTGTGAAGAAGAAGTGAGTGCGTCCAACAAGTGTTTGTCATTCAAGACCTGAATGGAGACAAATGGCACTAACAGAGCTTTCTTAGACGGTGTTTCCGCAGAGATTAAAAAGGTCAGCTGTCTAAAAGGGAGCTTTCAGACGATGTTAGACGATCCCTCAGCTCTCCGTTTGAAGCAGACTGAGGACCTCTATAAATAATCAGAAATGCTGAATCATCAAGTGGAGGCTGCTGCTCTGGCCGAGTTAAGTGTTCAAACCTGGATGTGTGGAAGTCTCTTAAAACCCGATACCATAAACTGAGGTTTAATGTGAAACATCTGCTGCTTGTTTTTTGTAGTTGTTGGTTCATGCTGTGGTTTTAACTCTTTGTAAGCTCTTTTTGGGAAAACTTCCTGAGAAATTATCCGCTTTATGAGAAACGCAGAGCCGCTTAATGACAGAGCAGCAGCCCTCCTGAGCTGGACTCAAGGTGTGCGGAATTTACAGACTTAAGTGCTGAAAAAATGAAATTATTTGAATTTGAATCCAAAGTTGTTCTTTGTAGACTTCATGCACTCTGAACATTTAGAGATTATTTCATCATGGATGCAGACGGCTGTAGATTAAATCAATCTGCTGCTTGTGTTTCATAGTGAACGACTGTTTGTAGACTTAGACCAAACAAGCTGGAGGATTTATGTTTGTTCAGTTTCCATAGCTTTAATTCAGTTCTTCATGTTTAAACTGTGATTGTTGAAAAGGAAAAAAGTCACTCTCATTTAACACAGAACCTGCTGATCATCACGTCATTTATTCATGTTTATAGACAGTGATATTCACTGTGTTGATCAAAACGACATGAACCCACCACTGTCACTTTGAATGAAATAAAAATGAAAAATACAATCTGAGCTTTTTTTTTTTTCTTTCGTTCTCAGTTGAGGTAAAATCTCGTCACGTTCAAGCACAAATGTACGGCGGCCCAAAAATGCCCATTTTGCCTTTTAATGTCAGCAAATGAGATTTAAAGATTTACTTTTTATTTTTATTCACAAAGTCCCACATTTCTTTGGAAACTTGAAACATTTCTATTTTAAAGAAAATGTCAAAGGGTTCTGTAAAGTTTTAAATTTATAAATACAAAAACAAAAGTGAAGGGTAAAGAGAACTAATAAAAGTTTCTCATCTCAAACGAATCTCTTGGTATGTAGTGAAGGCAAAAAGAAAATGTTATAGCAGAGGTAAAACTACTGTAGTTTTGATGTTACAAAAGATCCTTTTAAAAAGAAAAATGTTCTACTTTCACATTTGAATTTCTTTAAATTGGCAGTAATTTGTAACTGTGACGAGTTATCGAGGCTTTTGTTTGTCCTGTGCTCTTGAAGGCAGCTTGAAGCATCAGATGTCTCATTTCAGGATCAGACTGAATGAAGTTACCTGAATTAGCAGCAAACACCTGGATTTAATCCTTTAGTTTCACGTGTACAACAATCATTTGTGCTCTGGTTACATGTTGGATCTTGTAAGCCCCTCCCCCAAAAGGAGGCGGAGCCTGAACTGGGACGGTAAAGGCTCCAAGTAGCTCTTAGTTATTTTGAATTGACCTGCAGTTTACTGTGCTCATGAAAAAATAAATAATAAATACATAAATAATTGTTCCTCAACATCAGCACTGAATAACCGCTGGAATTAGTGTGAAACAGAGAAAGTCACATTTAATGTCGTAAAAGACATCGTCAGTTTAAGAACATGCTGTCGGGAGGATTAAATGTCCCATTTCAGGCTCAGAAGGACCAATGTTACCTGAATAAAAACCAAAAGCTTGTATTTATCCTTTCACCTACCTACCTCAAACTTCCTTGTGCTTTGATCACCAGCTGGATCTTGTCAGCCCCGCCCCCAAAAGGAGGCGGAGCCAGAAATGGGTTTAGTAACTTGTCGTGCAGTTGCTATTTTGAAATGCTTGCCATACTGTCCTCATGTTAAAAAATATTTAAATACATAAATAAATAATTAGGTGTATTGTCAACATCAGCAATGAGTCACAGCTGATCAGTCTGTGTGAGGGTGTTTCCATGGCAACATTATTGTGTGACTTTACAGAGTCCTTGAGCCGGTCAGGTGCGGATCAGTCCAGTCCTGGGAGTTTGAATTGGGCCTGAAAGTACAAACTGGTCCATAATACATCAGTGGATTCAGCTTT
>NC_136694.1:28346627-28506872 GCF_947650265.1 Symphodus melops
TCGTCGCTGTCGTAGAGGTCGTCGTGGCGAAGCCTCCACTCGTACTCCACGTGGACGTGATGGTCGAACAGGTCGGCCTGAGCCTGCAGCAGCTGCACAGATTGCGCTGCGGTGACTGCACTGATTTACTGTCACACAGACGTCGTGGCGTTAAATTGATCGGAGGCGACGCACTCACCAGCTTCTCGCAGTGGCCGTGCTTCAACCTGCGAGCCACGTCCAGCGCCGTCTCTCCCAACTCGTTCTCTGCTCAGACGTAAACAAGAGGAAACGTTGTCATGGAGACGCGGAAAAGTCATTTTACTGCTCCGTGAATTTTCCACTCTGTCTTTGTAAAATGTTCCATTTATTAAGCTGCATTTAAAGACCCTCTTTCCAAAAAACGTCTACACCATTAAATTCAACCCCACAAATGTCATCTTTAAGAATAGTTCCTTTTTTTATTATTATTATATTTATGAGTCCTTACTTACTGGACATATTCTTCAAAGTCTTATTCACATTCTTTCCATAAATATCCTGACCTGAAAGTTCTCACATTTTCTAAAAAATTATGCTCATGTTCAAAACGTCTGAAAATTATTAATTTAGGGGCAAGAGACAAGTGATGCATGGGTTCTGTTCGTGTGTGTGTGTGTGTGTGTGTGTGTGTGTGTGTGTGTATTACTGATGAGTGTGTTGGCCCGGGCTCTCAGCAGCAGCCTCACACAGTCGCTCTTGTTGTGCAGACAGCTGTAGTGCAGCGCCGTGTTTCCTGCCGATGTCTGCACGTCCACGTTAGAACTTCAAAAAAACCAAAACAAACACGTTGACACGTTACCACACGGGCATGAAACAACACACGAGCGCGTGAATCATCGGCAGAGCCCAACCGACCAGTTCTGAGCCAGGAAGTCCAGGATGTGCAGCGACGTCCTGTCAGCCAATAGGACGGCGAGGTGGAGCGCTGTCTCACCTTTCTCCTGTTGGCATGGAGACAGCTGGGTTTAAGTGAGGTCAGATTCATGGGTGTAGCTCTCCGTGTGTGTGTGTGTGTGCACCGGCATGCTCACCTGTATGTGCGAGTGCAGCGGCTGACTCAGCTCCGTCCTCTGAGCGTACAGCTGGATCAGACTGTAGATGTCGCAGTTCTTTGTCGCCTCCTGCAGGCCGAGCCGCAGCGCTGCAGTGTTGCTGTGGCTGCGTCTCACAAAGTGAATGTCCTGATACTTTGACAGGATGAAATCTTTACGCTCAGTCCTGCGAAAAGGGCAACAACACACAAATCCAATTAAGAAAAAATGAATGAAATCTATTTCCTGCTAGCACATCAAACAGCTATATGGATGTCCTCTTACATGTGGCTGTGTTGGGAGGGCTTCATGGACGGACTCAGCAGATTCGCCTCCAGTATTTCATTAAAACCAGAGTTGCCAACATTCCTGGCCAACTGGGCGAGTAAGGTTAGAGTTAGAGCCTTGTAAAAACCGACATTTACTATGCATACAAATCCAACACAACTAGCTAAGCTAACAAGCTAATCCATCAACAGCTAGGTTTAGTAAACATGATAAACCCTTAAAAGCTTGGATGGATATTGTGCTGTAAAGATAACAAAGTCCAAACTGTCGAGACAGAAGCCGTGAACATCTAAGGTAAGGGTCTAACTCAGAAGAATAAAAGTAAGATGATTTTATTTTAAATCTGACTGTATTTGGTTTTGAGGTTATGTCATGCTACCAAAGCCAGCCATCTCAAGTGTGGACTAACTGCAGGTTAACTTTTCGCTCATAGTTCGTACCAACAGATCAGACGTCCCCAAGCTGTCCAGACTCAGAGACTGGATCCTGGAGACGTGGACGCCCATCTCTCTGTGGATCCCTGAACATTCAATACAGGTGAGGATGCCCAAATTGGTCGAGAGCCATCCGGGATCTGCAGAGAGAGAGAGAGAGAGAGAGAGAGGAGAGAGGGAGAGAGAGAGAGAGAGAGAGAGAGAGAGAGAGAGAGAGAGAGAGGGAGAGAGAGAGAGAGAGAGAGGGAGAGAGAGAGAGAGAGAGAGAGAGAGAGAGAGAGAGGGAGAGCGCTGTCACTGAATGGAGCATACAAAGTAAATATCTAATGTTTACTTCCCTTATCAAAAAACAAAGACATTCATTCTTTTCATGATCATGAGGTTGATAAGATGTTTGAAAAAAAAGTGGAAACTTTTTGTGAAAGTGAAAATTATTATGTCCAAAAACAAAATATGTACAGCATGTGTTTACGTTGACTGAAGAGTAAGAACATGATCTTTTTGGAATAAAGAGTTTTTTATGATTTAAAAAAAATAATGGACAATCGATTTTTAAAATGGTTGCCTTTTATTTTTCTTTAAATTGTCTTTTATTTAATATTTCCCTCTGTATCTGATGTTTCCTGATATTTTTTTTAAATTATTTTTTATTTTATTTTATATATTAAATTTTTTTATTTTTTTATTTTATTTTATTTTTTTTAATTGTATTTATTTTTTCTGTAGCAATAAAGGAATATTGGTTTCCTTTGGTCTTCAGCCTGCCAGGCTTTGGAGGTAAGGGGACGGGCCTTTATAATGTTGGAGCTGCTGCTTAAACAGGTGTGGTAGAAGTCAGGTATGGTGCTGCTGATATTAACAAGTTGACATTAAAAAAGCTTCAGCCGGGGCTGAACGTCCATGTTTGGTTGGGGGGGGGGGGGTTATTGTTACCTGGGGCTCCACAATCACAGCAGCTGTTGTTTCCCGGCATCCGTCTGACATCATCAGTGATGGCTCGAGTCAGATCCTCCACGCTGCTCTCCCCTCCTCCTCCTCCTCCTCGTCTCCCCCCATCCAGAGCGGCGTTCAGGGCCTCCTGCTTGCTGTTACTCAGCACTGAGATCCACCTGCGGACACAAACACACACCCACGTTTGAACACTTTGTTTATCCGAATTTTGTTATTATCAACATAAATTCAGGATAACATCACCGACAGCTTCTCAAAATGAACGCGTTACTCACGCCACACATTCAGCATCGTCCTCAGCCAGGAAGTGATACGTACGATTATCTGGAGGACAAAGCAACAGATAATTACAGCGTCTCCTTACACACGTCTATTTTATTTAAACTGCACCCCTTACTTCTGTGTATTACGGGTAAGTTCCCAGTAGTTTAATAGCAATATTTGTTTTATTGTGTTGCTGTACTATTTCAAGACGTCATGCATAAAAGAGGAACTAATCATTTTCATAAATCTGCTTTTCTTTACGTAGCTGTTCTATTCTTTGTCTTACGTGATATGAGGTCGAAACATTTCTTGTCCTCGACACTGGGTTTGACCTGACAAGTGAGCAGGTTCAGCCTGGTTGGAGGTTTATTAGGCTGAGGGGACGGAAGAGAAGGCGATCAATATCGATATCAATCAATTAAATATCAAACAAAATAATCATTATGTAACAGCTTTGAGAAATACATGAGAAAAAGGATCTGACATTGAGGTTTATAAGTTTATGTTAAAATCACAGGTAAACCAAACTTTCTCATACACACACACACACACACGTCTAATTACATAGACTTTCCCAATATAACATATAACCACTGCTTGCCTCATTTAATCATTAACCATTTCTGTCTCAAAAATCTTAACACATATCAATATATCATGATTTATAAGATGACGGGAGCATTGTGTTTTTAAAAAGTAACAACGTCCCCACATTGCGTGTGTGAGTGTGTGTGAACTGAATCAAGTCCCCAAATGTAACGAAAACAGCCGAGCTCACGGTTGCATGTGCGATGGTCAGGTAACAGTTGTGAACTGAACATTTCCTCTTCTGCCACATTTTTCTCAACCTGAAACACAAATAGAAAGATTTAGTTTCACTTTGGACTCTTCTAGTGATAATGCGTGTGTGTGTGTGTGTGTGTGTGTGTGTGTGTGTGTGTTTTATAATTTTACCCATCACTCTTCTTATAGAGGAAGCCGGTTCGTTCGGTCCCGTACTGTTTGTCTCCCAGCAGCTGATGCATACTGTACACCTGCTTAGGTAACGTGTCCTGCACACACCAAAACACACACAAATTCATTATTAAGATGTTAAGAAGTGTGTGTGTGTGTGTGTGTGTGTGTGTGTGTGTGTGTGTGTGTGTGTGTGTGTGTGTGAATGTACTTGTATTGAATGCATTGTTATACATCTACCAACAGGAGACCACTGTGAGAACAAAAGTTACTGTTTTAGGTCGATGCTTTTAATGATGATAAAATCATGTCCAAGCCTTCTAGTAAAGTGTGATAATGTGTTTAAGTAGGGGACCTGCACACACACACACACACACACACACACACACACACACACACACGCACACGCTAACCCTCATTAATAAGCTGCCTCACAGTATCAGGATGTTAAAAGTTTGTGTCGGTGTTTGCATCTCTGACCTGCTCCGTGTGAACGACCGGCCTCAGCTGATCTCTGAGAGACACGAGCTGCCTCTTCTCCTCATCCTGACGCTGCTTCACCTGCAGACACACCACAGCTCACCTGAGTCCTGCGTGTCAAGACTGCCTCCATTTATCTCAAGTGCTAAATCATCCGGCAAATTGCTTTTTTTTTAAAGGAAGTGGGAGAATATTTTGAATAACAGTGCCCTGTTATTTCAAAATCAAGTCGAGATATGATAAATAATAAGCTCACATGATTGACATACATTTAGATGTTTAACCTTTTCACTATTATTTAAGTACTAAAGGTAATAACAAATAATAATAATAATAATAATAATAATAATAATCACATTATTAAGTGACTATATATTTGTAACCCAAGCTGAACCGACAGCTACAAACAATACTTAACGTGCTACAACAACCAAAAACATTTCAGCGTCCACCAACACTGTCCAGTGTTGTTGTTTTATTTTATTTTTTTGTTTTTTTGCAACAAACCTGTGTAAAGTAAAATTAATGTTTCAACATAATTTTAGAACATTTCATATAAAAATTTTATTTAGTCTGTTTTTTTTGGGTCTGCTGCTTTGGGTCTGTTTATGTGAAAATTTGAAAAATAAATAATTAAATAATTTTTAAAAAAAACAGGAAGAAGTTGGAACAAAGAAGGTGCATTAAATAGCCGGCTGTGGTTTTGATGAACTTGCTCTTTTATACAGAGTACAAGCTGCTGCAGATACACTCTGCCTGGCTGCAGGACGAACAGATTTACAATGTGATTTTGTCCCTGGTACCACTAGTCCCCCCCCCCCCCCCCCCCCCTCCCCCCCAAACCCCTCCTTTATGTAATTGTTAATTGTCTACCTCAAATAATAAAGTTTTCCTTGAAAGGTTTGAGGTCTTTGATTTCTAATTCAAACAAAAAGGGTAAAAACAAAGTTGCTGTATTTGTATTTTTAGTCTGTAACTGCTGTGCTTATCAAACCTCCTGTTTCCAAAACTGTGAAAATTTAACCAACAGTTCAAGTTCTCATCTTTTGTCAGGACAACTCTCGTACATGCATTAAGCTAATAAGCTAGCTATCTACATGTATGCTAGCACCCCCGAGGGGCTGCAGAGCTACAGAGGATGCCGTACCGTTGCCAGGACTCCGTTCAGTTCCTCCATGTACTGCTTCAACCTCTGAGTGGTGGACACACACTCCTGCAGGAAGCTTGAAAACACACAGACACAGCAGGGAAGTAACACAACCGTGTCTGCTTGCTAAAGCTAGGCATGTTCATTTGTCTGTGTGTTTTTACTTGTTGTGGCTGTGGTAGTGTTTGATGAGGTTCTGCAGCAGGTCGACTCCTCGCTTTGTCTTTATCTCATTGACCTTAATCAGATACTGAGAGAGAGAGAGAGAGAGAGAGAGAGAGAGGGGAGTCTAGTTATTGTACATAAAGGAGGCTGCACATGTGATAAGAGATAGATTTGTATCAGCGTATCTGGAAGCAGGATGGGAGGACCAACAAGCCAATGAACAAGAAGAGGAAGAAAAAGAGCAACTAGGACAAGAAGAAAAATAGGTGAAGGCAAGAAACCAGGAAGACAAAGGTGGAGATAACATAAATAGCGCAAAATGAAAAAGCTGACGGAGGAGTAAGAGGGTGAAAAAGTAAAACGAGATGTATTAAGTAAATGAGCGGGGGGGGCATTGCTGACCTCGCACATGCTCAGTTGGAAGGAGCGTCTCTCTTTCTCCAGCTCCTCTGCGATTTCTCCCCCGCTCACCTCGTTCCTCACCATCCCGTACTGACGAGCCAGCTCCCTCTTCTCCTTCTCCACCTGCTTACTGAGAACACAGACGCGCCCGCTTTAACCTGCAGCCGGCTGAAACTTTAAGAGGAAGAGGAAGGAAGGTTCGGACGGGTTTGCATGTTCTCTCTGTCCATGTGTGGGTTCACTCCTGGCACTGCAGCTTCCTCCCACAGTACAAAAAAAAACACTAGTTGCATTAGCTGTTGACTCAAAATGACCCGTAGGTGTGAATGAATGCGAGTGTGAGCGAGCAGCTGCTTTGGGCCCCTGACCAGTAGGGGGCCCCATTGAGGGCTCATAAAACCAAAATTTGCACATTTTGCAATGACCGTAGGAAACCTCCCTAAGGAGGCCCCATGTAAAAGCACTCACTCTTGTTGCCTTGCAAAATGTTGCACGAGTTATTGGTGTGAAAACCAAAATTTGTTAGTGAATCTAAACCAATAAAAACACAAGAAGGAATTATTGGTTTTTAGGAGAGAAAAAATAAACTGTACAAAAAGGGGAAGGGGAGAAAGCATTGGGACAATGGCGGACATTATGGTGGTGAATTTGTCGGGCTGTAGGGCCCCCCCCCTTTTTTTTTTTTTTTTTTTGCATGGGGCCCCAATAAACTCGCCCCTGACATTTCCCCCAAGAAACAAGCGTCATACAAAATAGTCAGACGGATTTTTTTTTTTTTTTTCACTTCTCGGCCCGTTTAAATAAACAAACACACAACAAACATCTGATAATATTGAAAGACATACTGTAGGTGCAGAGGGACCCAAATGGCCGATCGCAGGGGGAATACATGGCATGCATATAGGAACAGAGAACATGAGTCATGTGACCCGACCCACAGTGTTTGTTTGTCACTCACAATCTGCTTTCGTAGTCTCTCCACGCTTTGTCAAAAGGCTTCTTCAGATCCTAAGAGGAAAGACATCAGAAACGTTGGATTCACTTTCATCACATTTCAACCTGTTTTCATCGACTGTATGAAAGTAAAGCAGGTGAAGTCTTTACCCCCTTCACCTCCCGCAGGTCTCCTTTAACCAGAGAGTCCAGGAAGAAGTTGATGTTGTGCAGCATGCTCTTTAACTGCAAACACAAAAACACAAATCTCACTGCTGAAAGAACATAGGTACCACTTCAGGGTGTTGTTCCTTTTTTTTTTTTTTTTCACTGATTTTTTTCCAGATAAATTCTCGCAAGAAAAACTGCAACCAGTCTTCAACCACTTATCGCACCTCGGGATCTTTATTGTGCTTTCTTGAATGTTTCTGTCTTGTTATAAACTGGTTAAAACACAGTTAGTTTTGGTACAGAGCACTTAAAAGGAAACGTACGTCTGTAATTAAAATGTTTCACATCTGGGATCTGAATGGTGTAACGTGGATTGTGTATTTTCAGTCAGAGGGTTTCTGAGTGGAGTTTGGAATTTAAAAACAAAGCCAGCTGATTCAATCAAAGGTTGTCCAGTGGAGGTCTGGGACCAGTAAAGGGCCAGTTCAAGACTTTTAAGAGCTTCTTGGTTTTTTTCAATTAGAGGCTGAACCAATCAGTGTGTTCGGGGGCCTGTTAAAACTTTATCACAGGGTTTTAATCCCACTTTTTTTTTTTTAAGGATTAAAAATTGGACAGATTTCAAGTCAATCAAATATTTTCAATTAAATTATTTTCAAATGGAAATTTGGAACCAGTTCAACCCCAACAGTTTTGTTAAGCAAATGATTTCCCAGGAGATGTTTTCAGGGCAACTGTTTTTTTTTTTTGTAGTTTTTTCAAATTACGTCTCAGGAGCCAATCAGAAACGTTTAGTTTCGAATGGTTTCGAAGATCCACTGAGCAAGCAAAGTTACAGCACACATGCGTCATAGGCCTGAATGTGCTGTAAACCAACGTCAAACCAAGCGCAGGTCTTCAGACCTCTTTCATTTGGTATCCGATATAACCGAAGACTCACCAGGTTCTTCATGGGAGAGAGGAGTTCTTTAGAAAAGTCCGCCAGATGACAGAAGGCGGAGCCGACTTCTGACTCTCCGTTTGAGTGACAGTTGACCGACAGCTTTTCCATCGAGTTGATGTACTGCTCCATGTGAGACACGTGGTCTGATGAACAGAAATAGAGTTAGAACATTTTGTTTTTATCATAGACCGTCTATGAGAATCTTAAACCTGCTGTTTACACTAAAAAAGGAAGTCTTTGGCTAAAACACCTCAGAGCCCAGTTTACAGCTTGGGCTGTAGAAAACATGGACGTAGTAGTGACATCACCCATCGCTTTCAGGAGAGGTGTTTTGAAGCCAAAAGATTGTAGTTGATATTTTGTAAATGCTAACTCTACCTAAACTTTAGAAGAGGTTGTGTTGGACATTTTAAGATGGAGATTTTTTTTATCTTTTGCAGAAATCCTCGAGTGAGGAACTGCAGTGTTTTCTCACATCTGCATTGGCTTGATTTTGTGGTGTGTTCAGGTCTTCTGCAACACACTACAATTATGAGCAATGAAGACTGCAAAGTCTGTAGCTGCTGATGGAAGCAACATATATTTGGTTCATAATTTTCATGGTTGGTGAAGATAAATAGATACAATACATAAATAGAAGTTCATATTGTACACAAAATGTGATTAAAAAGGTATGTTTTGGGGTTAATTTATGTACCTTTTATTTTGGTTACAAACCCATGTATATTGAGTGGGGAACATATTTCTTGTTCCGTTTGATTGCGTTGTTGGGGGGGACAAATTAATAGGTGGCGCATTAAGAAAGCAGCATGGGACGACAAGTGTTTGATGTGGAAGGCGTTAATGGAGTCTCGGATTGAAAGAAACTTTATTCCCTTGGAGTTTATGAGGCCAATGAGGTCTGATTATTTCTGATATGTGAAATCAATGTGTTTTCTTTTTTGGATGTCAGACTAGTTGTAAGTTCTGTTTGCTTATTTTATTAGTTCATTATTTGGCACTGTTTTGGCATCGTTGGTAACGTGAAGAAGACGTGGCTAAATAAATGAACGAACGACTTCGGAGGGAGCAACATTTACTGTGTCTCTTAATTGATTAATTTGCAACCCTGCAGGTTTCCAAACAGCACCAACCAATGGGAAGCATCATGGCGGCTACATTCACTTCCTGTAAAACAGTCTTTTTCTGTATCGTTGTGTTTACCTTGTCCTGCTGTGTATTTGGCTTTTGCAGCTTTCTTCATCTTCTGCAACACCAAACGGTCACTGTCCAGAACCTGAACACACACACACACACACACACACACACACACACACACACAATAACACAGAGAACAGTGTGTGAACATCCTGAATGTGTGTGTGCACTAATTCACCTGCTGACTCAACAGCCACACAGAGGACGAGCTTTTGTTCTCAGACAACAGACGGCTTTCGTCCTGCACGTGTGTGTGTGTGTGTGTGTGTGTGTGTGTGTGTGTGTGTGTGTGTGTCATCAGCCTGAATCTCCAAATGAAGCAGCTGAAGTCGAGTCTGACGCCGTTTTAAGTTGAAGCTAAGTTCTTAATTTTTAAGATATAAATCCGTCTGTCCTCGTAGATTTGGATGCACATATCCGAGGTATGACGGCCTCTTTTCTCACAGCAAACAGACTGAAGTGTCACAGATGGGAAAACACAGGTCTAACGAGGAACAATAACAGCAGCTCTGTTTTATTGAAGTGCCCCAGTTAGCCATACGAGTGTGACAGCATCCACCAAACACAGGACCTCATTAGCTTCTCTTTTTTTTTTTTTTCACTTTTTATCCCCACTGTGACGTTTCCAAACGTCTGGTGAAAAAAGTTTTGTTGTTATAAATCTAACAAGTAAATAAAATCAACTCACTCTATTCCCAACAGATCCCAAATCTAAGAGTTGGGCCAGAGCAGGAAAAACACAAACGTTGTTGTTATTATTGCCATGGCAACATCCGTATATATCTTCATGCTTTTCAGTTATCACATCACTAAATCCACTTACTCAATTCTTTCAAATGTCCCGAGGCTGCACTCAGAGTTTGGGAAAAAAAAAAATAAATAAAAAAAAAAAAAACGCTCTCTCCTTCAAGCATCCTCAGCGTTGAATAAAGCTGCAGAAAAAAAACCCATTTTACCTTAAATGAACTTCCTCCTTTGAAAACCTTTGACGGTCTTTAAAAACCCTCAGGAAAGACATGTCGCTGTTTTAATCCCTGGCTTGAAGTGATTTTCATAGATTGCTTTCATGGTCTGTATCCCTTCATTCCTTGATTGGTTTTTTATGTGACGCAGTGATTTGTTGCAACGTTTAGTTTTTTTATCTGAAGCTTTTTTTTTTTCTTCTTTTATCTGAAGTCTTGATCAGAGTCCCGCAGGATGTAAAACACTTTACTGGGAGTTTGAAGGACAGTGAAAGGGTGGCTCACTTCTCACTTTGACGCAGCACGCCGATCCTGCTTCTGTTCTGGCAGAAGGATTAACTTGCATAAGAGCTCCGCCTACGGACCGATCGATCCAATTGATCCTGGAGCTTATTGAGCAGATCGTGGGAGGGAAGAAAGGACGAGAACGTTCAGAAATTGGAAAACACGTTTATCTCTCCTCGATCATTAGTATGTCAGAGATGCTCATTAGGGGTTTTTTTTACTGATATAAACTCACAAAATAGACTGATTAGTAGTTTTACATCACACACAGATGTTTCATATTCACACACCTTTAAATGAATTCACATCTTCCTAAAGCATCTTTTTTTTTTTTTTGCTTTTCCCGTCTGAAAAGTGACTCATATGTTGAAATTTCTGAAGCTCTTTTCTTGGAGTTTTAAAATCTCTCCACAAATTAAATAAAATAAAACCAAGTTGTTGCTTCTTTTAATTTTTTTTTTTTTTTCGTGGTTCTGTTAGAGACCAACACAGCTGCAATACAGAACATCCGTACACAACATAAAAAAAATACATCCAAACGGATCATCAATTTAATGGATGAATTCCTGATTTTCTGACATCGTTTTGTAAACAGAAGTCAAATACCTCGTATCTGTGAATGTGCTGTAATTGGCCCATTTGGCTGATTCAGATCATCGTGTGCATGAATGGTGGAGCTGTAATATTAAAGGCCTTCATCTGGATATTCATCCATTTAGTGAACGTCTCTTTGCAGCTGCAGCTGTGTCCCTCTTTGCCTTCAAATTTGTCTCATATTGAATTTTTCGATTTGATTTTAAATGTGCTCGACTTGAATGAATGTTTGTGATTGGTCATTTGCTTAAACTTATGTTTATGTGGACTATAGTCGATCATTATGGGGTTTTTTTTTCCATGTACATTTTATATCCATGTTAATGTTGTTTTCTGTGAGGACACCAGGAACTCGGGTACAGCTATATCCTAGCAAATAAACAAACAAACCCTATTTGTCGAGGGAGGTGGTAAAACTACGTCCGCACTTTATGAAAATCATTTTAAACATATCAGCTGTGTTGCATTCAAAGACACCGGGATTAAAACAAACCATCTTCAGATCCTCATTAATTATTGTCTTCTCTTAGGCTCCTCCCTCATTACCATAACATGACAGTGAATACTAATGAGGATTAATCTGTTGCCATGGTAACGTATGCTGTCTCTGTTGGGGGTACAAAATGAGAAGGGGAAGGAGGGGGGCGGGGGTTGAGTCTGTTTTCCAGGACACTCAAGTATCCGAAGTCTTCAGGTCAATGCCTCCACTGACCAACGGTGTGTGTGTGTGTGTGTGTGTGTGTGTGTGTGGCCGGGGACAGCTGGTTGTGTTGGGGCCCCCTGACACAGAAACAGGCATCCAGCAGCAGCAGAAAAACTTCTCACCATCAGAATAGATAAACAGAAAACTGTCTGATAATTATTTCCACGACATATTTAAAGACGAGCCGTCGAAACACGACTTTCTTTAGACTTAAAAGTTGACTTCAGTAAAGTCATATTAACCAGAGAGGGGTCGCCTGTGGCAAACACAAGAGACCAGGCATCTCTCGTTTGGAAAAGACATCAAAGTCAGCAGGAAATAGATTTCACTTTAATTCTGTGGAGAATTTATTCAGTTAACTCTCATCTAGTATGTGGATAAATATAAATCAGACAGTAAAAGATGCTTAAAAAACACATCTTTAACTTTATATTAGGAGTCCTTATGTACTTTGAAATCATCCTTTAGGACTTTTTCTTGCTCACCCAAAAAAATGAACATCAGTAATTTACCCTTCCTAACTTTACCAATCATAACTAGTTCACCTTTCTTATAATCTTGTTCTATACTCCATTTTATTTAACTTAATACTTCTGCACATTTAGCTTTATTAATGTAAATATTATTTATCTTTTTTACCTTGTTTTATTTTATTTACCTTTTTCTTATCTACATTGCACCGTGGGGAAACGTAATTTCGATTTCACTGTATGTCTGACATATTTTGGAATTGACAAATAAAGAACCTTGAACCTTGAACCTTGAACCTTGAACCTAGTTTGTAACACAAGATAAAGGCAACATAAAAAATCTTCTAAGCTTAATTAATTAATGACACAAAAAGAAGATGTAGCTTCAAAGATGCAAACTCTTGAAACTTGAAAAAATAAATGAATTGGAAATGTTTCGGCCAATCAGTTCACTGATTTGTATTTCTTTCTTATGAACCTGTTTTATCAATAGTTTAGTTTAAAAAAAAAATTTTTTAAAAAAAAGTGCTATATTGACAGTATAGTGTCGGACGTTTGGGGTGGCATCTGGGGTGGCCCATCAGATTTCAAAAGGGGCCCCTGGTCACCCCTCTGGACTCGCCCCTGATGTGCTCAGCTCTTTAGAAAAGCCTAAATGTATTTATTGATTTCTACATTTTTCTGTGGGCGGCGTTGGTTTAGTAGAATAGAGGTAACTAAACTTAGCTTCACTAAGTGGTTGAACTCTACTGAGAGAAGTGGGCAAAGATCTACCGCGTACTCTGCCAGGAGCCGGTTGACTCACTGCAACCAAAAAGTATCTGATGGAGTTAAAAAAGGGCGAAAAGGAACGGAGCAAAACATCTTTATTTTTGACTCGGCAGATTCAGTTTTACATTTAAAGGATGCAAAAATAATTTGATTAAGAAACCAGATTTTAGTCGAAAATTAGCATTTGTGTTGCCCATCAACATAAATGTTTTCTTCTTCTTTTGTTACTGATGTTTTCCTTCCTACCTCGACTCTTCGGTCCTTTTTGTTTTTTGGGGGAAAGGTTATCATCTTAATCTAATCTTATTTATCGTATTTTCTGGTTAAGATTTTTACTTTAGTATCTGTGGGCACTTGACGATGTTTATTTAATGTTTGGATGTCTTGCAGGTTGTCATTGTATTCGTCACAGCAGCTAGCTTGCCTTGCACTGCTAATTCAGCTAATTTACATGCATAGCGAGTTATCTATGTAATGTGACTAATGTATGCATCATGTATGTAGCGGGCTTGGAAGTTTACATGGACGTCTCGGCTGTTCTTTTCTCTGCACGTCTTTGCATTTACGCTCGTTACAAATGATGTCACTGTTGTGTCTCCAAAGAGGATGGAAATGTGTTGCAACTGGGTTTAATCAAGGAAAACAACCGATAGGGTTCAGATTGGGGGGGGGGGGGGGGGGCGGGGGCTTCATTGGGGCCCAACACCTCATGTACGACCAGGGGGCCCCAAAACCGTTTAGTCCGGCCCTGGTTGTAGAGAATAAAGACAAACGGGACAGGTTCACCTCATTCATGACACGGCCTAGGTTATAAATAATCAAAATGAACAGCCCACTACGACCACCCAGAACCCCCCCCCCCCCCCCTGTGTTAGCACTGACCTCCTCCAGCAGGTAGACGGTGTTCCTGCAGCTGATCATCTTGGAGGTGAAGGAGGAAGTGGTTGGGGAGCTCCAGTCCTCCTGAACCTCCTGCAAAAACTCAGAAACGGACACACACTCCGGCATGGTGATCCTCAACCCGGAATACCACCGGGATCACCAGGAACAGGACCGGAACAGATTTACCAGGGTCCGGTACTGACAGACAAGATCCACACAAAAGAGCAGGCGGAACCCTACAACCGATCCCAAGAGGCAATTATGATAAAACAATCAAATCCTTGTATAAATTTAAGGTGAGATAATCCCATTAGAGCTGCATCCACAATCCCACAGCCCCGTGAAGATAATCCACCGTAAAACCGGTAATTAGAGACCTGATCCGGTGACTCTCCGTCAGTGTGACTTCACTGTGAACCGCAGCATCAGCCTCTTCTTCCTCCAAACAAAAGGTGATTAAATCCAGCTGGAAATAAATCCCATCAGCGATGATTCACAGAAAATACAAAAAGTCACACACCACCCAGTCAGTACCGCGTTAAAACCAGCCAGTCTCTTTTCGTTTGAGGAGGATTCATTCAGGGAAAACCCCACAAACCCGCCCGGGTCTCCGTGCGTGAACCAGCTGACAAAGAGCGGCTGAGGAGGTGAGCAGAGTATCCGACCCCCCGGGCACCCGCACCGGCTTCAGATGTGGAAAAGAACCCGGTGTCTGCTCTCCGCTCGGGGATCAGTTTAATGTCTTTTTCACTATCAGCTGTTTTGTTTTTCTGCTTTTCCTTCTTTATTCACCCCGCATGGAGTGGCGCGTTCACGATGCAGTGAGCGGCGGGGCTGTGTGCCGCGGGAGCGCGCAATGCTGACCGAGCACGGTGTAAAGCCCATTACAGCAGAGGATGTTTAATTCATGTCAAACACAAGGAAATAGTAAGGATGAGTATCAGGGGAGGCAAGAAAAAAATAATGAACGGAGTCGGGTTTTGGGGGGGGGGTTGCATTTTTTTTTTTTTGCATTTTTAGTACACAAGCGTAAAGTAGAAAATGGTTCTTGTTAGTATAAAATAAAAACAAAATTTCAAATGCAAAAGAAAAATCTTGCTCCTTATTTTTCATGGATTAGGGAGGGAGAAATTGCAATTTAAATATGTTGCCTTTTATTTTTTAAGAGCTAAAGACTTTAAAGTACCCCAACAAGAAATCACTTGAAGGCTTCATTAGGTGACTCTAGATTTACAAATAATAATAATAATAATACATATCTAAGTAATTAAAAGCCCAACAAAGAGACAACACTACAGCCTTGATGTGGTGCCTTTGGGACAACAAGGTCCGAGTCATGCAGCGCTATAAAAGTGTGACAGCAGGTTTATGAAATGGTTGAGATTTTTCTTTTCTTTTTTTTTTTTTTTAGTGTGCAAAGTAAAATACCCAAAGTTGTTTGAAGGCAGTCAACATTTTATCAGCATTAAATCAAACCATATATGTTCCTCTTCCATCATTTCCTTTCTGGTCTCCGGGGCAACAAGAATCAACATCATCTAAGTCTCAGAGGAAACAATCAGAGCGAGCGTCCGTAAACAAAACATTCCTAAGTTCCTGTTAAATCGGCCTGCAGACCAGGATGAAGTCTGACTGTTCTTTCTCCTTAACAGTAAATTATCTCATTTTTAAGGAAACAGTCGTTCCTGCTCTCCGGAGGATGATCCATTCAGACTCACAGACTGACTTCTCTCCTGCAGATAAATCTTCAACATTTGAAAAGCATTTAAAAAGCTGGCAGTGAACACTGTAGACAAGAGAAGAGGAACTTAAAATGCATCATTATGACTGATCTGCTTATTTGTGTTTAAGACTAAAATCACATTGATCATGACTCACTGTGTTACTTTTTACACTCAATACACAATCGATTTATCTTAAAATCAACATTCTTCTCTTCTAACATTTAAAACAGATTTTTTTCGGTGGGTGGGATCGCTAATTAGTCAAACAGAGCAACAAGAAATTCAGCTTACTTACTACTTTAAATTCAAAAATCAATCGAAAATCGAATCATGAGACACCCACAGATTCCCCGCATTTATTTTAATACGTATTTATTTATCTAAAATCCATAATTCAGCTTCTAAAGGATCACACTTGTGCAAGTCAGCAGTTTGACTTCATTTCCAAGACAATATAAAATCTGAATATATAAATATAAATTGATTAACTAATAATTCTTCTTTCTCTCAAATTAAACTCCACAAACGGAGATTATTCACGTAATGATGTTGTTATACACTGAAATCTGACGAGGTGCTGATCCATACACACAAGTGTCAGTAAAAATAAATGACATTTATAAAATATAAACTGAAGCTCAAAGTGGTGAAACGTGTTCAGTCATTCAGTCAAATCACTAAATAAGACTTCAGTCCATATTAAACTGGATCCGTTCAGAGACCAGCAGGAGGGACTAAGAGTCCCCGCAGGTCTCTTCACCCGTTGACCATGAGCCTGGAGAGTTGCTCCGGCAGCGTGTAGATGATGAGGGCGAGGAAGAGCGTGAGGACGGCGAGGATGACGAAAGCGATGATGTATTTCTTGAACTTCTTCCAGATGAGGAAGATGAAGGTCTTCAGCGGGTTGACGAACCAGTTGAAGCTGGTGGTGGGACGACTGGAGAGACAGCAAGACGCCGTTAAAGCATGGACTGAGTTTTAAGTCGCCACAGGTTTGAAAGAAAACCCTTTTATGGCGAAATAAGTACAAATAACTAACTTACTTACCAGTGATGTAAACACATATTTACTTTCATTTTTCAACATTGGTGAAAATTGGAGAAACCAACTTTTTTATAAGCCTAAAGCAGCTGAGCTACGTGAAGCAGACTCACTCCTGATGATTTTCTCTAAAATTTCAGGGGGGTAGGTCGATGTCATGTTTACCTCAGGGCGGAATAACTTATATAACTTATATATAAGATCAATCGAAAGAACTGCAAAGTACTGTGTTTCAATTCCTGGTCTGAGATGTCTTCTTTAGCAGAAATGTTTCAGACGCTGGTATCAGTATGAGAGTAATGCATACTAGAAGTCTCTGCAAGGATTTTATTTTTTATACCACTGTCAGTTTAAAATCAATTTCAGAAATTAAGAAACACGGTTGAGTGTATTTCTGCACATAATACAGATGATGCATTTTCATGTTTTTTTTTTTTTTTTTTATCGAGTTTATCGAGTTAAATAATCAGAACGAATAACACAGAATTTATTTTCACGAAAGGGGGCGGGGCAAGGGAGTAGCAAAGAAAACTCCCATGATTCCCCGCCAGCCTCGACGCCATCTGTTGTTATTGTTTTGATTGACGGCTCCCTGTGCATTTAAAGTACATAAAGTAGGCCCTGACTAGTTTAAACATGGACGCACACAGTGTGTGTGTGTGTGTGTGTGTGTGTGTGTGTGTGTGTGTGTGTGTGTGTGTGTGTGTGTGTGTGTGCATGTCATACTTTGGCTTGTCCAGAGGCTCCGGCTCTTTCCGGCCTCGTCCCACAGGGTTAGCCTCCGCTTGCTCCAGTGTCACCAGCTGAAGCTCCGCCTCCACCTTCCCCTTCAAACGCACCAGGTGATGATGTTAGTTTCAAAATCCTCCACAAGTAATCAAACGAGAAAAGTTTGCCAGTTGTTGTTTTTTTTACCATTAACAGGTAAGTGTTGCCACTGCTGTCGATGTACTCCAGGTCCTCCTTCTTCATGTTTCCCCTCTTGTCCTTCTTCTTCTTCTTCTTCTTCTTCTTCTTCCCCTTCTTCTTGGCCTCCTCCCGCTCCTTCTCCTCCTTCTCGAAGTCCTCGGCCGTCTTCAAGCGGGTCAACGGCCACCAGCCCTTCATCTTCTTTGCGCGAAAGATGGAGAATCGAGGGCTGGCGCGATCCTTGGCCATGTCGATCTTACACTTACTGGACGTTTTCGCTGGACGCACCATGTCGTACAGGCGAAACTCTATGGCGCCTGGAAGTTGAAGAACAAAGTGCTGATGAGGAAGAGGATGTAAGCATCTTATCTATCACTTTATCTCAGTAAAAAGCTCAGAGTACTTTGGTGTTTGTGTAGTTGCTGGATGCCGTGATGATTCCTTAAAACTGAATTAAGAGGTGCATGAAAAACATTTAGAAAATCTGAACATTTGAGGACTTCTTGCTTTAGCGTGTGTCTCATACACGTCTGTTTAAGCTCAATTAAAAACCCTGTTATGTGATATTTGGAATCAGAACAAATTATGAATCCAATTTACTCATCCCCCCAAAAAAAGTCCTGTGTGTGTGTCTTTACGGCTCACCCAGGAAGTCGTTGGCAGAGATGCGATCGTAGTCCCAGACCTGCAGCGTCATGACAGCCGGCTGTCTGAACTCGGACTCCTCCAGAGAGAAGAAGGACTCCTTCTTCTTAAACACCACCTCTTTCTACGGGGACGACACAAGCAAAGCAAAGTTCTTCTGAGAGCCAGATCAAATTTGAATATTTGGCGAATCGAAGCGTATCGTAATTGGTCCTGATGTTTGCACCAGAGATGGTCACGGGGTGGTTTAGATCTAAGCCATGAACCCCAGTTTATATATCATGATCTCCTTGGTAGCCACACGCTACATGTGACACGCTACATGCATTAGACATTTTTTATTTAATGTTAATATGATGCTGAACTTGTGCTGAAGTGTGTGTTGAAACAATTGTCCAATTAACTGATTTGTTTGAACATGAATATTCGTTGATATCAATGTTGAGAGTTCTGCTATCAGTCAAAAATGGAGGGAAGTCTGGGCGCCGGTGACCTCGTGGTTGGTCCCCCGTGTGCGCAGGCGGCAGTGCTCGAGGCGGGCCGATGGGTTCATGCTCAGTCCCGATCAGCCCAACCCGATTTCAGACACCGTCCGCTGTTCTGTCTCCAGAATAAAAAGGCATAACGGGCCTCCAAATACATTTTTAAAATAATCTAGCAAGTCTCTGGTTTCAGTTCCTGTGAGATGTTTTTTCAGCTTTTCGCTTTTAAATAATTAAAATAGCTGCACAAAAAATTAATATTTGAAAGCCCTTCCCTCCTCTTGAAATTTCAGGCAGCACAGACTGCTGAGGAATCATCAAGACAGTGAACAATAAGTGGTAGCAGCAAAAGTATACGAGCAAAGGGAGGTCACTATTATCATGAAATTAAACATTATAACCAACAGTCAGTGTGTGTGTGTGTGTGTGTGTGTGTGTGTGTGTGTGTGTGTGTGTGTGTTCACCTCAGTAGGAAGGTAGTCAAAGCGAAACACGAATCTCCAGTTGAAGTTTCCTTCTCCAGTCAGAGAGTTGAAGTGGACGTCTGTCTCCTGTTTGTCTCCTTCCAGTCCTCTGATCCATCTGCAGAGACAACAAGGACAAATCTACTGAAAGTACGTTCAAGGTTTTATAATCACGCTACAAACTCCTCATATTTATTTTGTCACCAACCAGAGGGTTCCTGATGCGACTGTGAGTGTTGGTGTCACTGTTGGACTTCAGCTCAGATTTAAATTTGAGGAAGTCTCTGATTAGATCACAAAAAGTCAAAAGGTTTTCCTACATTAAATTTAGGGATTTTTTTTTTTTCTTTACGCTGTGACAGATTTTTGTGTACATTTTATTTACTATCGAATTAGAAAATTCAGTTTCAAACATTTTACTAATAAACCCGTGTAAAAGGCTCCCTGATAATCTCAAAGACTGTCTCATGCGTCAAGCTCTCCTGAACCTGTTTGAGTGGCTCTTTAAAAATCCCTGTTTCAGCCTGTAGGGGGCACTAGTGAGCTTGAATTGAAACACTTACACACCTGCAAGTCCCATGTGATGGAAAAACTTCACAGGAGGGGTTTTGAAAATGATGTTAGCATGACTGAAATCATGACCAACAGGGAACCTGCTCAGTGGTACCCCGTTAGTCACAGTGAAATGAAAAATAAGTCCTCTGTCCTTTCACCTTGAGGACTCGGGGGGTCAGGTAACGGGGACTCATGTCGGACTTGGACTGGAGGACTCGTCAGGACTGGGATTCGACTGATACGCTGGCGTGTGATTCTCACCCCTTAACGTAGATGTCTGAGGACGGGTCGCCGGTGAACGGGTTGACATCATCCAGAAAAACGTCATCAGTGTTCCAAATGATCAAACGCAGCTCGTACCTGTCGTCATGACAACAACAGAAAAGGTTAAAAAAAAAAAAAAAGTGTCCTCTTGCTTTTATTCCACTCGGCTCGACGTGGCTGTACCGTATGTTGACCTACTGTTCAGGTTTGCGGGGCTTTATGTCAACAGGAGGCGGAGCTGGGACGTCAGTAGGAAACATGTCCACCCACATATGAAGGTAACCCTGTAACACACACACACACACACACACACACACTGACATTGCTGGCATTGCTTCTGTTGCTACAGGTGAAGAACTTGCTATGGTTTGCGTGTGAGTGTTACCTGTGGCAGTCCAGGGTTGTCCTGGTTTATTAGGGATCGGATCTCCACGTGTTCTGGGACCAGAGGAACCGCTCCTGGGATGAACTCTTTCATTTCCCCCCAGCGCTGCAGCACGCTCAGGGCTGAATGTTCCTCAATCTCTGCTTCGTCCTCTGGAGTCCGCTGGTTCTTCTTCAAAAGAGCTGAAAACAAACAAACAACACCACTTAATACCACTGTGTTATAACTGCCCCAACAGCAGGTTTCTAAAGCCCCGTTTCCACACAGCAGTCCGGTACGGATCTTTACGGTTTGGTTCGATTAAGCCCGATCCCGTTTGCGTTTCCACAGCCACCCGTGCCCTAATTGGTAGGCGGCGTGTAAGCCGGATGACGATAGCCGCTATGTAAATAGCGTCATATGATAGCAGCTAACCGCTAACAGCTAACCGCTAACAGCTAACAGCTAACAGCTAACTGCTAACTAATATATTCAACAAAGGAGAAAAACACTACACAAACAAAACCAACAATGGAAAACATCAAGCAGTTCATCTCCTCTGTCACTGTCATGTGACTATTTATTACAAGAACTCAATCCAGCTTTGATTCAGTGTGCCGCGAGGAGAAATACAGACGTAAACAATCAGCTCTGTATGGTTTAAACATGGCGGGGTTTTGTTGTTCCGACGTAACACGGGAAGTGACGACTCTTTTAACCAATCAACAGATTGCATATGTTTAGCTCCACCTTTTCAGGTCGGCTCCACATTCTTCGCACCCCAACGGAAGGGTCCCAAAAAGTGGGACGGTACGGATCGGCTATTTGGGAATCTTTCCCGGGATTAGTCTATGGAAACGCCGAGACGAACCGAGCCGGACCGCTGGATGGAAACGGGGCTTAAGGTTTCACGGTGGCAGCATTTAATGATACATGATTCTGTCTTTATGTCTGCAGAAGGAAATGTTTGGACTTCTTCTTTTTAATGACTTCATATACTGGTCTGTTTTTCCTACCTTCAGGGACGGCATCAGGTGGGATCTTAAAGATTTTATTGAGAACTTTGACCTCAGATGGTCTGTACTCCGGAGACATGATGCCGTTCTTCCTGCAGAGCTCTGCCAAGATGGCCGACGGCTTCTTGGCATCCCGCCACTTATTGTAGCCGTCACTGCAGAGAAGTAAATGATTCAAAAAATCTCCCAGAAAACCTCAAAAAAAAAGAAAAAGGAATGACCTCTCAACTGACAAACAACCTTGGATTATTTGTTAATCAAAAATTGGACCCTCAGTGCATTAAAGTAACTTCTTAGTTTCGTTCAATAGAAGGGGACAGATCCGCGTTGTCCATATTTATACACAGTGAGGTGTTGTACTAACGCATCATAGTACAGAGCCAGACCGCAGCTGGCTCGGTGGCGGCTGTAGAATCGGTTCTCCAGGTCGACTCTCGTCTCCCCGATGACATCATCAGATCCCAACATGTCGTGATCCATCACTTGGATCACCAAATCCGTCTCCAGGGGGAAAGAAATGTTGAATTCAAAGACTCTGAAAAGACAGTGGCAGACATTCAGAACTGACTGAGCGACAGACAGTCCGAGACGGTCCGACAGACGGGTACTGACTCTCCGAACGTCGGGTTGAGCTGTTTGGGGATGTAACGATCCAGGGTGTCCTGACTCTGCTCTCCAACGTTGACCAACAGATACGGGTCTGCTTTACCGTTCGGATCTGTGGGAGTCAGAGTGGTGGCCTGCAGGACAGAAATTACAGTAGAACTCAGACATTCCCACAAAAGGGGAGAATGCAATTTAAACGAGAGCCACGTTTATTTATTGTTATTTTTTAGCATTTTAGCTTTGATTTTCCAGCACTGTGAAACGTATGTAAAGGAGATTTTTTTTCATATTTACCTTAACAGTATAGACTCGGACCAGGACTTTAATGGGTGAGTTTTTGGGGACTCCATTTGTGATCCGACAGGTCGTGTCTTCTTCATCTCCTGAATCAATCGGATAGACCAGGAACGACCCCTGATCGTGGATGTTACTTATTAAAGAAATTTCCAGAAGGAAAAAACTAAACCAGACAGAACAAACAGAACGCTCTCCGTCCAGCGTACCTTGTATCGTCCCATGAGTCTCTCTTCATCATCGTCGTCATCATCCTCACCGCTCGCTCTGCCTTTGTACAGCGGAAAGATCCGCAGCCAGTCCTGAAACTGACTGAACTCTGACTCCAGATCACCTCCGTACAACTGAGCACACAATAATAAAAAACAAATAAAAACAGAAGAACAATCGAACACTTGTCTTTGCTGAATGTCGATGAAATCAGATTCAGCGATGTTGCCTTCACTGACACGCCGGACTGGCGTCGCACCTTTATCGTGGCAATCTTCTTGCGTTTTGGAGGCTCAATTTCCACCACCACTATTTCCTCTTCCTCCTCGTCAAGATTTGCCATGGTCATATTCCCTCCATCTGTGCAAAATGAAGGAAACATCTGAACCAAAAAAAATACGACCTGCCTCATCCTCAACAATCACCTGACGACACCTCTTAAGATTTCATGCATGGAGATTCAAACTGTGAGGAGTGATGAGGTCGGAGCCGAGACGCTTTTTTTTTCAATTCTGCAATAAATACTTTCAATCAGTGGTTGTCAAACTAATCAAGTCTCAGGACCCACCACCAACTCCTCAGGGAAAAATCGCGACCCAAACTTTGAAAATTTTTTCAACCAATCAGATTCATTGACTGAAAAATTGTGCAGTTTGGACGTCAGATGGAACCAAACACAAACTTCTTTACTCAAGTTCTTTTTCCTGTCTCACACATTCGTGACCTATTGAAAATGGCTCCTCCGGGTCCTGAACCACCAGTGTGTATATCGGACATTTGCTTTCATTGATACAGACGTGAGGCATCTGACTCAAACGCTGTTTAACGTTCAAACTCCACCTTTCTCTGCTTCTGCCTCTGCCATCTCCTCCTCCTCTGCAGCCTGCAGACAGGAAACACATCAAACATGTTGAGTTAAGACCTGATAAACGAATCATCAATATCATTATGAGCGTAGCTTTTTTTCCACCTCATTACTTTTTCATCTTTTTAGCGAACTTATGCGCGTTACAGAAACCTTCTTTTTCTGCCTTTAATGAAGCTGCACACGTTTAGATAAAATAGTTTCCCACTTTTCTCTCCAACTCCTGCAGTGAAGCGTAATATTTGGACCACCAATCCAGCTCCTCCTGCTCCGGCGGCTCCTCCTCTAACTCCTCCCCTTTATCTTTATTCTTGTCCAGAGGAGCCTGACGGGGAAACAAAGGGTTAACCTGAAAGCATCCTTTACTTATGAAACAGTATTTGTTTTACACATAGGAGAGGAAGTTGTATTAACATACGTACATTAAGCAGCTTGAGGGGGTTGATAGGAATCTTTGACTGAGTGATCGACAAACCGCTGAGTCCGATATTCTTCACCGTCGACAGAGGTTTGATCTTCATTGAGTTCTGATTTGCTGGAAAATCAAAGACAGAAACTAACCATTAAAACTTTAGGAGTAAAGTCTTTTTTTTAATTTTTTTTTGGGTTGGGTTTGATCTTTGCTAGCTTGATATCCAATTAGAATTAATGTCAGATCACTTCAACCCTTAAAAACAACTTTATTATGAGCAATATTGTACGGTCACGTCTTTCCTGGATATTACCTTTTGGTTTGGGTTTGGGTTTTTGCTCTTCCTCTTCCTCCTCAGGCTCTCCCCCAAGCTCAGCAGGGGCATATGCCATGAGACTCTGGACGACGTGCGTCCCGACCAGAGCAAGCCGACCAAACGCTCGATGCTCCACCACGAACAAAGTCAGAGGAGGGTGGAGGTAGGCCTGCTCTGGCAGCCGCTGATTGGACAAATGAAGAAGTAAGTGAGACAGATGTTGGACCCTGTCTCTGCTCTGTGTTTATACTATGGATCAACCAGGTTTGTCCAAAGTCGTCTCCATTTATTTGAACCACATCATTTGACCTTAGTGGAGTAACTTATTTCTGAACCATCACACATGACTGACCACGTCCATGTAGAGGACCAGCTCTTTGAAGTTCGGGTGAGTCTGGTAGCTCTCAATCTCTTCAGACTCCATCTGTCGTCCCGCACACTCCACCTTCACCATGGGCCGCTCCACCTCAAACAGCTGAACCCGTTTCAGCTCCCTCAGACCCCAGAACAGCGCCTTAAAGTCCACACGAATGCAAAATAACGTCACTCAACCCATCACCCACCAGCCCACTGTCCCCAAAAACACACAAACACATCTGCAACACGTCAACACGTTCGTGTTTGTAACCTCGATCCTGAAGGTCTTCAGAACGGGTCGGACTCCGTCTGGGATGATGTAACATCTCTGCTCCGGGAGGTAGTCGAGTTCTTGAGGGTCCACGCTGTTTGGGAGGAGCGGCTGCAGAGAGGGAAATGACAGTTTATGATGTGATTACATGTTTCAATCTTTAGTGAGCGTCCCCGCTTCACGGGCTACCTGGTAGCATGTGCTTGTCTCAAAGATTAAACCAAGCACAGCCGGTACAGTGAAAATGCTTAATTAGTTGTGGTTCCTTTCACATATTGCTTGTTTTGAATTTTAGTCCACATGTTTGGATTTTCTTGTGTATCAATTCACTTTTACAATTAGTGTTTTTTTAAATACAGCTTGTCCCTGTAAATTGATCGTAGCATGAACACAACCCTCCTCAAAGTGATTCACCAGACTGTATGATTTGGTCACTGAGAAATATTCATTCTGCTACTTTTCATTTGAGCTCCTTTCAATTAGATCTCTTCATAAGAAGGTCTAGAAATGTTGGTTGGTGGTTGAGCACAGGTCTAATCAATAAAAAAATTCATGATTCAATGAGAAAAGTTAATCTTTTCTGGTAAATTCCCTTTGAATTTGAATTTGAATTTGAATTTGATGTGGTGTTCACCAGGGTCCGGTCTTGGGTCCTCTACTTTTCTATTTGTACATCCATTAGTATTTATGATTATCATTCACTTATTTGGCTTTTTTCACTTTCATTTAGATGAAACCAATCTCTCTGCCTTTACAACACTTTTTTATATCTATTTCGGGACTTCACATGACAGGATAGTGGATGGAGTAGAAAATGTGGAGAGAGATTGGGGGAAATGTGGCACCACAGCAAGGACCTGAACCCAGACCACCAGCTTGATCGCCTCCATTTGTAAGGCGCGACCCAAACACAAGGCCATCCGTTTCACATCTTAAAGGGATACTTCACCCATTTACAAGAAGCTGTGTAACTGGAAGTTTTCTTCATGTGATGCAATATGACGCTTTTTGCATCACATGAAGAAAACTTTCAAGCAAAGAAAAACACATTTTTCTCGTCTCAGGGCAAAATGAGGGCTGGATTCACGACCAATCAACACGACTACCATGTTTCTAATGATACAAAGCTTCATGCAAATGGATGAACTATCCCTTTAAGACCAATTTTGAAATTTAACTTGGGAACACATGTAATGCACTGCAGGATAGAAAACCATACTAGGTGGCTTTCTAACCTGAAGGCTCCTGAAGGTGTCTCGTTAATGAGGCCGTGCTGACGACTTCTCCTTTGGCTAATACACTTACTATCAACCTCACATAACAAAACTATCTCTAAGTCTCTACGAAGTGGCAAGAAATGTGCCTTGGCTGTCTTGCACAGGTCTGGACTTGATCAATTATAATTAAATGAGTTAGGAATCCATTACGTCTCCCAAATAATATATATCACGTGGTATTCCCCAAAGTTTGATATAAAACTCTTTTCTTAGTGGTGAGCCACACAAACACATTATTTTTAAAATACAGCGGTACAAACAGAAATGTATTGGTGTTTTTACTCATTGATCGACTGGTTGAATGATTGAAAGGTGTCACCTCTCCAAACTTGGAGTAGTCCAGCTCAATGAGCTCGAAGGCAGCCAGCAACTCTCCAGCAGGCACCTTTCCCATGCTGATGTCGTAGAAGCGCAGGTGCGGCTTCTTGTAGTACTGCTCCACAGTTTTAAACTCCGGCTCAGCGAAGGTTCGACCCAGAGGCTTGGGACTCCCCTATATCCAAACACACACACACACACACACACAAACATACAGCATCATATCACCTCCTACATGTGAAGAGAGACGAGCAGACGACTCGTTTCTGAATTACCATTTGGTCCTGGTCGTAGATGTTGATGATTATGAGGGGAGGGTCTTGTGTCAGATCCTCCTTTGTTCCCTCCAGCAGAACTCTGTCAAACAGCAAACACTCGCACCAGGCTGGAGACAAAGTGCTCGACATCACCTGACAAGACAAAAACCATTTATTAAAGGGGCAGTACGCCAATTTAACATAAAGTTTGATTTACCAGTAGAGATGATTCAGTCGCTAAATTTTTACTTCTTTGCTTGGTGAACAGTTTGACATGTTGTGTTTTTGTATTGAAGGTGGACAAATGGAAGTGAGACGTTATCGACTCAAATCTCAACACTCAAAGGCTCGTCAATAAACGGTTCGAATAAATATATAATAAAAATATATATTATTAATGCATCTCCACTTTGTCAAAAAAAGAAAGTGAGAAAAGTTACTGAAAAAACAAAAAACACAAAAGCTGGAGGCGCAGAATTTGTTTAACATGGACACTTGAATTAAATTTTTAAAATAAAGACAGTTGCTGAGGAACCAGAGTTAGATTCATGTTATGTAAGCAGACTCGTCAGAGAGATCATTTATGATTTATCCATTTTTTACTGTCTGACTGTGTTTTCATCAACAAGAAAACAATTTAGTGTAAAAGAAAGAAACAATCAATCTGAAATCAGAAAATCAATACTCTTTTCCTGGATTAAAAACTATAAATGTGTTACCTGTGTGAGGGCTTTACCTACCCTGGTGACCTGACACTGAGTGCCGAAGACAACCTTGGCGAAAGGATCTGATAGGCCGTTGTCATCGGCAGCCATTAGGCCACGCCCCTGATACAAGTGACAGCGTAGCTGGTAGTACTTGCTGTCTGCAGAGAGAGAACGAGAAAGGTCACGAGTCCCTCGGGAAAGTCCATTCCAAATAAAACATGTCTATTTTGAATGTCACGCCATCTCCATCTCAACTTCTGAGTAAATTATCCCAATGAAGGAGCACAATTTCCCAGATAAGGTTGCTTGACCCACCCTGGCAGGACAGGCTAACAGGTAGCTTCCTCTTCCCTGCATGGACCAGCCTCTTCTGTTCCTCCTCCTGTTCTGCATAGACTGGCAGGAACTCCTCTGGCAGGCAGGTAGTGACCTCTTTGCTGTACTTTTCAAGACCGAACCACAAGTAGACCTCCAGCTTGGCGAAGATTTCACTCGCTGAACCTCCTGGGGACTGGGCGAGACGGACGGAAAGACGATCATTTTATACGGAAAAGCTGCCACTCAGGAATCGTCAACGATTTTAATGGAACAAAAGTTGATGGTTGATCTGTGTCAGCGTGATAAATACCATAAATCACCAATGGGCATCTCAATCAATCATTGTTGAAACAAAGGCCAGTGGTAGAATGGTTACCTTCATGTAGAGGGTGGTAAGTCGCCCACAGTCCCGCCCCCTTTGCTCTTCAACCAATGAAAAATAGATGGAATGCACGGGGATCCTCACGTAAGCCAATCGCTTTCTTCCAACAAGCAACCAAAGAAACACGTCTGGGATGATCGTCTGGGGCTGAAGGGAGGGCAGGTGCTGTCAGACCTCAGGAAGATTAAAGACAACCGTTGACGGACGTGTCGTACCACTGACCTCTTTCGCTAGCAGACGAAGTCTCTTGAGGAGTTTCCTACTGTCCATTAGCCGCTGTTTGGCAGTTCGCCTGGTGACCCTGTGCCTGGCCCTCACCGCCTGTCTCACCAACAAGACCTGGAGACGAGAAGAGGCCGCTTATACAAAAGGCAGGTCGAAGGTGACAGGTGAAGAGGCAGACGGGGAGACTCACTAAATTTTTCTTGATAAACTCTCGTCTGCATTTGTCCAGGTTGTTGGGACGGGACTGAGATCGCTTGTCTGAGATGCCGCTGAACTGTCTGCAGAGAAGAAGAAAGGGGCAGACGCTTGATTAGACATCGTATTTGATTTATTCCTCTAATTGTTTTTTTTTTAAGAGACAAGACACTTACTTGCAGGAAGCCACAAACTCCAGCAACACCTCCAACAAACGCTCCTTGACGTTGCTCCTCGGTCTTCTTAAGAGACGCTCCACCTCGTCAAGACCAATCTCCTACCAAAACAGAAAAAGGAGTTGCCAAGGATTAGCAGCTCTACTCAGAACAGCTTCTCCAGATTCATTTAGTCTTTCTATGTCCATGAGCTCATTTTCCGTCAGTGGCGCCCGCCACATCGTAGCAGCAAAGATGTTCTCATTGTTATCTTTTATCGATGTACTACACTTTTCTTATCCAATCAAATCGTTTGGAGCAGACTGATTACAAGGATTTGTTATGTAAAGACGCTCTGGTTTTGTGTTGATTGTCAGACTTGTGTTGTCCGCTAGTCTTTCAGCAAGTTCTGGATGTGTGCAGAAACCCATCGACAGTTAGCTAACAGAAACCTAGCTTAAATAAATTGTCTATTCAAACAGATACAAGTGCAGCTTACTCTTTACACTTTACAACCAACACGGACGTCGGTACAATCGACACGTCTACATACATACGTTTAGAAATACAGACCCATGTATAAGCACATTGCTTAATAAACGGAATCCAAAAATCTGTTGACCCTCACCAGTCTGTCGGCCATCTTGCTGAGCAGGTTAGCTTGATAGAGTCGAAAGCTGTAATCTTCAAACTGACTCCAGACGAACAGACAAGGCTTCGGTTTTGAGGAGGGGGGCTGCAGAGGGATACACTGAAAGGACCTGAGGAAACGAGAATCCCCAGCTCATCACGTTAAATGGTTAAAGGACAACAAGCGACCTTTGCAACCCGTTCTTGAGGGCTTTGTGAGTGAACAGTATGAGATCTTGGAAACTGTGTTGAAGTGGCCACGAGTCGGTGCACGGAAGGAGGTAAGACTAAGATCAAGTCAAGAGGTGAAGAAACGTTTTGCTGTTGGTATAGTTGGTTACTGTAAATGTCCCTGAACAAACTGGAGCGATCATCTATCACAACTGACTTAGCAAAGGAGAAGCTCGATGTTAGAAATGGGGAGATGGATGTCTCAGCGATCTTATTGGGCCGACCCAAAGCTGTGGTGCAAATGATCTGTTTGTGTACATGTTTGCATTGTGGGTGCAATGGTTAAATACCTGTCAAACTCAGTTGGCTCAGGTCTCAAAGCGTCAGACAAGGACTTGCTCTCCGGTTCAGGACTCAGCACCTCCTCTTTGTCTAGCTCCTCCTCGGACTCCAGAAGACCCCTGGACTCCTCGTTTAGATCTTCCTTACTCATCCTCAGCTCCTCCCTGCTCTTCCTCAGCTCCTCTTTGCTCTTCCTCAGCTCCTCCTTGCTCATCCTCAGCTCCTCCTTGCTCTTCCTCAGCTCCTCTTTGCTCTTCCTCAGCTCCTCTTTGCTCTTCCTCAGCTCCTCCTTGCTCGGGCTCTTCTTGGATCTCACGACTCTCACCGCTTTCCCAAAAGTCCCTACAAGACAGAGAACAGCAGCTCAGGCATCAGGGTTTTGTCGCCACAGCCAAACGTATACCTTTTTAACCCCGATATGTGAGCGATGGCCTACATCCAGAGTAGAAGTAAGTTTTACCCAAAGTTAAAATTAATACATTTAGTCCTCGTCAACACAAACATCCATGCATTAGCCAAACCCCTGTTCACAGTCATTATACAGGCAGACCCAGCTCAAATATGGTTCTTTAATACAGCATTTATTTAAAGCACACAATGGAGTAAAATGTGGTAACATGTTTTACCCTACCCAGGACATGGATCAAACTTCTTACCAATGGAGAGCTCAAAGGTCACTGGCCGGTTTCCTACGCTTGGGTCCATCATGGTGATTTCAAAGAGAGATGCAAACAACAGGAAATCCTCCTTCTGTCCCAGAAAACCCTGCAGACCACAACCAAGACTTTAAATAATTCAACTTTACAGACTTGACTAAAGATCAAATCAGAGTGTGAGACAGGTTGAAGATTCTGGGCATAATTCACCAAAAAAAAATTACACATTTGTGCCTTGACAAACAAAATAATGTCACGTTTCCTGTTTTGAACCTGCAGAAAAAAAACCATTATGTGATAATAAGTATTCAATTCATTATTAGAAATCAACGATGCAAAATAAAGCAGATTATTTTATCTTAACATTTGAAATGATTTGTCATTGTGATGATGATGATGATGATGATGATGATGATGATGATGGTGGGGATGGCACCGACCTCAGGGAGCGGGTGGATCTCCTCGACCTCGACAGTAACAGCCTCTGGTACCTCCTCTGCTGCCTCGGCAGGTAAACCGCCGGCAGCACCTGATCCGACAGTGAAACCAATATCGCTGATCAATAAACCAAAAAAACATGTTTCTAAGTTTCTTAAAAAAAAATTTAAAAAAAGTTTAATGTTTCTAAACATTAGGCTGACCTTCCTTCTTCTCCTTGCTGCCACTCTTCTGCCTCATTCCCATCTTCCCCAGCGCTCCTTTCATCTTCAAGGACACACGAGAGCAAGTCAGAGACGTCACACGAGATTCAACACGAGATTTTATAATTACATATTGGAATATTTAAAAGTATTCATCGGCTGCTGATTAAAACAAACAAATGTTGAACATAAGCGACAAATCTCAATTTTGCCGCTCCAGTCGAGTCTATGAAAACAGGAAATGGAAACGTGCCTTTCCTAAAGCGCCGGTGTCGGTGATAACAGCAGAGGGTGAGGAGTAAACCTCGACGCAGAGGGCGATGAGGATCCGTCCCCGGTAGAAGATTCCTTCACCAAGACCCTGATTCAAAGCCTGGAGAGGGTGCAGAGTTGGTGAATAAACGGTGTATTTCCTAAAAGGTTAAATTTGTTGATTTAAATAGTCCAGGTCTGATTTACCTGGTGGACGTCTCCAAGAGTGGAGTTCTGAGGAGACCCGTACAGGTTGACCCAACATGGACCAAAGGTGGGGTTAAACCCTGCACATAGACAGCTCATTAAAGTCTCATATAAGAGCTGGTATGAACAGTATGATCGAATGTTATTCATATTATTAAAACAAGACTGAAGTTTGTACCGTTCCTGGTCGGGTCCGAAATCTGCTGCAGGTCCAGGTAGTGCGTTACCAGGGCGATGTCTCCCATCTTTGCATCGTCAAGGATCTGGATTCTGATTCGCTGAGCCATAGGAGGAAACTGCTCGATGAAGGAGATCTCCTCGTTCCAGATGGGACAGCTGTTGGCGCTGGCGACCAACGTCTCCCCCTGCACACACACGCATGCACGCACACACACACACACACACACACACACACACACAAAGTGAAATCAGAGATGGTAACCAATCATGTCTCAATACAATAACTATGAATTTTGTCAAAGTGCGTTCAGGTCACACGAGGTGACACATGTCTGAGTACCTGCTGCCCAGCGAAGGTCACTTTGACGTAGGGATCAATGAAGACGGTTCTGTCCGTGACCTTTGACACCTTGGCCATAAGTCCTGCGTCCATGGTTGGCAGATCCTCGGCTCTGTAGATTCGCACACGAAATCGAGCCCATGGACGCTCAGAGGGAATCCCACGAGGAAGCAGCAGGTTCCTGCAAGACAAACATACATCAGGACCCCCCGAGCCAAAGGAATCAGAGCCAGCAGCTCTAAACCCCCTCAGCCATTATTGTTTATTAACTTTTAACCATCAATCCTGAATCCGCTCGGTGCGATGCCTCGACACTTTAAAACCTTTCCAAATATTCAGGCTCATGTGAAGAGCTTCTATCATGTTATAAAAACACGCAATAACGATGCCGGATGATTTCTGCTCGATCATTTTTTAATGACTGAGAAGATGTTTAAACAAAGGGAGTTAAAATGTACAGCATGTAACATGTCCATCCTTATATGCACTGTGTGCATGATAGTGTTCATACTCTTTACACAGACGTACATCTTTAAGTTACTGCCATTTCAACTGCTCCTTTAATTGATGCATATTTTTACCAGCTCTTTAATTGATGCATATTATTCCTTGATTATTGTTTTTGATGCATGTTTTTTTCAACACTTATATTTTTATCGATTTTGATTTTTTTTGCACTGTGTGATTTTCTTCTGCTTTGCTGCTGTAACACTGGAAATGAATAAAGGATTATCTTATCTTATGTACCGTGCCGGGGGGGGGGGGGGGGATCAAACATTTCCTCGTTTTTTCCGTTTCCTTTCCTGAATCGAATCCTTCAACATATTGTTTTATGTAATATTACTTCTGCTTATTTTTGGAGGCTTATTTGGTTAAAAACAGACTCAAATAAATCGGTACTACTCGAAGCTGTTAATCAATAATTTTTGTCCCTGTCAAATAAACAAATCAGTAACGTTAAAATGCAGTTTTGACACCATGCACAGGTTCTTTGAGTCGTCTTGATCGTTTTGTATGTAATTGTTTGTGTTCGATATGAAAACATTCAGGACTTGCTTCTCTATGTCCTCGCTGGCTCCAGACGAGGACGGAGGCAGACTGGGCATGCTCAGCGTGTCTCCCTTCATCAGCACGTTGATACTGGCCTTGACGTAGCCCTTGATTCCCGACCTGGTTTCTGCCGGGTCCACGAGAGGAGCCCACTTCTGGTAGAATCTGTGGTCTGGAGACACGGAGAGGTCAGAAAGGACGGACACGTTGATCGACAGGCGTCGGCGGCGTGAGCTGGATCTGGTACCTGGCTGGTTGTACACGGTGGCGATGTCGATCTTAAAGGTCCCGATGTGGGTCATCATGAAGGCCAGGGTGCGTCTGTGAAACACCTGACAGGGAATTGCATCACAGGTGGTCAATTTGACCACGCACACACTTCTCGCCGTGGTAACAGAGGAGACGTGGAAGTGGAACCGACCTTTAACTCGACGACTTTATCAAACAGGATCTGTGGATCCTCCTGGAACTCAAACTGGAAGTTCTGACGGAGAAGAGATGAACGATACTTCAGCACGATGTTCGGGACATCACTGCGCTACATCGAACTTGATTTCAGTCTACTGACTTTTACTGGACTGTATTTCATTGTACAGTTCTGTCCTCTTTACTGATGTATTTTACAATGTGTGATACGGTTTCTCGCTCCAGAGAGGAAAACAAAACGCTGCAGAAGCTCTTTATACCTGCAGCTACAGTGTCACTTAACAAAGCTAGCTAGCTTAACGAAGCTAGCTGTTTGTACACTTTAACCACGACAGGATATTTTCAACATGTGAGTGAAAGTCTGTGTCAGGGCTTTGCAATCAGCTGATGTAATCTACGATGTATCCTGTCTGCTTTTTTTAACTCTTAAAGGTAGGCTAGGTCAAATTCTCCAGATACACTTTTTAAAATTTTGGTTGAAATTGTTTTTAGGTCCTGATAGACATTAATAACTCAGGTGCTCTGAAGAAGACGTGAAACACGCCCGTCATCTGTACCGCAGTAGTTGTAAACGCGTGAAAACGTCGACCAATGTCTGCACTCGGTCCACATTATACGAGCCAATCAGGCCTCTCTACTCCATGCATGCATGAGCTCACGTTCAAAGCAAGAGCTGAAATCCGCTTCTGAACCAATGTGCGTTAGAGCATGTAAGTGAGGGGGCGTGGCTTTTGAGGGAGCACAGAGGGGAGGGGGTGAAGCCGGAGAACGGAGAGGATGCTACTTTCAAAATCATGCTAGTTTTTGAAAATGACCAACCCTGCCTTTAAACTTCAACCGTTATGTTGTGTGTATGTTTGGTCTGATGCACTTTTCCAGGTACCATTAAAAACACCTTGAACCTTGAATCCTTGACGAATGATCAAGGTGTCATAAGTCACTTCTAATAAGCGCCACGAGCAGAAACGTGCTCGAACTAGGATGAATATTGGAGATGCTAGAAGAGGCAGGTCGGGTCAGCTCTCTTCACTGTTTTGAATTTGGACTGCAGTACCCATTTTAAACACTAGGTGTCATTTCATATTTCTCCTTTAACATATTATTATTTATGTTTTCCACTCGTCTTCTCTCTGCAGCACCTCGTTGTAGAAAGGACAGTTGGTGGACTTCTGCGTCGCCGTGTGTTTTTTCTGCTTCCCCACTCTGATGAAAACTGCAGGGTTGATGTTTACACCGACCAGCTTCTGAGCCTCCTGGATGTTTACATTCACCTGTTAAGACACACACACACACACACACACACACACACACACACACACACACACACACACACACACACCTGGATATAACACAATGCCTTGTGGAGTGTTGTGTGTTGGCTGCTTCCGAAGTAGAGGAAAACATGGAGCAGCTAAATGTGAATGGATGAACTCACCTGGAAGCTCTTGACTCTGGGCGTTGCCGTAGTAACGTTTTTGGACATCGGCCTGCAACGACTACACACACACACACACACACACACACACACACAGACACACACACATAGTTGAGTTATAAGAACTCAGGTAAACAGACAGAAAAGCTAACAGGTTGACCAGACCTGAGCAGAGGGGTGAAGATGATGTTCGCAGCTTCCAGGTCCATGACGTCATCATCAAGATCGTCATCGTCATCTTCATCCCCTGAAGAAGTCCGGACCAGGCTCCGGCCCAGACGCCGGACCTCTTTCTCCAGCTGACCTGGGCGAGTGAAAATCGGCTGACTGGCAGGGGAGAGAGAGAGAGAGAGAGAGAAAGAGAGTGATAAAGAGCGAGCCCAGAAATAATCCCTGCCAGGTGTGTCAAACAGGAAGTATGAGAGAAACCCGCTCACCTGTCCGGTTCATCAAACGCTTCATTCCTGATGACCAGAGCTGACCTGAGAATTCAACATGGAGGGGAAACAAAAAGTCAATAAAGAATGAGTTGGCCTGGGGAGGTCTTTAACGCTGCCTTTTATAAGTTTATGTTTATGTCTGTTTTTGCACAGTTTAGCCGGCAGCTCCTCGTGCTGCAACAAGCTGCTGTAGTTTGCAGTCAGATTTCAGAAAGCCGGAGTGTGTGGTCGATGCACGGAGGCTTTAGTCTGGCTCCTTTCCTGCATGTCATTCCCCTCTCTCTCTCTCTCTCTCTCTCTCTCTCTCGCTCTCTCTCTCTCTCTCTCTTCTCTCTCTCTCTCTCTCTCTGATGTTTGACTCAATCCACTCGGGCTGGGAATCTTTGGATGTCTATCGATTTTGATTTGCTTTCAGCAATCACAACTCGATTCAGAATCTCTCTTCGATTCACAGTGATTCTGGATCCAGGTCGATTTTTGAATCAGTACACACTTCAGGATCTACTCCAGCCATCCGTGAGACCGGCTGAATTTCTCGTTGCTCCATTTGGGATCCTATTGAGTTAAAGAGTTAGCCTATGAGTGACTGATTAGCCCACCTCCAAAAAATTAATTTTTGGAAGTTAAACCCAGAGAGCAGCTCTGTAGTATGAACATTTAGTTGGATGTTAGATTAATTTGATCATGAAACCATGAAATCTGACTGATTATTAAAATACTTTGTTGTTTAAACCACTTGACTCAGAAATGAAACAGCAAAGTGACATCAGCAGGCTTCAGTAGATCTTTACCAAGCACAATGAATTTTAGTCAAATACCAGGAACATATTCTGAAATTCAAAAGCCTTGTTGTTATTGTGTTTAAATGTTTGAATGTGATTTTTCATTTGATTTCACACATCTCCGGAGTGTAAAGATGTGTTTGTAAGCGATCTTACTCATCCTCGTCTTCAATTTTCAGGAAGTCGCGTCCCTCCCAGCTTCCTGCCGTTCCCTCGAGAGGATGATACCGAACATCCAGCTCTATATAGATCTACGAGGGAGAGAGAGGGAGAGAGAGAGAGAGGGAGAGAGAGAGAGAGAGAGAGAGAGAGGGAGAGGGAGAGGGAGAGAGAGAGGGAGAGAGAGAGGGAGAGAGAGAGAGAGAGAGAGAGAGAGAGAGAGAGAGAGGTCAACAGTCATCTCATTAAAACAGTGTAAGGGTGTACGTGTGTGTGTGTGTGTGTGTGTGTGTGTGTGTGTGTGTGTGTGTCCTTACATCAGTCAGGCTGTAGTTGGCGTCAGTGAGTGGTTCCCGTAGCAACAGCCTCCCCGCGGTAACAACATGCTGGAGACTGATGACCAGCTTACCCAACAATCTACACACAGACACACATCAAAATGAACAGTAATATGGAGAATATGAATGTGAATGTGTGTGTGTGTGTGTGTGTGTGTGTGTGTGTGTGTCACCTGTTGGAGAAGACTTTACTGCAGTTGTAAACACTGATGGACAAAACTTCTTCCCTGATCACTTTTCCGTAGTGAGGCCAACGGAATTGCTGCTCAAACACAAACACACGACAAAACAGATTTTTTTTTACCCGCCCCATAAAAACATCACACACACACACACACACACACACACACACACACACACACACACTCAGAAGTCACACCTGAAGAACAAACAGCAGTCTGACTCCATCATGTGACCTCTGTCGGCAGCGTTTAAGTAAACACACGTGTGTGAGGAGACTTCTGTTTAACAATATTCAGTCATGGATTATTAACACGCTGACATGCCCACAACACAATGCTAACATTAGCATTATAATGTTTACCATGCTCATGCTATCCTATTTTAGCCTGTTAGCATGTTAGCATGCCAACATACTTGCTGACTAGACTTTGGGCGTTGTTCCAATCAGAAGACTGAAATATAATTTAGTGAACTTTAGTGAGAATTTGTTTTAAATGTAAACATCAGGATTGAGTATGTGTCTCCAGCTGTTTGTTTTAAAACTTTAGTTTTTTTTGTGTTTGTTGAAAATTTAGAAAAAGGAAAACGGGGTCTGGAAATGAACTGCTGTGTTTTATTTGTTTTATTTTATTTTTTCCTTTATGGTTGTGATTAAACAATAAATGATTGAGTCTGTTTACATGGACTTGAGTATCCTGCTGTTTAACATCTTCACACACAGATATTCATATCCCTGTTTACATGATGTAACCCTGGTTTCTGCTTACTGCTTCTTATCTGAGCAGGCGACTGTGATTTTTATTTTTTACAACACAAACCGTCGCAAAAAATAAAAGAGATCACTGTGTCTTATTGCAGGCTATTTAATGTTACATGCTAACATTAAATTGCAGATATGGCTCATCCAACTCATCTTCAGCTACAGGAAAGACAAAACTCAGTTTCTTTTTCACTCCAGAAGACGCTCTCATTGATGCCGCCATGTTTTTTTTTATTGTGCTGCACATCACTGAGCTGAGAGCACACCTGCACAGGTAGTCTGCAGAGTCAGAAAATTGAACTCGGGATCTGATGTCTACATGCACAAACCTAAAAAAAAAAAAGAGGATCAACGTGGGACATTCAAGTCCATGTAAAAGCACTCATGGGTGGCAAAAAGAAACAAGACCAGCATGCTAAAAATAACAAGGGTGTCCTACTTCAGCTCGTGCATGTTTTATTTAGAGTGCAAACCAACATGACCCACAGTCCTCCTCTACATGAAAGAATGTGATCTAACGCATGAAGAGGTTTGATTAATAATGCATAGTCAGCAGGCATTGTGGAGGAGCCAGAGGGAAGAGGGATTAGAATATGCAAAACATATAAGGATTTAATCTTTGGGGATCATGGATGGTCTCACAAAACCTCAAAAGGGATCCATCCAAACAGCTGCATTCACATCTCAAACTTCACCACAGTGGACTGTCACTACGAGTTCACTGGGATAAACAGAATCACGTCAGCAGTAGTGTGTCAAAGGAGCGGTTGTGTGTGTGTGTGTGTGTGCGCGTGCGTGTGTGTACAGTAGGAGTGGTACAGCTTCCTTATCAGCTCCATTAAAATAGTTTCAATCTGAAGTAGACACACAGCTACCTGCTGTAACACACACACACACACACACACACACACACACACACACTCCCGTATACACCCCGAACACATGAACGCAAGACAAATATCATTTCTGATTGGCTGATTCTGCCGAAACTGAAGGAGCTCCCTGACCTGCAGAGTAAAATCTGATTATATAATAAGTTTATGATTCCAGTCGTTCACTTAATATGGCTGCATTCTGCTCATTTCCAGTTTTATATTTTGTTTAAGGAAGTTCATATATTAGGTTCGGTGGCAGGATCACGCCTAAACTACACCTGACGAGGTCACTCCACCCTGATCGCCTCAATTCTTTGACCTCCCCTCCTTCTCATCCTCTCATCCATCCATCCTCCTCATCCCTTCATCTCCTTCGTCTAATTCTGGGCACAGTGTGGCCCGTGATCAGGGTTGCAAAATTCAAAAATTCAAGGAATTTATGGGAATAAATGTGAATAAACCGGGAATTTACTAAATTAAAGGTTAGCAACAGGAAACGTATAGTTGGGGAATATTTAATAAAGCAAAATCTTGTTTAAAAACAACCAAATTTCATTCGAGTAAATCTACGCTATTCCTCAATCACGTGATCACGTCGCACTTTAATGCGGGGCTGATGAGGCCACGCCCCCTCCATATACAGCGCACTCCTCCATCATGTAATACAGATGAACACTGGACCACACTTTGAGCACAGAGCTCAAGACAGTTGAATCCACACATGTAGTATGTTTGGATGATGGGGGAATATATTTACAAAATGTGATTTAAATCTGCTTGAAACGTTTTTGGGTTTTTAAATTTGATTATTTTGTATGGATGTGTTGTGTACTTAGGACAAAACAATATGTTTATATTTATTCATGGGAATGATACAGTTCAAACATTCCCATTAAAGGATTCCAATTCGGAATATTTCCAAAATTCCCAAGTTTAACTGCCAATGCAACGCTCGCTCTGATTGGTCAGAAAGAGTCCACAGTGGACAGGAGGGAGGGAGAGAGAGAGACAGAGAGAGAGAGAGAGAGAGAGAGAGAGAGAGAGAGAGAGAGAGAGGGAGAGAGGGAGAGAGAGACAGAGACAGAGAGAGGGAGAGACAGAGAGAGAGAGAGAGAGAGAGAGAGAGAGAGAGAGAGAGAGAGAGAGAGAGAGATAGATAGATAGTTTATTGATCCCGAGGGAAATTCAAGAGTAGTTTACTGACCTCGTTGAAGATGGCCAGGTTCTCACATTTCAGGACTCTGGTTTTATGGGTGAAACCTGAACAAACAGACGACACGTGATGTTAGCGTCACTCTCAACATGCTAACCTTTCTGAAAAAAAAAAAAAAAAAAAAACACTTTTACTTATAAAAGAATGATGAAAAAATGTCTTTAAAGAGACGTTCATATTAACATGACCTTTTTTTTTTCAGCACAGGAAACGGTAAATTAGGAACCCAAGACTACGTTCAGTGTCAAACATGAGCATTCACAAAGAATTGGATGTTTTTATATTTACTTTTTGTTCTCTTAATTTTCTGCCTTTCCAAGTGAAACAGCGTCACACTTTTCTCACGAATAAGTTTAAAAGAAAGCTGAACATTTAAATCCACCTTAAATCTGGAGTTAGTGTTCGCTTGAGATGAGGGAGAACCTTCATCTTTAAGCACCACATGATGTGCTGAGAGGAGATGATTAATGACTGACAGCTTAATCCAACCAAACAGGATGTTAAAGACATGAAATGAGCAACAACATTTTCACTGTTATTGAATCAGTCATCAATCATGATCAGAAATCCGCTGATGAAAAGGGAAACTACAAAGTGAGTATGAATATTATTTTAAAGGCTCAGCTGCTGCTGACAGGTAAATATTATTTATTATGTTTTATAGAGCAACATATTAAAGCCTTTTTAATGCTGGGATAGAGTAAAGAAAAGACTATCAGGTGAGATCTGAATAAATGCAGTTTATAAAAGTATAAAAATATGACACAGAAGAAGGAATAGATCTGTGACAGATAGACACTGTTTGTTGTTGCATTAAGGGACCATGACTAACGTGGGGAAATAGAGAACTACATGTTCATCTGCCATCTGTGTTAGTGTGCGTTACTGACCTCTGAAGCTGAGCTCCACCTTCCTGTCGTATTGTCCGGGCAGGTTGGATATCCTCCTCAAATTCACGCTGATGGACATGATGATCCAGAACACCTGAGGACACCTGAGGACACCTGAAGACACCTGAGGACACCTGAAGACACCTGAAGACCAGCTCTCACCTGTCTGACTCTCTACATGGTGTCTCTCTCTGACCTCGTCTCATCTGGATGGCTGGAAGACTAACTGCTCTGTGTGTGTGTGTGTGTGTGTGTGTGTGTGTGTGTGTGTGTGTGTGTGTGCTCTGAGGAAGAAACTAGTTGTGCAACTCTATTTGCCTTCTCAAACATTTGACAGGACCTGCCCTAACAGACACACTGCTGTACACACACACACTTTAACAAGCTCTCAGGTACATGTATACACACACACACACACACACACACACACACACACACACACACACACACACACACACACACACACACACACACACACACACACACACACACACACACACACACACACACACACACACACACACACACGTAAAGTAAACATTGGGGTTGTGGTAAAATAAAGGATTTGGTTGTTCCTAATGGAGACAGGTTTGAGGTTACTCCGTTGGTTACGGCTGTTGCCATGGCGATGTGAACGATGTCTTGCTCCACTCTTAGGCTAATTCTGTTTTTGTGATCTTTTAATTTAGAGATTTAGAGACACATCGGATATTTGGCTGCAGGAACTGGGGGATCAAACCCTGAGACAACCCACTCGACCACTGATCCACAGCAGATCCTGCATCCTGATCAGGATTATGTAGATCCAGATCCAGATCCAGATCCAGGTGTCGGAAAGGAAACTAAAAACCTTTTGAAGAACCTGCTGTGGCTGTCAAAAAGAACGAAGCTGCTGATTGGTCAGACCAGAAACAATGACAAACGTTTCATCTTTCCCAAAGTTGTTTTATTGATTTTACCAGCTGGCACTAATACAGGCACGCGGTTAATGGTTAGACTGGTTACATTTGACTGGTTAGACAGAAGTTAGTTCGATGATTGAGCAGTGGAACTGGTGGCTTCATGCTGGGGGATCGACCAGTTGAAGGCATGGCATGGTTTGGATCACTGTGGGCCACACTGAAGCAAAGCATTATGGGAGATGTAGTCCTTTATTTAAGATAAGCAGAACCTCTCGGTTTAAGATTTTTGTAAATTTGGGGAAAGTAATGAAGCTTCACGCGATCCTGCAGCCGGTTAGTTTTTAAAGTGACAAAACAGCTGTGATCGTCATAATGCAGATATTCACGTCTTCATCATTAACATCTTACAACAAAAACAAAAAGGACATTTTAGCTGAGAGAACTCGACAAACAGAACTTCCCTTCAACTGGAACAGACTTAAAAAAAAGCAAAAAGGATGTGACGGCAGCCTGACAGGGACAAACTTCAATAAACAGAATCTGCTGCAGTTTGGCTTTTCACAAAACAAAACAAAACAATCAATTCCTGGTCCGTTTATTTCACTTTTCATGAAGCTGAAAAGTGCATTTTATACTTTCTTTCTTGGGAAAGACATCTTTAGTTTAATCCTTTGAGGGTTTTCAAATTTCAACTGTTTATGTTTTTGACAGACGCTTCAACGATATAAAGAAAAAGTCAGAATGTAAAAAAGGCCACAAAGAAATAAAACAGCTGACAGTAAAGTGGCGACCCGAGCTGGGCGGGTCGGTGATGAGAGGCGACATGTGATTTAAAGTGTTTGCAGGAGAAGCTTAAACATCTACATTTAGAACTTGATTTTGGCTTTGCAGCAGTAAACGTGTGTTTTGACACATTTTGCACGCGAGACATTTTGGTCTGGAGGTTTTTGGTCGTTCCAGTATCTCAAGAAAAAAAAGAAAGAAACAGAAGCAGAGAATGACACAGACGCTCAGTCGATGCTTAAAGACGTTAAAGCTGTTACAGCTCGTGTGACACGTCGTTCCTCTCCTGGCTTTGAGGCTTGTAAAGTGTTTCAGAGTATTAATAAGGTTAATAAGGCACGTAACTACGAGAATAGTCTGAACCAATGAGTGCTCTTTAGACCACACTGCACGGTTCTTTATTTCTAAATATTTGTTTTTATTGCTTTAACACGTCAGGTTTGCTTTTCTTCACTCAGTGACTCTGCAGCCTGCAACAAAGTTTAACCTTCAGTTAAGACATTCAGTCTCTGATTTATATCTTCTTTAATCCTCGGTGGGAGAATTCAGATCTTCCTGTGAGCCTTAATAAAACCACTGAGCAGTGACAGAGCGGTCCGAGAACATTCAGGCCGAAGCAGCAGAGAGCGAAAGGCGACGTCGACGTTCATAAAACGGCTTAAAAAAAGTGTTAAAGCTACGATCAACAGTAAATCCCATCATTCATATAAAAAAACAGTTTCCAGCATTTAGAGCAAAGTGCAAAGAATTCATACCTGAATCAAGCTGAACAGAGCCACACACACACACACACACACACACACACGGATGGTATAGAGCGTCACCATGGAAACGCTCAGCGTGTGGTTACTTACATTAAAGTGTCGTCTGTGTTTTTATGATTTTATCATCGTATTAAAATCAGCTCGGTGACGAGTTGGGTTTGGGTGTGTGTGTGTGTGTGTGTGTGTGTGTGTGTGTGTGTGTGTGTAGCTCTGTGATGGTGGCACATTAGTAAACGCATTTCATTTGCATAGTTAAAGTGAAAGCAGCAGAAAAATAATCTATACTAATATACATCATAATCGTTCCTTTCATTGGCGAATAAATCAGCGCGATTATAAAAAAAGAAAAAGAAAAAGAAGTGGCGATGTTCCTCATGGCATCCTGATTGGCTGACAGCTCAGTGCAGAGATGTGATTGGCTGAGAGTCATCAGAGACTGGTCTCATAGCAGTGTTCATCTTTGTGGGTGTGGCCTCAGCGTAGGGGGCGTGGTCTGATCCTGGAATGAGGTGGGCGTGGGCCTTAAGCATCTTGGTTGGTCTGGGGAGTGCTTGGTTTGGGCTCTTAAGGCTCCATGCAAGGGGGGGGGGGAGACTGGGTTTAGGATTTGGGGGCAGCTTGTGGTTTGGGTGGGTCCAGGCCTCTCATTTTAAAATAAGAGACCAGCTGGGTGGGAACTTCAGCGAGGACAGACTGAGCCAGAGCAGTTTGAGGAGCCTGGAGGGAGTGAGAGAGAGAGAGAGAGAGAGAGAGAAGGAAAAGAGAGAGAGAGAGAGTTCATGTTAGTGCGTGACATGTTAGGAGGTTTCACTTTGTGTTTTTATTCAGCTTTGTTTCTTGAATTGCCCCTCTGGGACAAATAAAGTTTTTTTAAATTGAATCTCACATCTTTGAACTGCCTGAACGGGACGAACTGGACGATGTCTCTGGCGACCGCCTCCCCCACTGTCGACCTCAGCACGCCGTCGTCTCCGTCCAAAAGCTCCATGGCCTTAAAGTCGGCCGGACCCACGCCCACGATGATGATTGACAGCGGCAGCCGCGACGCCCTGACGATGGCGTCCCTGGTCTGGTCCAGGTCGGTGATTTCCCCGTCAGTGAGGATGAGGAGGACGAAGTATTGCTGCAGAGACGCACAAACAGAAGTTCAGTGTGTGTGTGTGTGTGTGTGTGTGTGTGTGTGTTTTTGGCTTCGTCATGTGTTACTGTGTGCGTGCGCTCACAGAGGCGGCGTTGGTCTGAGCGGCTGTAGCGGCGATGGAAGCAACGTGGTTGATGATGGGAGAGAAGTTTGTGGGTCCAGAGAGTCTGACCTGAGGCAACACCATCCTGTAGGCTTCAACGATCCCCTGAATACCTGAGAGACCGAGACGAGAGAGTTCGTCCAGGTACATGTGGACACAGAGCATCACATCAAAGTGTGTGTGTGTGTGTGTGTGTGTGTGTGTGTGTGTGTGTGTACCTTGGCAGTAGGGGTTGGTTGGGTTGAAGTTGAGGGCGAACTCGTGGTTTGCAGCCTGTTAGATCAACAACAACAGTTTAGTTCACGTTTCTGATCCCGACAGGAAGTTTAATTCAAACTAATCACGACACCCGAAACGTCTTTCTTCTTCAAAATCAAGACAAAGAGTAAAACAATCTGAAGCCTGGAGGAATGCTGTGCTGTGATTGGTTGGTTGGTTGGCTCGAGGGCTGACCTGGAAGTCCGGAGGAAGTTTGGCTCCAAATCCGAACGCTGGGAAGAGTTTATCCCTGAAACAGGAAACAACAAAAAAAGTCACAAAAAGAAACAAATTGCCGTTAAGTGTTTTCCCATTCAGTTTCGGGTTCGGTGTTTTCGCAGTCTCTAAAGGTCGAGGTTGAGTGTGCGTACTCACGTGTCGTAGTCCTGGACCACTTGACCCACAGACCACAGAGCGGACAGGTACTGGTTCCCCCCGTCTGGACTCATGTAGTGGAGAGAGTTTGGCGAGCGAGGATCCCCATTAGAGCCGGTGAAGTCGATCCCAACCTGCAGCGTTCACACAACGTTCATCCACGGAGCCCGAACATACACTCCTCCCTTTATACTCAACATGGTCACCTCATTGACACTTTAACTCCTGACTAAACATCTGAACATATTTCACTTTCTGGATCTTCAAAACAAACAGCTCGTATTTATTTTTATTTTTTATTATTATTTCAATTCTGCAAACTTGAATGTTAAAAGGAGATTTAAAAGAAATGTCGACATACGGTGAAGTTGATCTGGCAGCCGCCCATCACGTAGTCCAGGAAGCTGTACTGAGTCAACAGCTGCAAACACACACACACACACACACACACATTTCAACACCAAAGTAATCAATGCATCTACGAACAAACTTGAAAATACAAAACTCAAAAACAAAATGTAATGTACATAAAGAGAAAAGAAAGAACACATGTAGCTGCGATTACTGACAGAAAGAAGTGTTTTTTTAAACATGTGGTTAAAGCAGGGAACTCTGGGTAATGCGTCCTCTCACCTTGCAGCTCTTCACAGAGACGACTCCAGAGTTCTTGTAGCTCTTCTTCTTCTTCTGTTTCTCGGGGTGGACACAGTCGAACTCCACCTGGAGAGCAACACGCAGACGTTTCATCAACGCGCCCACAAAACCAAATGGAAACCTTTCAGCTGTTTGAATCTCGTCCGCGAGCTCACCGGCGAGCCGTGTGCAGCTTTCTGCAGCTCAGAGACTTTAGTGGTGAAAGAACCAATCAGGTCGTGAGATCCATCGCTGTCGTGGTCAGAACAGTCCACCTGCAGAGGACAAAGGACTCCTCTTACACGCCGTGTTGACCGTGTGTTGTTATTGGTCGTTTTGCTCTGAGGTGGGACGTACCTTCAGGGGTCGCTCGAGGTCGCTGCAGCAGAACGTCTGCAGAGGAACGGAGAACTTCTTCCAGGTAGGACTCAGATTGTTTTTCACCACCTGAACAAAAACACACACAAACCAGAGCGTGATGACAAACAAGGTCAAAGTCTAATCCATCACCTCGGCTCATCCCTCCCATCTCTCCTCCCAACCTTATCCGTCTCTCTTCAGCCGTCTTACCCAGCAAAAGACAAACATGTCCCCAAAACACACGTTCAGACTTCTTGTTTTTACACATTAAGTGACTGATCATGGCGTCTCATCACGGAGTGCAGTGACTGAGAACAGCAGCAGCTCAAATCAAACAGAGCCAAAGTCACCAAGAGATCGAATATCCTCAACGCAGGAGAATAACAAAACACTAATTAGTCAATTAAATATAAACATTGGTGATCATGTAGTTGTACAGTTAAAGTCTAATAACCCCTTTGTTGCACATTTAAGCGTGTGTGTGTGCGTGTGTGTGTGTGTACCTCTGTTCGGTGGACCAGCTGCCACTTTCCATCGTCTCCTTTTCTAAAAATCTCCAGGAAGGGATCGGACTTTCCAAATGTATCCTGAGAGGAAAAAGGTGAAAAATGATTATTATTTTTATTTTTTTTAAACACACTCAGACGAAGGTTGTGTTCTTCTGCGTTTGTGTGGATTTTATTAGTCCTGACTTCTCGGCCTTCCCTCGTTTCCGTCGCCTACATCGACTAAATGAAAGAAGCTGCTGAAACTTGAGCCCGCCTTAACCGCAGAGTTCACGATGAGCAACATCTTTAAAAAGAGAAGAAGAAGAAAGACGGAGAGGAGCACATTTACCTTCTTATCAAGCTTTCTCGCCTCCAACTCCAACTGAATGGCTCTGTTGTCCTTTATCTCCTCTGCAGTGATCTGCACACACACACACACACTTATTACTGCCATGTAAATATCGTTCCATCATCACAAAGAATTATAAAATGTAAAACTATAATTCAACATAGCGATTCATTGTACTGTACTCAAATTCATAATTTTAACATCACACACACACACACACACACACACACACACACACACACACACACAAACACACACACACACACACACACACACACACACACACACACACACTCTCTGTACTGACAGTGATGGCTCCTTTCCCTGCAGGTTTGCCTTTCTTCAGCTGCAGAGGTCGGGTTATAGTTTTACTGGAGACGATCTGAAACACAAAACAGAGATGCTTCGTGTTCGGCAGTATCCATGACAACACACTCCCATCATGCATCAGTGATGAAAAAAGCGGTAAGAGTAGAACACTGGAGAATGCGCCGAGTAAAATGTAGAAACTGATTGTTCAGATATTAATATTAATAATAATGACATCAGCCCACTTTGACCACCAGGGGGAGCTAACACATCACATATCAGAAGCACTGCAGAATAATCTCATTTCAACTGAAGAGTTCAACATCATTAACAGTGAATGATGTGATGATGTAGTTCTGTTATTCTCATGTTGGTCGGGTTCTGTTGCTGGGTTTGATGTAGCTGGTCGTGTGTCTCATCAGTGGGTTGCTCTGTTGTTGTTGTTGTTGTTGTTGTTGTTGTGGTGTTTGCATCTCCTCCAGTTTGAGGAGTTCTGCTCGTTCTGGTCAGAAATCTTTGTGAAGAACACTTCCTGTTTTAATATTCAGTCTTTTAAACTGGAGAATGTGTTTGCAGATAAAATGAATTTTTGGTTTAAGCACCAACAGAAAGACCAAATCTGTTCAGGAATCCTAAAAACTAAAAAAACATCCAAATAACTTTTTAAGCTTTTCATTCTCCGGTACGTTTCGCCCGCCGTGAGAGAAGTCTGCTCTGAGTCTCTGTGTGGCGTACCTGTCCCAGAGTTAGCTCCACCCCTCCCAGGTAGTCATCATCGCCCAGGTCAGCGCTTTTGTTGTCGATGTCGTAGACCCCCAGCTTCAGATTCTGAACGCTCTCGAAGTGATAATCGAGCCTGAGCCGCTGACTGAAGGACGGACTGGACGAGTTCATCAAACGCTCGGTGCGACCCAGCTGACAGAGACACAAAGAGGACGGACGTTCATTAAAAAAAAAAAAGGACGTCAACAGTCGATCGTACAAAGAGTCGCTGTGGGAATGTTACCTCGGTCCAGCTGTCTGCTCCTGTCTTCTGCAGCAGCACGCACAGAGGATCCGACTTTGAGCCGACATCTTTGTCCAGCAGGTCAGTACAGGAGACGCTCAGCTCCACTTTAGAGACGCAGTCCGCCATCTGAGGAAGGGGGGGAGAGATGGACAGATCAGAAGATGAGACGTTAACGATAAAACCGTCTGATGGCTGTTACTGAAAAAAACATCTGAAAACTAAAAAAACTGGAAGTACTGAATTAGCACATCTATCGTCTTTCGTCAGACGTCACTGTGCGTGTGTTCACAGCCACATCCTGGTGATTTCAACATCCAGTCTGATTGGTCGCCTTCACGCGACAAGAATCAAAAATAAACACAAACCACCTTCTGAGTCATCAGCAGCCTCAGGTGGAGACGAGAGACAAAAAAAAAATCTGCAGCACAGGATGGAAGACGAGAGCGGAAACAAATCACGCACGAAACCAGCGACGTGAGGAACCTGGGTGCAACATTTGTCAGCAAACAATTCCCAGAAAAATGATAAATCATTGGGACGATTGATACACCAAGAGAAACACCGATCTCCTGTAGAAGTGTGACAGGAAACGAGGAGCTCTTAGCTCCTCCCTCTTATAAAGATCATCAGAAGTGTTTCCATGACGACGTGTCTGAAGAACTCTAAACACTGAGTTAGTGTTCGATGAGCGTTTTTATCTGCTGCACATGCAAAGGAGGCCGACCGTGCTCGCGTACACAGTGAACTTCTCATCAGCAGGTATCACACTTAACTTACTTTGTCCTGCTCCAGTTCACAACACTTTTATCACAAGGTCTTCACCCTGCTCTTTGTTATATTCTGTACAAACATGAATCCATCCTGGCACTAAGTCATACAGCTGGGGGGAGGGGCAGAGCTTTGACCTTTGACCCTCAGGTCATTGTTTTAGAGCTCTTCTGAGGAAGACTATAAAACTTCAGGTCTCATTTACCGAGTGCACTAACATGTCAAACAACAAATGAGCCATGTCTTGCTCTTTTTGCACTTTAATAACATGGCAGGAATTCCCATTTCGGTTTGTGTTGATCTTATTGTGTGGTTTTATATTTTATTATGTTGTCTGATTTATTTTTTTCTCGTAATGTTTTTACGTCTCTGTTTTTAATGGGGATGTTGTCCTCTGTGTGCTCTGGCTGCAATACAATTTCCCCCTGAGGGACCATAAAGAATCTAAATGAAATGACCGAGCAGCACCTGAAGGCAACACCTTGCACATTTGCACGTTTCTATTTTCAGTTAATTGTTAATATTTAATTATTACATTGCACACAGAGAGCACAGTCTACTGAAGTTAAAACTCCTTGTGTGTTAAACATACCTGATGAATAAAGCTAATTCTGACAGTGTGAGTACTGAACTGAACGAGCAGCACCTGAAGGCATCACCAGCATGACAGTGTTAGTACTTTCACAAAGCTCGTAAAAGTAGAAAACCCAGTTGAACCAGCACTGTTCCCAGTGAAACCAGCACAGTTACCGTCCTTCCGTCCTCTCTTTGTCTCACGGACAAACATACTTTCGAAATGACCTTCTCACATCAGCGTTTTATTTTTACGTTATTCAAACCACATGAAAGAAAACCAATGCGGATGGAAACTATTAACACAGTAAAGGAAATGAAGCATTTTCAGCAGGAATAAACACACCTAACACTTCAGTAATCGTTACTTGAGGACTCTGTTGAGCTCTTTAAAAGGACTTACCGCAGCTGGATTTAGTTTGTCTTTTTTTTTTTAACCGACACTGAGAGAGAAAACGCCCGTTTGTCTCCGTCTAGCTGTCCGCGTTAACAGGGAGCGGCAGTTACTCACACCGCCCTCTGATTGGACAGGCAGCTACACACACGCGTTCTTATTGGACAAGATGCGCGTCAGTCACAACCTCTGTACCGCAGCATCAACACAATCAGAGATTCTGATCCGACGCCTTCAGAATAAAAGCATATGGAACAAAATAGACCAAAAGTGTTCCTAAAAGCCAGTAAGCTCGCTTTTTTTAGTCGTCCAATGGAATCTAAGCAGCATTTAGAGGTACTGTCATTATAATTTACAAACATAAGCAGTAGTGTTTGTACATTCTGACTATTAATATATCACAAGATCTACGTATCTTATTGTTCTTGCTGGTTTACAGTATTTATTTGTTTGATTTATCTTTAAACACGTCCCACTTCCACAACCATGAACTTAATCCGAATGTCACTTTAAACTTCCCTCATCCACCGACAAAAGACATCATACAGTTTTGCATGTCTGTGCTTTTATGTTGAAAGCCATTCAGTTAATTTGGAAGTTATGTTGCTGAAGCAAGAAGTACTCAAGGCTTGTGTTCAGGCTGATGAGGAGAACAGAGAAGGTCACAGGAAACAGGAGTTTCATAAGTTGGAGGGAGAAGTGAGAAGCAAAGATAACGTTATGAACACAGCACAAACAAACCTCCTCAGGAGAACAAACACTTGAGTATGTTTTCACTTCCTGTGCAGCAGACTCTCAGTGGAGTCAGTAAAAAACACAGCAGGCCATCGCTTCACAAATACGAAAAAGAACAGGGAAGATCACAACATAGAAAAATCACAGTCCTGGGAAAGGCAGACACAAAGAACCAGCATGTAAAGAAAACGTCAAAATCCCACAGTCACACACAGACACACAGTCTGCCTCATTTGAACACATCACATCACTCTCAGACGGTCCATCTTTTGTCCCTGAGGTGATCAACCCTCCACAGTCTCCATCATCATGACCAATTCACTCACTTCTGTTGGACTGAATTTCATGAAATGCTTTTACAAAAGGAAAAGTTTAGAGCTGAAACAAGGTCAGGTACAATAAACTGCACACGCCAGTGTCAGAAACATTGGAAAGATACACAAAGTCTGGCCTCTGAGGAACAAGTGACCTATGATTGAACTGAATGTTCATTATTTCTTCCCATTTCTAGTTTTTCTTCTTCTGTTTAAATGACTAACACTGTTGCGCTTCAAATACCTACGGAAGCACGGAGTGGACAAACATCCATCCATTTTATTTTACTCTGATTTATTGCACCCTGTGGATTGTCATTGTTTTCTAAAGATCTGAACTTCTTGGCATCTCTGGATAACAATCCTGCTTTTCCCTGCAGCAACGACTTCCTGTCTGGAGATTTTAAGTAAACGGGCAAAACTAGCAACGTTATCCAGATCTCAAGAAAACTAACAAACTGTGTTTATCAAGAGAATATAGACGGAGTAAAATAAAATGCACGGATAGGCTTCCTGTCAGGGCTTCTGTAGAAACAAATCTATTTATTTGGAGGATGTTATATAATGGTTTTGGATCAGTGCGGACTGGCTGATTTGCTTCGACCTGACTCTCAGCTGTAGGGAGGGAGCTCACTAATTCATGACTCAGGATTTTAATAGCTCGGTCCTAATCTTCATGGCTCCACCTCACAATATACTGGCCACCATACAGCATCTACAGGTCATCTGACATTGACGACCATGCATCAGCTAGAATGCGCTGTGCATTAATTATCCTCTTCATGTAAACACCTCGTTTCTATTCATCACTCGTATACAATTTATGATTTTTGGAGGCTTAAGTTAAGACTAACCTTAAATGTAACGTCTCATTTATCTTTTAATTGACTCATTTTGTGTTTTTATGGATCATTTTCGTCACTCACCTGCAGGTCTCGCCTTCTCTGTTTGTCTATTGATCAGCTGGAAGGAGGGGAGGGGGGGGCAACTTCAGCAAGTAAATAACAGACAGCTCAGTGCCAACTGCTCAATGATCATTTTTACACCCACAGACACACACACACACACACACACACACACACACACAGACTATTCAGACTCACATCCTTTGAAGACGACAAGTCCATCAACAGGGATGCTCCTTTTCTTTCCCAGCACATTTTTCTGCACACACGACGCCAACCTCACAACGTTTGACCATCAGTCACTCATCTCGACAGTGTTTCACTTCATTTTATTCAGGTCTATACATCTAATTCTTACACACACACACAGACACAGCTTCAAACAGCGTAACACATTGAGGGCAACCACTTCCTGAAAGCAGCAGCAGCAGCAGTCTCATTCAGACAAAACTAATTCCACGGATGCCCTCTGCTAGTTACGTGCAATATAACAAACCTCATGAAAGAGAGACCGCCTGTGTCATCAGCCAACAGAGCAACCTTTACAAGATGCTGTGCTGAATAATGAGATTTAACGAAATAATGTTGAGGAACCCTGATCGAAAAATCTTTACCTCAAGACATTTGGCCCTCTGTTTTTTTCCCCACAAGGAAATGCTTACTGTGTGAAGCGTTTGTGCACTAAGAAGAAAAGGTGCTGGTGCTCAGAAAAAACCTGTTTTACCTCATCATACCGCTCCATTCACTGAGTCGGGTCAAACATGTTTCAGAAACTCCTGTAGCTCTCGGCTCCAGCATGAACCGTGTTGGATGCTGAATATCTATGGGCTCCAAAAGTACAGTAAATACAGCTGAATGAATTTGAGTATGTTGACTCACTGTTAGGCCTTTAGCCACGTAGCTTTGCACTAGCCTAGATGTTAGCATCACTGTGGAGGTGGCTGCTTATTTTTGTACCAGTAAAAGCTGCTCTCTCCTGAGGCTGTAATGGCAAAACATGAAGGGATCATCAGACTGAAGAACGCAGAAAAACTACAGTAAAAGTTTGGATTTTAAGTTGCTATGGCAACGGAAAAGATGCTCAATCTAGATGTGTGAAATTATAGGACAGGCATTGGAACTGAGTACACATCCATGAATATTAATCATGAATGCTCTGCGTTAATTAACACGGATGTTCATATGAACATTATTAATGAAACATTTAACTTTCAGTAAATTTGGTTTCTTCTTTTTCTGTCAACATCACTTTCATGTTTTCTACCAACTCAAGTCAGCGGACTTCCATTTGCTCCGGACTCTCCAAAGTGACGAGACAGCTTAACACTGATGGTATCATGTGTGGTGCCGACCATGGAGGAGAGAGAGAGAGAGTCCCAATTCCAATCCGGCCCTCATTGGCTACAGAAGCCTTGGAGCAGTAAATGAAGCGTCCTCATTGGTCAAATGAGATGCCAGTTAATGTTCACTTTAACTTGCTTTACTATTAACGGCTAAGGATGAGTAAAATACTGAAATTGAATATTTCCTTTGTAATGAAGCCAAACTCCTGTGGAGGTGCTGCCATACTGTATCAGAATGGACTGTAATATTATATTCATCTGTGTGTTATTACATTGAAATCAAAGGATATTGATCCATGTTGAATTCAAATCAGTTTGAATAAACTCAGCCCTAACAACAGATTACCTGATATCTCTCTTCATAGATTTACAATGAAGGTGGTCAATTCTTTTTATTAAGTGTGTCCCCATCTGACAACAGCTGTCGTGTTCATAGGAGAAAAAAAAAAACGTTGGTTGCCCAACATTAACACTGGGTATAGCCAACAGCTGAGGTGGTAATTTCAGTGATAAAATCTGTGGTTTAGACCAACGATTAAGAAACTCAAATGAATCCATCAAACAGATGAATTAGCATCATCGAAGAGGGAAAAGCAGACACTCAGAAAAAGCTGATTGCAGGTGAGCATCAGGAATGTCCTTTTATTAGCCAAAAAGCAGAGGAGACCCCACATCATGTATGGTAATACGTTCATACAAGTATGTTCACACTGACAGTAGAAACAAAAAAATTAAGTTTCGAGAAGTGGAAAAAGCCAAAACATGATCATCAAAGATACAACAGAAATCTACAAAACTAAAAACACTATTGACTTTATCTCAGCCTTCTACAGTCAAAACAACAATTTAGCATGATCTGTGAGGGGGGGAGGGAGAGAGAGAGCGAGCAAGAGAGAGAGAGAGGGGGGGGGCAGCATTGTTAGAACACAGCAACATCAAAAAATGTGACAGAAAAAAAGATTCAACAGCCAAAAATTAATTTCGAAATAAAAAAAATTCGCGTCAGCGATCTGTCCATCTCCCATCCTCCACAGAGCAACAAAAGCGTTTCTGCAACATACAATGGCATTGATAGTTTACTCTAGCAATAGTGTGTAATACTTGAGTGAGAGCAATATCTTTTTTTTCTCATAAACACAGGGCATGTTTACCGTAGTCACAGAGCACAAACATTTGTTTATGAACACAGCTTTTTAGCATAATTTTTACCATAGCAACAATTTATCTGAAGACTTTTAGAGCAAGAACAGAGAGACAACATTTCATTGTGCTTGAAAAATGTACAAACATAGCAACAGACGTCACCGTAGCCAAAGAGCGTTTAAAGATTGAAACATTGCAACAAATCTCAACAAAGCAACAACAACAGAGCATGAACATTTTTACCGTGGCAACTTTCTGTGGCTTTAACAGTATTTACCCAAAGCAACAGAGCATGTTAAGATACAACCATAAACCACAGCAGCGCAGGGTATAAAGCACATACAGCAACGAGGTCTTTCAGGAGCATCGTTTTACCACAGCAAAAAGATAGACGTTCAGTGTGTCCGCTCTGGGTACGTATAGAAAGAAAGCTTCGTGAAAGAAACACAAATTCAGCCACAACATTTTGTGCAACCAGTCTGTAGAGGCTCTGCAGAAAAGCACAACGCCTGGATCAACGTCTTTCTATTGAACAGGCTGTAGGGGGCGAGTCTTACCTGCCAATACTATAACGGAGGGAGGTTTAGTAACGACGGACAGTCATTAGCGAGGACAAGTTTTAAACGTATCTGCTTGTAGCGGAGTTTAAGTCCAGATCAGGGTTGGGTTTGTTGCCCCAGGATAGTCGGTGAAGGTGTGCGGCGTAACATCTTTTATGTACAGTCAAGTTCTTTTTTGGGGGGGCAGGGATTTAACCAAGGCTTATCTTGACCTTACGTGCACCAATAGGTCGGTCATTGAGGTCCATGACTGCAGCAGAGGCCTCCTCATGGTTTTGAAAGGCCACCATAGCCTCACCAGTCGGCAGGCCTTTCTCACTAAACTGCAGGCAGACGGAGCCTGGCAAGACCTGGTAGCCATAGAAGAAGTCCATTATCTCATCTACTGTTACAGTGAATGGCATGTTCTGTAGCTTAACGATTGTTGGGCCAGAGGCGCCCCGTTGACCATTTGCATTGTTAGCTCCTCCAGGGTTGGGCTGGTTGCGGAGACCATCAGCTCCTGGTGTAAAAACCTGCTGACCCGCAGTAGCCCCAGCCCCTGGATGCCCTTGGTTGTTGTTGGCCCCTCCTCCCCGGTTCTGTCCTCCCCCGCCTCCTTTTCTGTTTGCACTTTCAAAGGGCACTAATCCTCTCAGGCCATCCTGGCCAAATGGGGAACCTCCTGGCGCTCCAGGTCGAAAGCCGGGAGGCTCCAATATAGGAGCTCCAGGAAGACCAGCAACAAGTGGTGGAGCCACTCCCAGATTAACGTCCCCTAACCCTGCCGCCAGAGGAGGAAGAGGAGGTGGGCCCGCCAATCCGTTCCCTGGGGCTGAGAATGGAGTCACGAAGGGTGCACTGTTGAGATTCCCCATGGTGTTTCTGAGAAAGTTAAACTCGTCTCCCATCCCTGCAAAAGGGTTAATGTGGGGCTGCTGGGGACTGGGCTGAGCTTGCTGATGCTGGTTCTGATTTTGGTTTAAATGGCTCTGGTTGCGTTGGCCTCTCTTATTCTGGGGAGGAGGATTCCTCTCAATTTCCTTCATCTGCTCAAAAGTCACAAGGTGGACAAAGGCATCACGTCCATTGAGTTTTTGGCGGTGGAGTCTTTCAGCTTTGCGTGCATCTTCCTCAGTCCGTAGCTGGAAGATGGCCTGCCCTAACCCATTACCATGGCTATCTGTCAGAACCTTTAGGGTGTCCTCATAGAGCCCCACACCCTCCAAGAATGCTCGGACATCCTTCTTGGACACATTGTAAGGTATGTTGGTAATGTGGGCACAATTCCTGGGAGATTTTGATCCATCCTGATTCTTGCCTTCACCCTGTGCTGCTTCACGTTTGCGAATCATGTCGATCTTCTCAAGCATTCCTTTCCGGCCTATTGGATGGACCTGGATGAAGCGAGTGCCCATGTATTGCATGTGAGCACCGAGAGCGGTCTTGTAGTCCTGTTCCGTTTTGAACTCGAGGAAGCCTTCTCCTGTGGCACGTCCATTTGGCCCGTAGGCAATGTAGACACTGTCCTCTATTATTGCTAAATTGCCAAAGAACTCTTTTATCTGTTTTTTGTCTGCTTCGTAGGGAAGGCCTTTTAAGTAGACGCAGAACTCTTGCCGATGGGGAGACCGAGATCTTCCTCGCTGTTCCCGACCGCCTGTCCCTGACCCAGGATTACCTCGACGGTGCTGCTGGTCGAGTTGGTCGTTATTAGATTTGCCGCTATTGTGAATAGCAAGACCTGTTGCCATGTCATTTAGACCTGCCCATTGTCTTTCAGAGCCTGGGGTTATTTCAATAAACCTTTGGCCCATCATGCCCCCTCCACGTTTTACAGCTTCAAAACATTCCTGGGGAGAGAAGAACTTGACCATAGCCCTTCCAGTAGGCCGGCCCTGTCCGTCTCTCATCAGACGAACCCCATCGACCCCAAGACCCCGGAAAAAAGCTCTCACCTCCACCTCTGAGCAGGAGAATGGGAGGTTCTGCAGAAGGACAAACAACTCATCAGGATTGCCTGCTCCACCTGCTGCAGCCGCAGCAGCGGCCTTCATGTGGGCCTGGAGGCCAAGAGAGGCTAGGGGGGAGAGAGGATTAAATAGCATGGGGTTTGGCGTTCCAAGAGGGAGGCCTGAGCCTAGACCACCTGGTGGAGGTAGGGAAGGGTTGAAGGGAGGCATAGAGGACATGTGTTGGAGATGGGACATCGGAGGCATTGGAGGTCCCTGGGACAGTTGGGAGACAGTTGGTACAGGGGGGAGGGAGGACACCGGAGGAGGAACAGGAATGGTGGGTAGTGTAGGCATTGGGGGCATGGAAGGCATGCTTGGAAGTGGAGGGATAGGTGGTGGTCCTGCATTGAGCGATGCAAGGGCTGTGGTGATTGTAGGGGCAGAGCTGTAGCTGTTGGGAAAGCTAGGCACCACACTGGCCATTGTCTTGATGCTTGGTGGCTCCTGAGATGAGCTTGCTGATGTCACTGAGGCGGAAGGGTTACCGAAACCCTGATTTCCATGACCGCCACTTCTCCCCCCTGCCCCTTGCTGTACTGTGGGTATGGGAGTGGCTGCCTGACGATTTACATTCCCTGCTGTAGGTGCAGCTGTTTCAGCACCTGCACCGGCCTCAAACCTTCGACGACTGAGCTCGATCATGTTCTGCATTTCAGTCTTGCTGCTAAGCAACAGTGACACCTTGGAGCCCTTGATGGACCCACCCGTACGCATCATCCCCAGCCGAGCATCCTCATCGGTGGCAAAGACGATGAAGGCTTCGCCATGCTCACCACCTACAATGTGCACTCCCCCGTCAGGGATGGTGAGGCCAGAGAAGAAGTGTCTGATGTCCATGGTGCCGGCCACTATGGGCAGACCCTGCAGCCTGATGACTACCGCCATACTGACTGCAAAACAACAGCCCTACAACCTGGGGAGAAAGTAACACTTCCATCAGATGAAAAGCAGAAAAGGAGGACCAGTGGTTTCCAGATGTTTCCTCAGGACACTCACATTTGACTTTAGAGTCTAATAAAGACTAGACACAGAGTAGTTGTACTCAGTTTCTTAAGAATAACCAAAAAACCACAGTTAAACTTTGTGGGTCCTGACATTTGAAAACCAGAGGTGTTTTGAAAGGTTTTTGGTTGAAACAATTTGCATGAAAATTGTCTAACAACTAACAAAGCTCTCATCCATCTGCAGTTTTAATAAGTGTCATAATCTTGCTTCAAGTGTTTCAAAATAATAAGATCATGCTGATAGTCAAGACTTTGTTTAGCACCAACAGAGGAACTCTGAAGCACTAACACAGCTCCACTGTTAATTTCCAACGGCTGAAAAAAATAGACAGCAAATCATACAGGAATGGCACTTCTTTTAAATCAACTTATTATATAAAGACGGGTGACTAATAAGAGGAAAAACCAACACGTAATTTGTTGATTGTTTCGACAGCACTGCCAAAAAGATCTCCTGAGTATTCTTCAATCAGCAAACCGTTCAGTGACCCCTTGTTCAAATGAATCGGGTATCGTCATCCTGGAGAAACAACTAACATCGGGATTCACATTTTTCATCAAAGTATAAATTTGATCAACCAAGACATTGTATTGGTTGGTGGTAACCCTTCTTGCAAAGTGACGCACAGCAAAATCAGTATGGCAAAGTGACCACATGCCCTCAGTGTCGGGCCAATGATCAGGTTTTTCCTTTAATTTGTCACCTGCTGTATATACATGTACGAAGGCTCACACACATTCACACTTTCATAAACACGCACGCAAGGTAATATGGGATTCAAATGTCTTATTTTTGGCTGAATCTGAACGAGAGTGTTAGCTAGCTAAACTCATTAGTTTTCCTTATCTTTTTAAGTTAGCATGCAAGCATGCACCATGGGCAGGTACATGGCCCAAAAATCCTCCAAAATCGAGTCCACATGATGTGACTGAAAACTCGCACCGTTTTTTTTTTATTCGCTCAGAAGGTTTTAGAGTTGATGCAGACAAACCGAATGATGTTAAATCACTTTCCTTGTGAGTGTCACTCAAACAGCTCAGCCTTCTGCTAGTCTACACAATGAACTTTTTGATGCAACTTATTTTCTTGGAAATTCAATCATTCAGTATGCAAATAAATATGCAACCTTATTTGCAGGAAGATAACTAAAACTTTAAATCTCCCAAGAATCAGTCTGTGTATCAGCCCCAAACTTGTTTCTTTAAAATTACCACTACTGTCTACCATGCGGTACAGAGATATTGAAGAACAGCTTGATGAATCTCATGCAACTTGCAACTCACCAATGCAACTAAGCTCTGTATAGTTTTCCTGTTAAACAGACAGAAGAGTTCTGCGGGATACTCAAACCTGGTGAAAGGGTCAGAAAACATGGAAATTCATGGATGTATTCAACGTCATAGTCAAACAAAAGTTTAATGTTTACATAAAGGTTTGGTATTTTCAGCAGTCGGTAGGTTATACTTCATCCTGTCAGCAACGGGCTCTTATGCACATTCAAAAGATATTGTGTTTATAAGGCATAGGGTGATGTGTGAATTGGCCGAACTAAAATGTTTCTTCAACAATTAAAGACAATTCTTGATCTAAATATCTCAACACCAACAAGAGACTTTACAAGCCAAGGGTGGAACAAATGCAGACTAGACTCAAACTTGCAAGCTGAGTGAACTACCAAGCAACCAACCAACAACACCCTGCAAAGACCAAGATGATACCCAGAACCTATCTGGTAGGCAGAAAGCCAGCAACACAAAGGTGAGTAGGTCTGCTCCTGCAGCCTTCTTAATCCTGAAGCAGCATCAAATTTGCAGACAGCACTTCGACAACGGCATTACGCCGAACAAGAAAGCAACCTTTCAACCAGCAAATCTGCAACACATTATCAAAAAACACATCAGCATCATCTTTACAGAAGCAACAGCAGTGTGGTTTCAACCAGAGCAAAGAGAACATCATTTAAAGAAAAGCAATTTCAGATACAGGTAAACAAGCGCAAAAATTAGCATAATGTCATCCAGCACAACATTAGCATTACATCAACCAGAGCAACATCAGCAACTGATAAGACAACACAGCACCAAACAGCAGCTGATCAGAAGAGAGAACAAACAGGAGGAGAAGAGCAGTGAAACATTCACTGACAAAAACATGTCCAACTGAGACAACAATAAGAAGACCAATGCATCCCCTGCTTCCCAAACGTTTCTCAGTACTGAGACACATTTTCCAGTTTCAGTGCTTTAACAAACCATGGTCCAGGAACGGGAAAAAACTAGAGCTTGGCTTTTATGGGATGTTTGGCCAAACACAGATAGCAGTTTTTGAGGGTCAATTACCCAGAAATAGAAATGGAGAAAGAGAAGCGCGAGTCTGAGGAAATGCTTGTTGGCTCGAAACGTTCCTCGTCAATAAGTCCTTAAACTGCAAAAATTGAGTATACACTCTGCAGTGTTTAGTATACACTTGACACTGCAAATGTACTCAGAAGGTGTAAAAAGTGACTTAATGAAAGAATACTAAGCAAGCCAATTCCAAAGTTAACTCTTCTCACCAAGCTGTGATATCCTGTGTAAATGTTCTGCAGAGTGCTGACGCTATTTTAAAATATGGAGTCTCTACAGAATAAGTAACATGATCACACAATTCCAAAATCATCCTCTTAGCTTTCCTGTCGACTATCATCTTTACACAACTTTTTATTTCGGCCGGAAACAGAAAACGTGCATATTTCAAAGACAGGCCCGTGTCTTCCCTGGAAACATCGGTCAGCAGATGGATCAATTAGGCTCTAGTTAAAGCCCATACATATCTCCACAATGGACATCTCACTTGACACTCAACTCCATATTTCATTACTGTGCAACTCATACAAGTAGCTTGTTAAAAATGCATACAATACCGGGGTGCAGCTGCTACCACAGCATTCAACAAGATGCAAAGCTTCATCAATAGCGGAAATGATTTCAGTGTCTCAGCAATGACAATTCCCACTAACACTGACATTTGATTGACAACTCATCAAACCATTCTTCCAAGATTGGCTTTTTGATGGACTTCAGCTTGACCTGTTACTTCTGGGTGAAACACAAACAAGAGCAAAAAGGATAAACAGAGCCAGAGAGGAAACAGCAGCCAATAATTTGTGAGAGAAACCAGAGGGTCCAGAGTTTGGTTGAAAGGTTCAACCTGAAGCTTCAAGGCGCAATCATTAAAAGAGAAGAAACCCAAAACAAGCAGAAGATACACAACATATTTAGGTAGAAAACCAGAGAGAAAATCAAACATGGCAATCTCAGGACAAAGAGCGTAAACACTGACATGATTCAACGCTGTAATGTAGAAACATCCATGTTAAAATTCACCTCAAAACAGCAACAAGAAGGGAGCTGAACAGGGAAAGTAGATTTCCAGTCAATGATAAACTCAAACACATTTTCAGGGCAAAAAAAATAAGAAATCTCCACACAAGAACCAACTCTGACATCCAACCTCAACAAACAGGGGAATCAGACCGGATCTGTCATGACCTGGACCACACAGCGTTTACCAAACCTTTTACTGGAATCAAGACCTTGACCGCTCCACCTATTTTAAAATATTAACCCCCCCTCTATTGTGAAACCAACACAATCACATGCCCATGCACTGCCAGTTTATATTAGGTTGCCAATATTGAAATTATCCACCAGAAGCTAACATTTAGCTTGAGTTATAGATGAAATAACAGAAACCCTTACAAGCTATTGTCGATTTTTTTTTTTTTTTTAAATCTGTGTTAATATGCCATAGACATGTATGGATGATAGATGAATATTCAAAGTAATGACACTATACATGGTCTGGGGCACTTAGTATTTGATTGATGGAACAAGTTCATTCAAACTCAAATTCTTTACACAACTCAGATGATATTTTCTTTTATCGTGCATGGACTTTACAACTATTGCCACAAAGTGATGGCACAGCCTGGACATTTTCCAAACAGAAAAGAATCATCAGTTTCAACTTTCCGAACTGTGATGGTGTCAAAACGTTCACTTTGATCATCATGTGTCGGCTATCATTAATTACACATCTGCAGTGTTCAATATATCACCCTTGTTGTTGCTAGTTTGACTTTCAATATGTTTATACCCATTATTATTATTCACTATAATTGTCAAGGCAATCTTTCATGCAACATTGCAGTGCTGACTCAGCTGGTTTCTTCCAAATTTAAAAGGTGCACTACATAGATTTGGTGGTAATATTTGAAAGTTGGATAATTTAAACAATTCTATGCTATATTTTATAAACTGAATACACAAGCTTTATTCAGACAAAAAAAGGGTCCCTGGAACACAGGACCTAAAAAAGTTTAATTATAGATTAACAATTATTATTATTAATTGTTTTCACAATTATAGATTAATTGTGAAAAATCGAATAGAAAGATGTCCATTTAATGTCATTTCTACCAAAGTTAAATTTTGCAGGTTTGAAAAGCAAAAAAACAAACAATCATTTCATTTGCAGAACCAATACAAGAAAAGGACAAGTCAGTAAACTCTTAAAACACTGATCTTTAAACCACACTGTAATTAATGACTGTGACGTCAGATGAGTGGGCGGGGCTTGTCGCTGCGGACCATCATTGGGGGTAGCAACCGTTTGAAAATAAACGACAAAAAGTGAGCCTAACATCGGCAATTAGAGCTCAAACACATCATCCTCTTTAACCCGTATAGTTAATAAATTGGCAACAAAAATATCGATTGTTTGTGACGGTTAGCTTAGCTTGATGTAGCTCAAAGGGAAGGATGCTAAAGCTACAAGTCAACATTTAAAAAACGCAAAATAAAACCATGCCCGAACGATTAGCAAACAGTGGCTGTATTTTATATAATGGCCGACAATATGCCTTTCAAGCGAGCTCATCAAAGTCCCGTTTAACTAGTCAGACCCCAGCAGAAATAATGGACGAAGCTACGCTTAGCTACAAGCTAACTCGTTAGCTTCTTTAGCCACCTAGCTGGCAGCTAGCCTTCGCTTTGTGTGTGTGTGTTGAAGCGGAGAAAGATGCGAGCTTTTCAAGCGGCACCTAACTCGTTGTGTGAGTGCATAACTGAGCAGTCTGCCGCCGCTGGATTCTTACCGAGAAATTTCAACAAAAAGGTCTGAGTGTTTTTTAGCTCGCACACCGAGCTCTTCTCCCGTCCCTCTGCTGGCTGCCGCGGCACGAAATGTCGGCGCAAAACACCGCGAGACCACATGTAATCGCGAGACCTGCGAGTTTGCGTGCATGAATTCAGAGCAACAACGCCCCCTACCGGCGGTTGAGATAGATAGATAGATAGATAGATAGATAGATAGATAGATAGATAGATAGATAGATAGATAGATAGATAGATAGATAGATAGATAGATAGATAGATAGATAGATAGATAGATAGATAGATAGATAGATAGATAGATAGATAGATAGATAGATAGATAGATAGATAGATAGATAGATAGATAGATAGATAGATAGATAACGTAAAATACATTTCTTCTGAATAATTCATATAAAAACCTGGATAATGTTGAACTTTGAGATTGTTTTACATCACAGTAAATCCCTGACCTCAGCTTGCATCCCTTCCAGCAGCTGTGGCTTTAACACAACTGTGAGCTGCATGGGGCTTAACACCAAACTGTGCCGATGAACCTCACTAATGCTCTTTTGGCTGAGTGGGAACAAACAAGCCAGGCTCCAAAATGTGTTAGAAAGCCTTCCCAGAAGAGTGCATCCTGTTTGGCTGATTAGCTGGGTTTGATCACCAGCAAGGGATAGATGACAACAGATCTAAGCTTTTTTACTAAATGCACTGACATATCCTGCTGTTTGTTCTGTACTAATTTGTATTGTAAAGTTATATATTATGTTGTGTATGATATAAATAGTTTACATTAAAACTGGGGTCGTTGGAGAGAGAGTGAGGAATGACATGCAAGACTTGAACCCAGGCTGTCAGCTTGGACGACTATCATCTCTGTACATGAGTGGTGACCTGACCACTAGGCCATCAGGTTCCCTGCATTCAACAGCTATAGTAAAAAAGTTTTTTTTTTTTTTTTATCTCACTATTTTAAAGGTTGTACAGAAATGATTAAGACAGTTACCTCTTCACAATGCATTGCAACTTTTTGTGTGCACATCAACTCCTTTGAAATAAAGAACACAACCAAAGAAGAATACACAACCATTCTGGATCAACTTAAGGCTAAATAAGAAAGACATAAACAGCGGTTGCTAATTTACAGACCTTCAGATTTTATTTGCCTGAACAGCCCTTTATGTGTTTCTTTAGGGTAAATCTTACATAATAATATAATTGAGTGTGATAGTACGTACTTTCTTTTTTTCATCTTGATAAATTTGTGGATATATCTTTTAATTGTGTCAACCATGTGAGAATAATTCTTTTAGGTTTGTGAAGATGTACTACATACGTACATGTGTGAGAGATGTTATTACAGCAGTAGCAGAGTTATATTTCATCCAGCGCCAAGTGTCTGTTGTTGTCTGAGAGGAAGTTAATTAGATGTATTAGCTGTATTAGAGGAAGTTTTCTTCATGTGATGCAAAAAGCGTCATATTGCATCACATGAAGAAAACTTCCAGGCAAAGAAAGACACATTTTTCTCATCTCAGGGCAAAATGAGGGCTGGATTCACGACCATTCAACACTACTACCATGTTTCTAATGATACACAGCTTCTTGTAAATGGGTGAAGTATCCCTTTAACATAGATGTTTGGCATTTGGGTCAAGGAGATGAGTTCTTCATGCCTTATACAGAGTCAAGTATTTGTGGGCTGTCTGTCTAGCAGAAGTCATCCCCAACTCTCTCTCTCTCCATGATTTACGACTATCTTCTGTCCTGTCTCTCCACTAAAAGCAGAACATTCCTCCCAAAACACAAACAAATGTTATATAATTTCTATAAGTCACCTCTTATAATACGTTTTCTCCTTCTCTTAGGTTTGTGCCGTTGTTAATATCCATAATTTAATTCCAGGTGGACGCTGTCTTTTTATGACTGTAGCACAGGTGGACAATCTGAGACACATTTTTCACTTTGTGTGACAATAAAGTTAAAGCTGCATCTTCAGTCTGTTGTTGTTTCCATCCACACAGAATGAAAATAAACATTGACAGTGTTTAACGCCTCCAGTGAGTTAAACTCATGAATTATCTTCATAAGATCTTGAAGTAATATTTTCACTCTTACATGTCTTAAGTGCTCATAACATGTAGTTGTTTTGGTTTGGTTGGTCTTAAATTCATTTTTTATTGTACAGGGACTTTCCCATTGAGATGAAGAATCTCTCCTGTGTGCGCTAAATCAGCTCTAAAGATTCATTCTTGTATGCAGACACATGTATGCACCATCAGTGTAAACTAACAGAGGAGATAAATCCTGGTGCACGGAAACGCAACTCTTCCAAGAACACTAAAAAGATCAGAAATCATAACAAAGCTTTATTGCATAACCATGAAGCAGCTCTTTATTGGATGATAATAATAATAATCAGTAAGAGAAAGAGTAACAGTAGAAGACAGACTTTAATAAATATGAGAGTTCGAGGCTCAGATGACTACACACCCAGGAACAGAATACAAGACTTTAAAAAAATCCTCCCACACTGAGAGGATGAAAACTTTAAATATATCCGCCCATGTTTTCAGATCTTTATATTCAGACTTTCAGATATTAGATGTTTTCTTTTTCTCTCCACCATCCTGAGAATCCCCCTCCGTTGTGTTTAACAGTCTTGTAGATTGTTCCGTAGTTTAACAACATCATTCAAACGCTATAACATGCAGTAGTCCGGATTATCACTGAGAACTGCTGCCGATTCACTGACGTGATGCTAGAGATTATTGAACACTGATGTGGGGAAGAGAAGCGAACAGAGCGGGAGAGAATCTGTGACTCAGCGAGAGAAACGGTCTGACTCAGGGAGTTAGAAATGAATCATCAAATCAGCCATTTTGGATCTGCCGCCGTCAGTTTCCATCCCACGTCTCGCCTTAGTAACATTTCTTATTCCTCCAAACTGTTTTCACGTTGGTTTAACTCTCGGATAATTTCCAGGAGCCTGTTTGATGTTCTCATTGTGACATGTGTACTGGTGTGAGTTAGACTGTTTATCATTGAAAGTGTGTGTGGTTGATATTCTTGGACAGGTCAAATGAAAATTTTATAGATTTACAAAAGAGCCCGTATCACAAAGCAGGATTTGTTTATTTGTGTTTAAAGCCGTGCGCTGCACCAACTCAAATCTTAGCAAGTTCAAATCATCGTCTGTGTATCCAGGAGACGGCCTCCTGAAGGATCCCGAGGCGTTCCCTTCCAGCGAGCTCTGGGTATCTCACGACACTCAATAAAAGCCACTTTCATCTGACAAGTCCAGATAAACCTCTTATTTCAGTTCACAGAAACCTCTGAACACGGCCGGAGCTCCACTAAAGACTTAATCTAAGTGATTAAGCATGTCTAACATCAAAGCACTTCAAAAAATAATGACGTGTAATAAGCAAATGGACGAGTTAAGATTTGAGTTTTTGCAGCGTGCGGCTCGATTGCAGCCGATGAGGGACGAACGAGCCGAGTAAACGGACAGGAAGTGACGAGTGACGGAGACGTTTGAGATGTTAGAGCGCAGCAGCAACACTCGCTCTGGATGCTGTTTGGAGGGTAAGTAAGAGGAACTGTCAGGTAGCCAATGACTGTGATTGATCCGTGTGTGAGTCAATACAGCACAGACGACCGCCATCTTTAAGACCCAAAATCATCCATCTCTTTTCCAACAACTGAACATGTGGAGAAAACTCTTTAAAACACAACAAATAGAAGAACTCAAACCAAGCCGTCCACCATCTTCTTCTTATAATTCATGTAGATGAACCGAACGCTGGCCAGCTTCTGTAACGTCTGTCTTTCCTGGGGGGAAGTCCCAAGTGGACTCTGATGGGACTGTTTGGTCCTAAATTGTCTGAAGAATCCCGCCCCTTTTCACCCTGAATATATATATATATGAATAATAATCCTTTGTATGTCAACATTCATGGCTTAATGTTTGATTTATTTCAGCTTGCTGTACATAACTTTCTCTCCCTCAGTAATAACGTTAATTTTATGCCCAGTGTTGAATGTTGGATGTAACTGTCTGAACTGGAGCTTGATTAGTAAAACCCAGACGTTGGCCAACGTTGACGTTGCTAACCATCAACGAGAGCCAGACTAAGCTGACCTGACTTTGTGATACAGGACTGAGGTGTGGCAGCCTCCGACGGCTCGACACAGACGCAAAACATGTTGGCCCACGCGAGAGCCGAATACGTGCAGCAGAACGAACAGTTGGGAGTCAACTCTCTGAGCAAACATCTCCTGAGAAAAAGCTTCTACAGAGACACGGAGGAGCGACGGTTACAAACAGACTTCAAGTCGGACAGGAAGTTTGTGCGTGTTTGTGTGCAGGAAGGAGGAAAGCTGGTCCATGTCCCAGATTTCTCTGGGAGTCGTCGTCATAGTTGTCGGTGCCAGCCAGGAAGTAAACAGGAAGTGGAGGGAGGGGGGGGGGGGCGGGCGGCTAGTGCTGAGTCCAATTGATGCTCTTCAGGTCGATGCCGTCCTGAACCATCTCCCACAGAGGACTGAGACAGAAGGAGAGGAAGAGAGTCAGGTAGCTGCACCTCATAGTCAACGTTCCCATCAGCAGGAGGAGAGACGTGCACGCTCCGCATCGTATCAGGATCTGAGTACAGAGCTCAACACTGACCGCCCACTTTTTCTGCAGCTCTGCTTCTACAGGTTCATTTCACCCACTCAAATCCTCCACATCCGTTTCACTAAACCTTTAAATGAAGAGATTTAAGACTGAAACCGATCAGTGACCTCCATACTCCTGATTGTTTGATCCAAAAAGGTTTTTAAAAACCAAGGGAAGGCAGAGGTACAAGATTGTGAACTACTCCTCCCACAATGCACCTCTTCTTTCAGCCTAATAGTTGTACTACGACGTAGTTTGTGTTGTTTATTATATAAATTTCATTCATCGCAGCGTGACATTTTAAGCTAGCTGGTTAGCCTGCCGGCTTCGCTTGCGCTGCAGGCGGGTGGGAAACGTTGCCATGGTAACAGCAAGCTCAACCAATCAGAGACATCGCTGTGCTGCTCAATGATCGTAGGTAGTGTAGTTCTTTACAGCTTACAAACCTAATGAGTACCATTGTTTGGCACTCGGGCAGCTCGTGGTCAGTCGACCTTGGATTACAGCTCCAGTTTATTACAACGTGGGTCACCTTGAATTTCCCTCTGGATCAATAAAGTATCTATCTATCTATCTTTTATATCAGCGAGCTCATTACAGGTAAAGAGCGCCAACACGAGCTCAACGTGAGAGCTCGAGCTCGAGCTCACCTCATCTCTCGGAGTCTGCGGACCTGGTGGATGCACTTCTCTGCTGTGTAGTCCACTTCCTCCTCGGTGGTGAATCTGCCGATACCAAACCTAAGACACACAAACACGGGGCGAACATTAACATTATAACTGCACGAGAGGTCGGAGGGAATTGTCCACTTTCAAAGAGTGCAGGGGCTGGGAATTGAACCCCCAACCTTCTGACTGAGAGACGACACTGAGCCACAGTTACTTTCTTTAGGTCAGAAGGGAGAAAGGTCTCACCTGATGGAAGAGTGAGCCAGGTCCTCGTCTGCTCCGATGGCTCTGAGGACGTATGACGGCTCCAGAGAGGCTGACGTACAAGCACTGTAAACACACACACACACACACACACACACACACACACACACACACACAAAATATAAATTTTTTCGCCTTTAAATGGAAGTTTGAAAAGTGCGTCAACCGAAATGTAATCAAAGTTGTTTAAACAGTCACACAGCCTGAGTTTGACCTTCAGGACGAACAAACACAGGAATGCATTTCCTTCCTCACGACTCGTGTAAATCACATTTTTTAAATACTTTAAAGAGTGAAATGTGCACAAATATGTTTCGGCTTCTTCTCAGTGACCACGAGCGCGTGCATCCACGTGACTCACGCCTATTTACAAATGAATCCCTGCTGATGAAGCTTCCGCCCCGCTCAAGTTTAAGAGTGCGTCTGACCTCCCAGATGACAGAGCGATGTCCTTCAGCGCCATCAGCAGACTCTCTCCCTCCACGTAAGCGAACGACAGGTTGACACAGCCTGAAAAGACGAACGCAGACGCTCGTTCAGAAATCCTCCTCTCCTTCCGTGACGAGATATTAAAAAGGCTAACAGTTTCAGGAAGTGTGTGTGTGTGTGAGTACCGGGGTAGCCTCGTTCTGCATCTCCGTTCACGATGACGTCGGGCAGTTCGGACATGATCTTCTGGACCAGCCGATTGGCCAGAATGGAAACTCTCTGATGATCATACTGCAGACAGAGACGAAGAAAACCAGTGTGGTATTACACGTCAGGGCGTTAGCGCTGATTTGTTAAGTTGTTCTTTTTTTTTTTTTTTTTGGCGTCTCAGGATGTTCGACTGCGTTTCCTTACAGCCATCTCTTGCTGGGCGATGCTGCAGGCGGCTCCCAGCCCAACAGCCAGAGGGGTGGGGACAGTGCCGGACCGCAGCCCCCTCTCCTGCCCGCCCCCGTTCTGCAGCGGCTCCAAACGCACCCGAGGCCGGCGACGCACGTACAAAGCACCCACACCTGCGCACACACACACACACACACTTGGAATTTAAATTGTCCAAAACAAAATTCATCAACACTTTTCTTCAAAGACTCTGATATGAAAACGTTTCACACCAACATCAAAAAAATCTGTTTCCTTTGAGCTGATTTGTGAAATAAACGAGCCGCCTTGTCGTGCGTTCTGACGGAGCAGGAGAGGAAACGCTAACCTTTAGGTCCGTAGATCTTGTGACCGCTGATGGACATGAGATCAACCTTCCAGTCGGTGACGTTCATGGGGACTTTGCCGACGGCCTGAGCGGCGTCCGTGTGGAGGAAGACGTTTTTAGACCGACAGATCTTACCTGCGGACGAGAAGAGTTCACCTTTATTCTGACTCGACGACACACTCATCTCTAAATGTCACGTAAGCGTTCGTCTCTGGACCGTTACCGATCTCCTTGATGGGCTGCTGGACTCCGATCTCGTTGTTGATGGTCATCACAGAGAGCAGAGACGTGTCCGGACGGATGGAGGCCTCCAGCAGCTGCACAAACAAACACAGACGACAGATTTAAAAAACCCGCAGTCTGCGTGCTGCGTTTACGTCCTTGCATGTCGTGAGCGTCCGCGTACCTCCAGGTCCACCAGGCCGTTCTGCCTGACCGGCAGGTAGGTGACGTCGAAGCCTTCGGACTCCAGAACCCGACACGAGTCCAGAACACATTTATGTTCAGTCTGCGTGGTGATCACGTGACGCTTTTTGGTCTTATAGAAGCGGGCCACGCCCTGCAGGAGAGAAGACGGACAGACTAATGACATCACAAACGGAGGTCATGACTCAGTGAAGCTGCACATTTCCAATCCTCTGACAGTAATCAGTCATCTTATTCTCCTCGTGGTCACACCAGCACTCAGAACTCGGACATGTTGAAATGAACTTAAAGGATCCGCTGCATTCAGAGGATTTCCTGACATGAGCACATTAAATCAGATCCATATTGTCAGAGTGAGCTGAATGTTAAATACTTAAATCTAGACTGACACCCAAACAGCAAAATGAGACTCTTCACTGTTTGTCTTCATCCTTTCTAAACCTCGAGGTAAGATCAGCTACTTCCTGTCACAGGATTTGACTTTTTCACTTTTACTCTTCAATAAACTTTGAACGTCATCGAGATAAAAACAAGCCGACTGGCGACTCTCTTTATTTTTCTCTCTTAAAAACAGCTTTCTGTTGAACTAACGCTGAAAATGCCAAGCAGAGAGTCCAGCTCGTGGTCGCTTCATCGCTGAGGTCCGAGAACTAAATATTTACACAGATTTATTGTGTATACACGACGCATTTCTTCTTACACTTTCAAACATTTCAGACGAATGAAAAACGTCTATTTCTGATAAACACAAACTAAAAGAGCTGAAGAACTGGGGGGAAAAAACATAAATTAAGAACTAAAGCAACACAACTCTACAGGAAGTTGTGAAATGAGGCTAAAAGAAGATGATGATGATGATGATGAAGCAAAAGACGATTATGAGAGACGTAAATGATGACCTTGATGGCCATGTTGTTGGACTCTGTGGCTCCGCTGGTGAAGACGATCTCTCTGGGATCTGCTCCAATCAGATCAGCGACCTGCTGCTCAGAGGGCGAGAGACAGAGAGAGAGAGAGAGAGAAAACAGAGTCAGTGTCTCCCTCTCTTTAATCAGATCTAATAAAATAATTAAAGTGCAGATCTACATGTTTACATTCTACATATTTATAAGATGTTACGTCACATGTGGAAGCTATATGGTTACATACAGGATGTGAAAAAAAAAACATACAATAGGTTGAGAATTATTATTTTTAGCTGGTTGGGTGTGTTTGCCTTTATTTCGTAAGGTCAGTGAAGAGAGACAGGAAACAGGAGGAGAGAGAGTGCGTGATGACGACATGCACCAATCAGCATCAGGATTGGGAGTTAAGCTTTAGACCAGTGCAGCGAGGACTGTAGCCTCTGATTAGCGAGCTAGCGCCCCTCAAATTAAGAATAATTCTCAAACCTACGTTATGTTTCTCTCATGGTGTGAAAACAAGCTGAAAGTCGCTACCTTCCTGGCTGTCTCCATGGCGGTCTCGCTCTCCCAGCCGTAGGCGTGCGTCCTGGAATGCGGGTTCCCATAATAATGCACCTGGTAGGGTAACATGGCGTCCAACACCCGGGGGTCCTAAACACAACAACACACGTTTAAATTGAAGTGAATGTAAACGGCTCACTTTGAACTCCGACATCTGATGTGCAAAGTCTGTAACCATGACAACGTGCTCGACTTAAGTTAGCTACCATGGGTGTGGTGGCCTGGAAGTCCATGTAGAGAGGACGGGGCTCGTCTTTCTCCAGCTCGTGTTTCTTTATTAACTCTGCAGCAAGAAAAAAGAAAAAAACCACAATGGACAGTCAGTCAGATCTGTATGACGCTGAGTCATGGGTCACAGGCAGGTCATTACTTTTGCTGAGTCATTCATTCACTAGAAGTGTTGAAATTGGGGGAAACTGGGCACTCTGTGTCAGCAGGTATTAACAGTAATCACACTGTTTTTTTTCTTTTATTTACATTTCACAATACAGGTGCGCAGCCAAAACCATTGACATAAAGAGGCTCTGTTAACTGTTTTTCCGAAGCCAAATTTGATAAGTGACTGTTTAAAATATGCAAATATTATAAAGGCTGCACAACATTGGAATAAAGTGACATGCCTGCAGTATGATGAGGAAATAAATGTTTGTATGGGGCGAAGCTTGAGCCCATTCACAAGCTTCAACGGTCAAAACAACTGAAATATACTGTGCATAGATGTCTTAGTGTTAAACCAAATTATTAATATTAATTATTAATAAAATGTCAAGAAAAAAGTGTTTAAACTAACCAAATCGTTCAAAGTTGTGAAATTAACTCCAGGTGATATATTACTAAATAGAGAAATAAAAAGAACCACAAAAATGTGAAAATATTTTTAATTTATTAATATATGAAAATGTATTTTTTTTTTTTTTAAATAATAAAATATGTTGATGATTGATTAGAAGTTAAGTACATTATTGATTATCGTCAAATTTAGCTATTCAGATAATGTACGGAGTTAATGTCTTTAAATATTTAATAAAGTTTAATGACACAACTTGGAGAAGTTTCCAGTCTCTCCACACTGAACTGCGTCACTTTGCGGATTAGCTTCCCGCTAGCTGCTCTGTGCTACATTTAAACGCACGTGCTGACTTTGTTGTTACCTTTCTGGAGGGTGCTCGCGGCTCTCCCCTCAGAGTTCAGCCGGAGAGGGATCCACGAGGCCGGCCTGAGGAGCCGGGAGGAGACGGTCCTGCCCGGGGAAAGCATCTCCACTGCAGTGTGCTGGTTTGACCTCCGACAACAACAACAACAACAACACGCTGACTGCAAACCAAAAACACACCCGCGTGCACCAGTCTGAATCGGAAGTGGTTTCCGAAGAGAACGGTGAACACCAGTATTCACAATTCAAGATAAATTAGAAATGACTGTGATGAGAGTCTGGTTTGGTTTATGAAACATTGCCGCCTGACAGCAACATGTAACATCCAGTGTTGTAATGAAATCGAAAGGTGTAAAGCTGAAAACGCTGGTCACGATTTTGACTTTCAAATTAAAATACTTCAATTATCATTTCCTTTTTTTATGCTGAATAATATTTCTTTTCTTTTCCCCGAAAACGAATAATTTCAAGACCACACAAATAATTTAATTAAATATATGTTTTATCTGTACAAAATAGCATAACATAAATAAATACATCCTTTATGTTTTCTTTCCTCTGGCTTTATTCATCTACATCCGGTCACTTTCTGTAGCTTGACTCACCTTTCTAGTGTCGTTGCACAAGAAGCGGAAACACGTAACAGGACTTCCGGTGCACATGATTTACTCTCTCTGGTCAACATGACGCAGTTTTGGTTCCGTTTTCAGGACCAAATCAGATTTATTCAGTCAGTGGTGAAAATTAATGATTAACAGATGTTTTTTGCAACACTGCTAATTGGGATTTTTTTAATGAACATTGACTCGTGATTTTTTTTTATTCTTAACAATTCATGAATTTCTGTCAGTGATGCACTGACCTTGCCTTGGTAACTACCAGAGTCCTTCATGGTTGTCTCACCACCAGCTTCTTGCAAATTGTGAAGTTTGGAAGCAAGAAAGTGGAAAAAAAAACATTTAAAAAGCGCTTCACAGACTTATTTACACAAGTTGCAATGTTTTTTTCCTGGAACACATTCACGACCCACTGAAATTTGCAATTCAGCCCACCCACCTCTGGTTCTTGACCTACCAGTTGAGAGCCACTAGTCTAGAGCAGGATAAGTGAATAAGTGGAATCAAGTGGCATCATCCAACAGTTATCGAGCCAGCAAAATACAAATGTAATACTCTGTGGCCTTGTACATAGACAAAACAATTTTTAAGTCCATTCAATAATATTCATAACAAACGTCTGTGTGCTTTCATCAAAATAAGACATGGTTCAAGCAGCAGAGGAAGTTGGTGACCCTGTAGAAACCAGCTCTCTCAGATTTGTTTTTGTGTGTGTGTTTCTTTAAATGCAATGACCCGAGCAAGAATAGAAATGCCGGGCCTTGTTAAAAAGCTTATTTGCTCGAGGTTGCGGGTGGAGATACTTGGGGAGGGGATTTTTTTTGTACCGGAATCCCACTGTGACATCACAAGGGGAGTACATTTAAAACAGAGCATTTTTCTCTGTGTTCTGCACTTCTGCAGACCACAAAGATAGATAGATAGATAGATAGATAGATAGATAGATAGATAGATAGATAGATAGATAGATAGATAGATAGATAGATAGATAGATAGATAGATAGATAGATAGATAGATAGATAGATAGATAGATAGATACTTTATTGATCCCGAGGGAAATTCAAACAAAGGACTGGATGGTTATTTCACATTTTGTGGGTCGGTAGACACATCAGGTAACTCAAATATATGTAAAACACTGTAAGAGGAGACATATCATAAATATGTCCCCTTTAATATCATGCACTCCACACCGCATGGTGGCGGTAAAGCACCAGTTCGTAGAAGAAGAAGAAGAAGACTACAGACTCAGGACTGTTTGGAGGAAGACATGCCATTAGATGACAAGGAAGTCAATGTAAGAAAGACAGTTTTATTAACATCAGAATGGAAGGACCACAACCACGAAACTGGATCCCACTTTAAGGTGAGAACTTCCGGTTTGTAGTTTTTTTATTCACAGTGACGTAAAGTGAGCGCAGAGCTAGCTGTTAGCGAGCAGCTGCTAACATCACGACATTTAAAGTTTAAAGACTTTAAATATTATTTTACAATAACATAAGATGGGTTTAATATTCACACTGTTACGTGTCAGGGCCGAGTTCATGCGTTTAGTTACATTAACGTGAAAATCACAGACGGACTGATTGTAGTTTATCATGTTATTAACAGTTTAGTTGGTGTCGTTTGTTGTTTTTATTTGACTTTTAATCACCTATTATTATATTTTACTGTCTTTGTGACTTTGCCGAATGGATACTCTTAAATCTAAAACACTAAAATCTACCTGAGTTTGGGTTTTACAACAAAAACTGTCGGACGTTGTTGGCATGGCAACCAAATATTTTTTGTTGGTTAAACATCAAACTCCTTTACGGCAAACAGCAAAGCCCTTCATTCCTGCACAGTTCAAACAGTTATTACAGTGATTTTGTGTCTTGTAAAGGGATGTAAAGATGAAATCGTGAAATATCGTGATAAATTGATTAGAAGGTGTCGCGAGGTTCACATCTTATTATCGCGATAACACGGTGAGTGTAAACAGCTGCAGAGCGACATTTAGAAAACTGAGAACGCACGATTATGCTTTTTTTTATTGTGTTATTCATCTTTAACAAACATTGCAGGTTTAAAAACCTTGTACAAATTTCAAAGGAAGTCAAAAGAAACAATACAAAAATAAACAGGCAACAAAACATGAAAACAAATAAGAAAAAAACATTTGTACATATGAAAGAATAAAGAAAACGCATTCACATACATGTTGGCAATAGTACAGTATTATATTATTACATACATACGGTATACCTCTTAAAAAAGCAGTAATATTCAGTATAGCTCACTGAACTAGTTCACCACAAGTTTGCAACTTATCTCTCTTTATTGTGTTTAAAGTTCATTTTACTCCTGCAGCTGCTCTCTGACGTCCTCTTAACCAAACACAGAGTCCACGTGGTGATCAATAATCAGTCTCTGCTTTAAGGTCGTTCACCAGCCGTGGTCCTTTAACGTCCTGTGTGGGCTAATACGCTCACCTGAGTGAGATCCTGACTCAAAGTAATTTTTTTTATTTTTGAACCTCTATTTATCCCTGTGGGGCCGATCACGCTGTTCACGCACCAAGCGGTCGACCACAGGAGCAGCGACCCACGTAGAGCAGTTCAGGGTTAAGTGTCTTGTTGTGTATTCTACATAAGTAACCTGGAGACAAATCAGCAGGAGTTGGACTAAATCCTAGTTTGAAAACATGGAACCGAGTATCTTACCTGGTGTCCCCTTTATATTTAAAATTATCCCGCTCCCACGCTTTCTTTTGGTGCCTAAAATAGTGTGATTCTATTGGCTGTTTACAGCATTAGAGGATAGTGGACGTGTGGTCGTGTAACGTACAGGAAGCTAAAGTCATTCACTCACTAGCTGCATGAGCTAACACTCAAACTGTTTAAGGTTTTACTGAGGTTTTAGTTTGAGCTAAACTCCAAACTCGCTCTGTTCAGAGAGCGAGCTGCGACGGACTCGTCTCACCGGTCCGACTTCTCGTCAACATCACAGATTGTGTAACTCAAACTGAGAATAAATCTGTCAGTGTGACCGACAGAGTTCTCCGTGTAGGAGGGAGCGCCACATCTTCAACATTTAGACACCGTACGACAGCTCGCTGAGTCATAAAAGTACCTGTGAACGTTTCTGTTCCCTTCCCAGGTGACATCATGCTCCGGGCACCTGCCACGGCTGTAGATCGACCCGTTTGAGGAAGGAAAAAAAAAGAACGTCACCTCTGCTGTCGTCATGGGAACGTCGATGAGCGAGCCGTGCATCTACGACAAGCTGTCAGAGAGCATCGACATCCTCCGCCAGTCGGGCTACCGCTACGGCATGTCGGAGCGGGAGATCGAGAGGTTCATCAAGCAGGTCCTGGAGACCAACGAGCCCAGGAGGGAGCCGCCGCAGTTCCCCATCATCAGAGCCACCATAAAGGTCAGAGGTCACCACTCAACAACCTGTTTATCTCTGACTGGTTTAGCTGTTTGTTCTTTAGACTCTGCAGCTCGCCTGTTAATCTTTGCTATTCTGGTGTTTACACTCAACACACGTATGTTATTACGGGTCGAAGTCTCACTTCAGACCAGCAGAAGAAACAGAACAGGTTTAGTTTGTAAAGTTCTCCTCCTGACTCCGACTGTTTGAGAGTCCGCTTAAAAACCCTTCACGTCCTGATCCCGACCACGTGGACCTGAAGCGTGTTTGAATAGAAGGAAACACAGACGTGTGTTCTGTTGCAGATGACGATGAGCAGGATTTGTTGCTAACGATGTTGCCTGTCACACGTCTGCAGTTCGTGGTCGCCGTGGGTTTCCTGCTGATCGTGGTGCTGGCCTTCACGTACCCCCAGAGCACCCCCCAGCTGGGTCTGGTCCACCTGGGCTACTACAACTGGTCGTCCCCCCTCAGTCACGTCCGGCTGCTGTCCCTCCCCATCGCCAAGAAGTACAATCTGCAAGGTGTGAGACAGGAGGACTCTGGTTTTCTTCCTCTGGCTTTCTGCCACGAGTTAAAGAGATATTTAAGAAAACTCAGAAAAACAGATTTAAAATAACTCGTCTGATATATATATATATATATCTTTTTTTTTTCTTTATAATTATAATAATTACTTGCCTTTACCTGCTGTAGCGATCCAGGAAGTGGTCCACACTTTTCCTGCATTTCGGTGGAAAGGTGGATAGATTTGAACTGTTGTGTGTGTGTGTGTGTGTGTGTGTGTGTGTGTGTGTGTGTGTGTGTGTGTGTGTGTGTGTGTGTGTGTGTGTGTGTGTGTGTGTGTGTGTGTGTGTGTGTGTGTGTGTGTGTGTGTGTGTGTGTGTGTGTGTGTGTGTGTGTGTGTGTGTGTGTGTGTGTGTGTGTGTGTGTGTGTGTGTGTGTGTGTGTGCGCTGCAGGTTTCCATGAGTGGTGGAGCGCCGGCTCTCTCAGGCAGAATCTGGTGAACTGTTCTGGCTGTGCAGAGATCTCCTCGGTGCTGGAAGTCCCCGAGAGCCTCCGAGGGACCGTGGCTCTGAGACGAGGGCCTCAGCTCGTCCTGCTGAAGGTGAGGAATCAAAAACACGTCAAAAGGTGACCACGCGAGCGGGTCCCCCCCCCCGTGTTTACAAACCAATACATGATCCAAATGTAGCTCAGTGTCGGAGTGAAACACTCAAAGTGCTCTGTGGTTGCTCGCTGCGGCGTGTGCAGGGCGGCGCGGCGCTCAGCGTGCAGCGGCAGCAGCTGGAGGAGCTCTATCTGGCTCATTCGGGCTCCATGTCCGTTCTGCTGGAGGAGGAGGACGGGCTGCACGACCTCAACCTCGGCCTCCCGCAGGGACCCGCCAACTTCACCCTCCTCTGGTACGCGGTCTGGTCTGCTCTGTCTCCAGGTTTCTGGATCAGTGGAGGTTTTTGATCATGACATCATCATTGCTCAGCTCACGCACAAAGTGGACACGTGCATGCAGCATTGAGTGACTCTGGGTGTGTGTGTGTGTGTGTGTGTGTGTGTGTGTGTAGGCGGTTCAGCTCTGGGACCAGGGAGAAGGTGTTGAGGTGGCTCTTCCCTAAGGCTGAGCTCTGCCCCCTGCTGGACAGCGCTGGGACCATCGTGCAGCGCTGCCTCGTCACACACAGCACGAACTCCCAGAGCAAGGTGAGTCCCCGGCTCAGACTGGAGGCGTGCTTCATGTGGATCTGTCCTGTGGCCTCCTGAAGTCTTTGTTGTGTTTCAGGGCGTCGGCGTGTTTGGCTGGCTGGTGGTGGGCGAAGGCTTGCCCACAGTTCGAGTTCTTCCCGTTCAGCGCTGTCAGAAACACTGCAGCTCCTTCAACCTGTGGCTGAGCCCCGGAGACATGGGTAACACCTGCTGCTCCTGTTTTCATCTCCACAAACACAAACTGACTTTAGACCATGTTAATGCAAAAAAATCAGGTGTCATACTTTACCTTTTAGCAAACAGACTTTCATTAATGCCCTCCGCAGTGTACGCCGACCCTCGCTACTGGCAGATGGAGCTGTTCCCCGGCCGAGGTCAGAACATCATCTGCGACGGCTCGGCCTTTTGAACCCTTTCGACGTGAAGGACGACAGAGTTCAGGACCGAGGTCTGGCTGGACGTGTCGCTTCCTGCTGAAGGCGGTTGTGCTCGTGCTGTGGCCCCGCCCACTTGATGCCTAATGACTAATGACTGGAAACCTGTGCACACAGTCTGGACTAAAGGACGTCTCCCGCTGCAGGTTTGAAGGATGGAAGTCGGAGGAGGGCTTTAAACTCTGCCGTGTTCGGGATGTTCTGTGCTCGTGCCATAGCAAGCGGATTTAAGCAATTAAATAATATATATATGTATGTAGGCTGTTTCTCTTTCTGAAGGTGGTGAATCACTGATGATTTTTTTTTTTTTTTGATGAATTATTTTGGATTCGTTCTGGTGTTGGGTTTATTAGGGATGTTTCTTTAGACTCATTTCTTCATCGATTAAACGGATTAAAATCAGAGCGCTCGTCTCAGTGACGGAAACATAAAAAAAAACACTATTTATTTAACACGGCTCGAACAACGGCCAAAACCACACTACGCCAAATATCTGTTTGGAACACTCGATCAGTTCTCAGTCAGATTAAACTTTGTGATGGGGCTCCAGGTTGTCACGGTGTTGTTGACACACAAACAGATCACACTCATCCACACTCGGACTGTGTCGGCACTTTAACACGTTTCAGCACCGCGTGTTTAAAACGGAAGTCTCAAATTGAGGAACGAGGACTCGGGAGTTTTTTTTCCTGTCACGTTGTGGAAACAGGTAATGAAAACGGTGTTGCACACTTCCTGTTTGCAGTGCATCCTGGGAACTGTTCAGTGATTTAGGTGTTTGGACTTCCTGGTTGTTGCTACCTGCTGAAGTTCTCAGACTCATCTGCTGCTGCTGCTTCTTAAAGGTCCAGTTCACTCAAACACAAACCACCTTAAACCGGTTCTGTGGATCATTAAGGGTTCAAAGATGAAACGTCGACATGTTTTTTCAACATCGAGGCAAAAATCTCTGAGACTGAAATCTTCAAACCTCCAAACGTTAAACTAAAACTATGTGAAGAGAAACAAATCCTTCAGAGGGAGTTTTGGGTGAACTGATCCTTTAAGCTCCAACATCTGGAAACATCCGTCTTCAACTTCGTCCAGTGTTTCTTTAATTGTCCTTTTAACTGACCTAACGACAAAGCTGCTTCTGTAATAATGTCTTTATTTATTGTTCTGATTGTGTATGTTCAAGATATGAATTTTAAAATTAATAATGTAATATTATTATTCTTGGATGAGCCGTCACTTCCTGTTCAGAGTGGCGACGCGTCAGACCCAAAGAGGAGAAATCATTTTGATGAAGTTTGCCAAAGTTTCAGTGATTCAAAGACGTTCGAAGTCTTTTTGTGTAAGTGTCCCAAAAAAAATAAATGTACGAACATCAGCAGACGGGACGCACACAGAGAGAGAGAGAGAGAGAGAGAGAGAGAGAGAGAGAGAGAGAGAGAGAGAGAGAGAGAGAGAGAGAGAGAGAGAGAGAGAGAGGAGAGAGAGAGAGAGAGAGAGAGAGAGAGAGAGAGAGAGAGAGAGAGAGAGAGAGAGAGAGATGAGAGAGAGAGAGAGAGAGAGAGAGAGAGAGAGAGAGAGAGAGAGAGAGAGAGAGAGAGAGAGAGAGAGAGAGAGAGAGAGATGAGAGAGAGAGAGAGAGAGAGAGAACGCTCTGCACACACGTGATGGTTTTATGGGGACATTAAAAGTTGTCATGCATTTGCTTCCAACTGTTCGGGTTTGTTGTCGTTTCTTGAAGTGTTTGTGAATCCAAACGATCAAAGTTCATTACTTTAAAGGAAGAACGTGCGAGTTTTTGATCCAGCAGGTGTCGCCCTTGAGCTCCGGCATCAAAACAAACTCGCTGAAGACAAAGTCAGTCCCCGCTCAATAAACATTTTTTTTTATTAGTCGTAACATGATTCATGTTCACATGACGTCAGAGAGTTTCAGTGCACAGACGGAGTCGTCAACGCTCCAGCAAATGTTCTTCATTATTAATAATCGGATCTTCACATCACGCAGTCTTTCATTTTCTAAATGAGAACCTTCATGGCTTCATTAACATTTCACAAGGAGAGGCGGGCTCAATTTCAGACAGAGGAAAACACAAGAGTTTTAAAAATTGAATTTTAAAAGTGTACGTTTAGTAAAATGCAGCGTAGAGGAAGACAAAGTGCAGAGTATTTGAATTTAAAGGGCCAGTATGACATAAAATCTCTTCGTCCACTGTTGTGTTTATTCGTACAGGTTTTATTTCTGTTTCCATCAACGCTGACACGAGAGCGTTATAAATACTGTGCTCGAGCTGAATCCTATCCCACATGGAGGCAGATATCTCCAAACGTGTATGAATAAACACAAACGGGACCGACTGGAAGAGAGAGAGCACGTCGAGGTGTACTGTCGCTTTAAGAGCCGTTAGCACCAGCTTTAAGACAGTTTGTTATAAAAGCTTTAAAATAGATTTCAAAAAAAAAAAAGTCACCGTCAGTATTTAAAAAAAGAAGCAATGCATCTTCTGCTCGTCACGTCCCTCCTCCCAGCAGTGAAGACGACTCGGAGGCGGAGTCACGTTTGCTTCCGGACGGCAGGTCGTACAGGTGAGCGCTCATCAAAACCGCTTCTGCTCGCAGGTCGATTTTCTGCAGAGAGAGAAAGAACGAAGAATCGCCTTCAGATGTCATCGTTCTGTTTCCATGTATGAAACGACCAGCGAGACAGCAGCTGTTACCGACGGCTCACCTGGAAGTCTCTGATGTAAGTGAGGAAGAACATGATGAAGGAGAAGGCCAGAGACCACTCGGACACGGTGCTGATGAGGTGAGCCGTGTAGCCCTGAAGAAGACGCAGACGTGACGTTTTATTCTCAACTACGACAAAAAAAACTTACCGAACAAGTCGTTTTAAATCAAAATCAGACGCACTGACCGTCTCTCCGGGAGTCCAGTGCATCTTCTGAGGAACGTCCACGCCGCGCAGGCTGCTGTACATGATGACCGACGACACAAACACTGATGGAGAGGTTAAGGGTCGCCACTATATTTCACCTTTAAAACACAAAACATGTCACATCCATCCTTCTGTTCATCTCTGAGTCACTCTGTGATTTCAGAATCAGGTCACAGTCAGTTTAAACGTCCTTTTTTTTTTTCCCAATATTTTTTAAATAGTCTGAAAGTCATGAAAAGGATTTTTTTTTCTTAGCGATAGCCCGTCTCTGAATTATTCGTCACCATAAAAAACACACACACACACACACCTTGGTCCCGTCTCTGTATTAATAAGGGGTCGAATCCTAAAAGTTCCGGTCTTTTCCTGTTTCCTGTCTGGGACGTCTGTCGGGAGCGAAAACCTTCCCGACACTCGAACAGATGATCCGTCTATTTTTAGAGAGTACTCCGAGTCCAGGATGTAACCCGAACCGCTCTCACGTTGTTCCTAAATGTTTTCGTATCCTCTTACCTGTTGCTGTGTGTTGTGTGTTTGCAGCTCTGATGCATTATGGGTAATGTGGATGTGTCATTTGATTGCACCTCCAAATCTGGTTTTTAGCTCGTCCAGTTTGTAGTGTGTTTTTTTTTTGTTTTTTTTTTTAAGTGACGGCAGACGTGTTCCTGCGCAGCTTAAACCGGCTCTTTTCTGTGAGCGCGCTCGCGGACGCTCATCACGCCGATCATCAGGTCAGAAACCCGCGTTTTTACGTGACCACTTTGTGAAATCTCCTCGCTCAGGGTCAAGCGAGCCAAAACAACGGAAAGATAACGCGAGCGTGTTGAAGTCGTGATGATGTCAGAGGATACTGCTGATGATGCTGCTCAGCGTCCACACGCCGATGCTGAGGCGGATCAGGTACGTGGTCTTGCTGTGGACTCGAGGCTGCATGTAGAGCGAGAGCAGCGTCTGGACCAGGATGTAGAGAGCGCCCACGCCGAAGGTCAGCACGGCTCCCACCAGGTGCATGGAGAACAGCGTGGTCTTCTGCTCACACACACACACACACACACACACACACACACACACGTTCACTGATGACACATTCAGAGCGTACAGGTGTGATCTGATCCAGGACCGGCGGCGCCGCCCACCCACCTGGAAGTTTGCGACCACGCACATCCCGAAGGAGCTGATCCAGCCGAGCAGCAGCCCGAAGCGGTTCAGTCGTTTCAGTTTGAGCTCGTCCTCCCCGATCAGAGCCTCCACCTGTTTGTACCGCACGTACACCGTGGCCATACCTACACACACACACACACACACACACCAACCTTAGAATCTGTGTGTGTGTGTGTGTGTATGTGTGTGTGTGTGTGTGTGTGTGTGTGTATGTGTGTGTGTGTGTCTCTTACCTAGAAAAGCTGATATATCCAGCATGATGCCAAACACACACCTTTCAGGTGGCATCGTTCCCGTGTCACTGCAAACACACACACACAGACACACACACACACACAAAATTAGGATCTTTTTTTTTGTTTGATTATTTAAATCATATAAATACATTTTAAAAAGATGTGAAGATAAATTTGTTTTTGTGTCCGTACAGAAACTGATCGTTGCAGCCACACTTTCAGCGACGGAGATAAATTCGTCAATCTTCAGATTCGTTGATATTAACTGGTTTGAAAAATGTGTGTGTGTGTGTGTGTGTGTGTGTGCGCGTGTGTGTTTGAGAGTTCAGACTCTGACCTGATGTACGGCACCAGCGGATCCACGTGTCTCAGCACCACGGCCGTGATGTACGCAAAGATGAAGGACGCCGCCGTCCAGATGACCAGCGCGACGGGCAGGATACACAGACCCTGCTGGAACCACCACATGGCTCCTCCCTCCCTGTGTGTGTGTGTGTGTGTGCGTGTGCGTGTGTCCTCCTACTTCACTCTGCAATAAAAAACAAAACACAGTTTAGGGCTCAGTCTTTACAGGCTTAAAGTTCATCTTCAAAATAAACCACTAAAAAAAAAAAAAAAAAAAAATCCCTTGTTGAGCTGAATTCTGAGTTTTCACAGAAAATGTTTACGTCTTATTTAGTTCCGTTTCAGACGCCGATTAATCAACAGTCACGTTATTGTTGTTTATGTGGGGAAATCCTTAATTCCTTTAGGGAGACTGAGCCGAGCTGGAAACAGAGCGCTCTCTCTGATTTGATTTGAGCGTGACTTTTAATAAACTTATCGGGGTGTAATTACAGTTTAAACAGGAAGTTTAGAGCTCGCTGGAATGTGGATTTCATGCAGGAAGAAAAAAGCTGATTGTTTTTTCTTTTCCAAACGAAATACGATCACCGCGAGCCAAAGTACCAAAACGCAACCGAAACGGAGACGCAAAGGGGGTTGTCATGACGACAGATTTTAAACTTTCAACATCACGAAACGCTAAAGACTTTCAACTTTTCAGAAAGGCGCTGTTCACGTATGCGGCGCTCTTTTTCCAAACGTATGACGTTCGCCGTAGTTCTGCCGCCTGCATATCGTGTCTTCGACTTGCGTCGGATAAATAAACAATCGCAAATATAACAAAAAATGACAGCACGGTTCATACGGCGACCCTTGTCGACAGACTGTTGTCATAGAGACAGGACGGACGTGCAGCACAGAGCTCATCGAACACACGGCCAGGAGGCGGGGCTTACACAGGAGGCGGGGCTTACACAGGAGGCGGGGCTTACACCTTGTTTTCTCTCACCAAAAATAACCGAGTGTCAGAGGATTAGGGCGAGACATGAGAACGAATAATTTCATCCTTTCTGCACTCAGAGAAAATATGGACAAATATTTCTAAAGCTGAATAATAATTAATTATTTAATTATATTCTGATGGAGAGGTAACACGGGACATGTCCATACGTCATTACTGCAGGAAGGTGTTTCATATTTTAATGTTTGCTCTTTATTGGCTTTTTATTTCTCTCCTGCAGGACAAAGTCCGACACTCATAAAGTCGATTTTGTTTTTATTATCATCGTTTAGCTTCAAACATTCACACACTGAACGATGATCACGTGTCACATGTCTTTTATTTATGACTCTGTTTGTTAAAAAACTGATTTTAGTTTTTTTTAAATGTTCTATGTTGTTGTTTTATGTTGGTTAGGTTGTTTGTCTTGATTGTGACTGCAGCGGCTGCAACACTGATATTAAACCACAAAGGGTTAATAATCTGCCCAGTTTTATTTTCTAATTTATGTCCCTAACATGTCGACTTTTTGATTGATGATTCGACTTCCTGCAAGTTTCGACTTTCTTTACGTTTGGAAATGTTCTCATCCCGATAGTTCAGCTTTCTTTAAAACAAATTCAACTTTTTTCTTGACATTTCGACAAATTCAGCTTTATGAGCGACCAATCGATTTTTGTCAACATTTCAACTTCTTTCTCGACAAATCGACTTTCTTTACAATTGTACATCTTGAAGATATTTCTGTTTTCCTTTTGATATTTGGAATTTATTCCCAACATTTTCAACATTTAAATTTCCCTTTTCTTTTTTTAAAGTTCAACTTTTTTTTTTCTTGATGGCATTTCTACTCTTCTCTTGAAAATTTGAATTCATTCTTGACTTAAATCTGGAAATTGCTTTTCTTCTCAAAATGCATAAAATGAAAATATATCCATCTTGCTCCTGTCATTATTAATGTCTCGTGCAAGGCCCTAATCGTCTTCCGTAGTTTATTCTCGATCTGAGAATCAACACATTTTGAGTGGAACAGAAAGATTCACCATTTAGAAATTAAACAGTGAATTTAAAATTATTAAAAAAAATAATTTAAAGTGAAGATCAGAAAAGTTTCAGGAAGTGACAACATGATTAGAAACTAAAGTCCTGCAGACTTGATGGTTTTGAAAACATCTGAACAAACCTGCAGACACCAAACGTCAACACAAACTAACATTCACTGAAGTGGTTTAATAAAGTCGATTAAAATTTTAATTTAAATTTTAAGAAAAAACAAGATTTTAGTTAGCCGTTAGCTAGCTCAGATTGCTAAACGTGATTGTCTTATAAACAAAACAAAGTTAGGATAAAAAATTTAAACATTTTGATGAGTTTGTTCAGTCAGAGGATAAAAACAGATTCTGCTCTGAGGAGGAGACGTCACGTGACGTCGCGTGAACTTGTTTTTAATTTACCTTAATGAAACTCACGTGTTTGTTTCCTCCAAACTTCAGCGAGATTATAAACCCAGATACTCAAACTTCCCCCGCCGGCTTGAGGTGTTCAAAGACCCGGTCAAATGTCGACAGTTCTGAGTTCACTGCTGTACCTCCTGGTTTGCCGCACTTCCATTTAAAAGCGGACTTTCAAAGTTACCTGAGCTGGTTCCGTGGATCCCGTCAGAGGCTAAACGCGCATGCGCAGAACTAAAACACGAGGGCTAAGTTTTCCCTCAGTGCTGCCTCGCAGGAGAGCGCAGGCGCACGAGCGCTATGGCCTTAACGGGAACTGCAATTGACCTCAAGCTGCAAAATGGATGAACAGGTCTTCAACTTAAATAAACCATTTTTTAAACCAAATAAACCTTTTTTTGTTGATTGTGTTGGGAAATATATTCTAGTTTCTGCTTCCTATTCATTCTAGATTTTATGCTTGTATAACACAAGCTCAAGTCCATTGACCACATCAATACTTTTCTCATTGACGAGGAAATGAATCCCCTCCAGTTAAAAACACAAGCAGAGCCTCGATCCAGGTGGTAGTATGAAATTTATTTGCATTTGAAGGTGAAGGAGAGATTTTTCAGGTGATCTGGTTAATGTCCTCTTCTTAACACACTTTGTCTGTCCTGCACACTGGTGATATACCTGAGCTGGGCAGTCTGGCCAACAGAAGACTACACAAAGACACACAAACAATAATAACATGCTCTTCTCTGTACACAACAAAACTAATATAATCGATTTTAAGGCAAACTTTGACCTAAGAACACTGAGCGAGTACGATCAGTAACTAATGAGCCGTTAAAGTTGTATCACAGTTTACTTTTTTTAATGAGAAGTTGTTGAGGGTTAAACAAAAAACAATCTTCGGCTTTAATACAAACTGTACAGCAGCATGGTTCACATGCAGGTTAGGGCATTAACCTCCAAAAACCAACACACGTGAACAGACTTACTTTGACTGACACGCTAAAGTTAAAATGAAATGTGACACATGAAGTATAACGGTTTTAAGACATGACCACGTCATCAACACCAAAATCATCCAGACGTTTAAGGACGTAAACCTTGAAACGCACCGCTAACCTGATTTTCAAGGAGTATTTTCTGTGAGTAAAACAAAGGCAGGTTAAATCATTGAGTAGCTTACATTTTATTGGTTATTTATAATCACAAAATCATAAAGTCCCTTGATTTGTTCTGGCTTCGAAAAAGGTCTCAAAATGAAGAATTGATCCTCTTAACATATTAGATTTTTCTGATCTTGCAATTTTAAATATTAAAGGTCACAAATTCTCCTCTTTAGTTTAAATAAGTCTCAGAGTTCCTCAAAATGTGAGTGAAGTTTCTTCTTGTATTTGATCATGTCTATAAAACCCTCTATTTCAGCCCTGCTCAGAACAGGCTGTTTCTGTGCCTGTAGCTTTAAATATGTAAATGAGCGGTGTCTGACCACGCCCCCTCTCTGGAAGGGCTCGGGTGTACTCGCTGCTTTCTCGCTCCATGTCCTATTGTTTACGGTGAGAAGGCAGACTCAGAGGGCAGAACAAACACCTAGCTGTGGGAGTGTCACCCACCTGGGGGGAGGGGCTACTGCCCTTTGTGATGTCATAAAGGGAAAATCTCCAAACAGCCTGTTTGAGCACACGTTTACTGAATGAATGAACTTTAAAAAATTTTATTAAAACGGGCGATTGACTTGTATCTCTTAAATGCGCTTTTGTCAAAATGTTGTCCTTTATTTTATTTTTTTTTAAAACATGATCATTTGATCACAGTTGATTTTCTAATCACCTTTTTGAATATATTAAACTTTCCCACAAGACAGTTACAAGTTATTACAAGAAAACATTTGATCTAATTAGGTCTGAATAATTTAAACTTTCTTTATCGCCACTATGAATCGTCTGAATGATCAATATATATTACTTATTTTTATATATATCAACGGCCCCTTCTTGTTACCTTCAGTCATCGTTTTATGGAAGAATCAAACTTAATATGGGATATGACTTTTTAAACAGTTACATGAAATACAACTTTTTCTTTATGAGGTTATTACATCTTTATTTTATACACTGTGGAACATTCTTGATTATTTTTTAATACGTTATAATAATTCAACCCAGAGGCATTTGAGGTCGATGTTTGTGTGAATAGTGGAAACGACCCTTTAACACTGGAAGGGGGGGAGGGGGGGGGGGGTCAGCTTTCAGAACGCTGCGGTTTACGACAACCTGAACACATCAGGTCGCACTTCAGTCTACTCCTGGCGTTGAGCTTTTTTTTTACTTTTTTTATTCCTAACATTTTCACACAAACTAGCTGCTCAGTACCCGTTCTGCAGGTGAAACATAAACTCATCAAACAACAGGCACAATATGCGAAAAAACAAACAAACAAACAAAATCTTAACTGTCGTCAAGGACAAGCATCGCGTTCTTCTTAGCAACCGGCCCCCTCGCTACAGACCGTCCCCAGCAGCAGCGTCACACACGCGCTCTATCGGCGGCGTGCGACAGCATCAGGAGCTCGTCGGTAACCGCCCACAGAGACTGTGATGTCATCACGGTGACCACATCTCCTAAACATTCAGCCTGTGTGCACCTGTCCTACGTCAGCAGGTGTGTTTGAGAGGAAACACAACGTCAAGCTTTTATTTAGAGAGAGCGAGAGGACCGTAACCAAGGAAACCAGGGAGAGAGAGAGAGAGAGAGCAGGAACGGATCCACAGGTCGCCCACTTGTGAGGACCGCAGCCTCTGTACATGAGGTGCACGCACGAACCACGAGGCTACCGCCGCTGTGACGTCGACTTTTAAAAAAAAAGATGATTTTTAAAGAGAGGACAGGTGCAGGTTGGTTTGAAATGTCTCGAGTTGTTAAAGTCAATAAATCCCATAAAAACACAAAAAAAACACAAACAAAGGAACTTCATCATGTTAAGAAGTGACGCCTCTTATATTGTTGAAAACTAATCGACCACCAGGCCGACTTTCTGTTTTCATAGGATTTATTGACGTTAAATAAAAACAACACGACGTGAAGTAAAAGAGGGAGCGAGGAGGATGTGAAACTAAAAACACAGACGGAGAGAAACCAGCTCACAGCTGCTCCACTTTAAAACAATCGTTTCCCAGTGACTGTAAAATGTGACGCCTGAACCTTCGAGCTGCAGCGGGAGGGTCGGACCCTTCGAGTTTTCGACGGCGTCCTAACTTGTGAGAATGTCTTTTCCTTTTTTGTGCGCGTCGTGTCTTATTTACAAAAAAAATAAAGTGTCAAGGCAACAAAACCGTCCTTTGAGCGCCGACCGACCCGACTCATTTCATAATGTGAACCTCATTACAGAGGACAATAAATAAACCCGATCCCCAAAAAGACTGAAGGAACCCGAAACCGACGTAACAAACGTTAACGGAGCGCGACAAGCAGAGAAAAAAAAATAAAAAATCGGCAGCTTTTTTTTTTTCAGTCTTTTTTTTTTTTCAGTCTTTTTTTTTTTTTTCTCCCGATGACGACATTCAGATATATGACGAATAACGATTACATCGTGTTTCCTCCTCAACCACGAGCTGCTGACACTGGAGCGAAACGTGCTCGAGTCATTTTAAAACAAGAAAAACATAAAAAGGACAAGTTCTATAAAGGAGTCCGAGCAGGATAAGCACACACACACACACACACACGCACACACGCACACACACACACACACACACAGTGACAGTTTTGATATTTACAATAGCAAAAAGGTAAAGTTATGCAAATATTACAAAAATTATAATCATGTAAGCAAAGAGTTTGATTGGTTTCCTATACATGTTCTTTGCGACAGTTAAAACCTTCGACCGTCTCAGACTGAGTAGCACCTGCACTCTCCGGAAACGTCCGCTCTGCGCGTGACCGCCACGCCGCCAGAAGGTTTCTTATTAACGGGCAAAAAAAAAAAAAAGGAAACAATGACAGTAATACTCCAGTATCTTAGTATATATTATTTGTCCTCACATTCAGTTGGCAGAAGCACATACTTTTACACCACGTTGTCGTCGCCGTCCTCTGCGTCTCTACGTGGATGAAGAAAAAACAAAACAGCGGGACGGGGAAGATGAGTGCGGCTAAACGGGGGAGGAGCGGGACAGAGTCAGTAATGGCCGCAGCGGGCGCGTGTCCTCAGTGAGGAGCCGAGCTGAGCACCGAACAAGGCTTGATTTTGAAAACGAAAATGTGAAGATGGCAGGCAATCTGGTTGCAAACACTGACGCAGTAACGCACCAAGTCGAAAAAGGAAATGATCTGCGGGAGAGAGAGAGAGGAGAGAGAGAGAGAGAGAGAGAGGAGAGAGAGAGAGAGAGAGAGAGAGAGAGAGAGGAGAGAGAACAACATGAGCTCCACCGTCTTCAAATTATGAGAGTTCATATTCAACACATCACTAAAGTCTGAATGAGAGAAAAAAAAAAGAGGAGAGAAGCGACACCCTGTTATTTTGATCGCCCCCTGGTGGCAGAATCTACATCCTGGTCTTTTATTGACAGACCTCTGATCGATATCTCGCCGGTCGTCTTTCCAAAAAGATAAAACCGGAAGAGGACGAATGCGGAATCATAAACCGAGAAGTTTCATAAAACCTCCGATCATCCTGAAGACGAACATCTCGTCACTTTGTTTTTTCATGCACAATATTTCAAAATAAAAGTGCTTCTACACAAACTAATGAAAGTTCACATATGATGACACTTTACAGGACGTTTTGATCTTACCAATGCGATCCACAGTACCAGGTACTCGTCAATAAAACTATTGAAATACTGATCCAGGAACAGTAGTCCTGGTCCCAGGAAGGCTAAATCGTGGAGATGCATCTCACTTTTCGTCATATGCGCGACCTGTGGACAGAAGACACGAACACGATTCAGAGGAGCTAATCTGACCTTTGACCCCTTCCACATCTCACCTCTTCTTCTGCTTCTCGTATTTGTACAAAGTTTTGACTTACGACTAATTTGTTGGTGATTTTGGCCGAGACGAAGCCAAACGCCAGGATGTAAAGACACGGATGTTTCTCGAAGAGCTGGACCGCAGACTTCTTGTAAATCATCATCGCCAGAATTATAACCGAACCGATGTGTAAGACGGGGGAGAGGACGCTGGTTCCCTGAGGACACAAGGACAAAGACGTCAGAGGACAACATGCTGCTGGTCATGATTAAAGCGAGACATTTTAAAGAACACAGGTGGAAGATAAAGAGAGCAGCTTAAATAATAAATAAGAAGAAAATCTGGAGATGATGTTGACGACTCTGAAGGAGGTCAAACTAATTTGGAGTTTTATTTTGGTAATTTGGAGACAGACGTGTTGGGACTGCTGAGCCTCTCGGGTCAGGTGTGTTTTCTCCGTGTGCAGGTTGTATTTTTTTTTTCCCCATCAGCGGCGTTAAAGGTCACTGACGCACATTTTGAAGAAGACCTTCCAGGGTGAAGATTTTCAGAAACTCAGTTTAAGAGTTTCCTGTGCAGACGAGGAAAACCGAGTTTTCCGGCTGGTGATTTGACGCCACCGTGCGACGTAAGACGTAACCAAAGCAGGGATGGCGTCGACGCTACTGTGTGGACTTTTTACATGCTCACACATTTACTCCTCCTCTGTGGCGTCCTCGTGTGACGTGCACTATGAGCTTCATTGAGCCTGATTAACTGGGGTTACTTACTGCTATTGTGGACCCGTTTTTGCCCACGCCTCCTGTGAAAATAACTCGGAAGTAATTGGTGCAGGAGAAGATGGCGCCTAAAAAAGTGCAGACGGCCGGAACCATTTTCATCTGGACGTTTAAGATCGGAATCTAAAAAGTGAGACGTTAAAAATCAGAGACATTTTAAAACAGAGAAATGCAACTTTTCTTAGTTATTGGTGAGAACACTCAGATTTACTAAAAGCCTCATAAATGTTAGAAAAACAAAAGATATTTCAGTTTTTATGATTCCGATGGTTAAAGCAAAACCACACAAACATTCAAAATCAGCTCAATCTGTGAGAATTAGAAACAATCACAATTACCAGTGACTGCCAAAAAGCTGATCCTCCCACGGCGGCCAGCAAATACATGATAATTATGAAGATTTGCACCTCAGTCACATCAATGCTGAGTGGGAGGAGAGAGAGAGAGAGAGCAGAGAGAGTGGACAAGTGAGGATTAGTGAGGACGACCGGCGCGCACACTCATCGCGCTGCCTGCTTCCACAACACGCCGACGTCTTCTTCTTCTGCAGGTTTTTTCATCAGCGTGCAGATTTAAAGTCAAGCTGAAGGTTTAACAGGGAATTAGCTGACTGAGTAAAATGTCTCTGGGTTGTTTTTTTCAGTCTACAGAAAAATCGCTGTGAATTTAACCCTGAACTCAACTCGCCATGAATAACGCAAAGTCGTCCTTCTGACACCTCTGTTTGTGTGTTGACAAAATAAAGAAGATAAACTGTGTAAAACAAAAACAAAAAAACACCAGGAGGTTATTCTGTTTCCATCCACTCTTCATGCTAAGCTAAACGTCCTTCAAAGAAGCTGATGAAGTCGTGAAAAATGAAGCTTGTGTGACGGAAGCTAAAACTCTGCTCAACTTCCCCTCTTGGATGTTTTTTTTTCATGTGCATGAGAAAGTTAGCGTTCCCTCTGACATGAGAAACAGAAAAGCAGAAGTCGATGCTGAACGCCTCTGAGACTTTTTTTTTTTCCTTACAAGTGACATTAAAATTTCAAATTTACTAAAATAAGAAAAACGGGTCAGGCAGTTTGCTAACTATCACTCTCCTCCAGCTGCAGCTTGCGATTGGCTGACAGGCTGTCGTGAACTTGATTGGTCAGTCATTGTGGAAGGAGGCAGCAGCAGCGAGCCATGCAGCAGCAGCAGCAGCAGCAGCAGCAGTCAGGAGGTTTACCATCACGTTCCAGAGAGACGGACCCACAGAGGCTGTGAGCGTCTGTAATCCTGCGAGACAGATCTGCACCTCTGTTATGTCAAATCTACACACAGAACACATTTACTGAGGCCGTAAAATCTACACTGTGGGCCGTCAAGAAAGTTCACAGGATGAGGTTGTTTTTTTTTTCTACATCTAACGTCTCAAGTTTGGCTTTCTTTGGCGCCCCCGTGTGGCAGGAAGTGATAACTGCAGGTGTGTTTAAGGACATCGCAGGGACATCGAGGGTTACAGCTCCACATGTGAACGGAGAAAGAGTTTGTTTACCGTTTGTGCTCGGCAGAGAGACTGACCCCAGCTGTGGGAGGAGGGGGGGGCGGGGCTTAGTTATTCGCACATCACGTAGGTGTGAAGAAGATGTGCCTGCACACGACCTCAAATGCCGCAGAAGCGCTGTAATAATCACAACGTGTCAGCTCAAGAAGACGTCTGGAGTTAAGAGCGAGCGAGCCGGCGTATCGTCTCTCTGAAGCCGACTCGACGCCCAGTTTGTAATCTTGATAAGCGAGTCACTGAACCAATCACGTTCAAGTTAAAATCAGACAACGACTCGTGCTGTCAATCGATACAAAACTAATCAAATGATTTCCTGGCTTGTAATTAATTAATCGCTTGTATCAGTGAAGTGAGAAGGATTTAATTACAGGTCTGTTTTCACCTGGTTTGTAAAATCTTCTTCTTCTTCTGTGGTTTATATAGATGCAGTATCCATGGAGAACTGAACAACACTTTTTAAACTTTTATAGCTAATGCTCATTTTTCCACTTCCTGTCCCCTTCAAGCGTCCAACATTTTAAAACTGGTTTTTCACGTTATTTCAAGTGACGGTAACAATTCATTTCTCATCAAACGAACACGTCATTTTAAAGACAGAATTATGACAAAATGTGTTTAGAAGTTTTGGATCATGTAACTCAGACCTGCACAGATAAACACTGAGGGGGGGGGGGGGGGGTTTGTTGACTCACATGCCGAAGCGCAGAGTTCCTGACACGTATGTTTGCCAGTGGGCGCAGTAGAACATGAACATCCCGGCGAAGCAGCAGAAGAACATCCAGTCTGGGTTGGTTCCCATTTGAACGGCTATACTGGTTCCCAACACCACGAAGACTGCAGAGACAAACGAGAGAAACACAAGCGGGGATGAGAGACACGCAGTCCAAGAGGACTGTGCGTGCGTCCCCCCCTCCAAAAAAAAACAAAACACTGACCGGTGGAGAGGGAGTCACAGCCGTGGTCAAACAGCTCCCCCAGTGGAGAGCTGCTGTTGGTGCGTCTGGCCTGCTTCCCGTCGATGGCGTCCAATGACTGGTAGATAAACAGACCCACAGCACACAGCAGGTACGCCCAGAGAGGAGCCTGCAGAAAAACACAAAACAAAATCAGAAACATGACGCTCAAAAGGACGCAGCAGCAGGTTCAGAGCAGCTAGCTATGATCGTAACCGCGCGTTAGCGCTTAACGCTACGAGTTAGCCGGCGTCTGCTGAGGCTACGAGGAAGAGGACGGAAGAAGCTAAGAAGAGTAAAAGAGATTGACCGAGCAAGAAGCAGCTATTATTCATAGTGTCATCGTCGTCTCACGTAAAGCAGCTTCACCGGGTGTCGTCTATCTAACCCAAGTTACGCCTTAAACTCGCGTACAAATAAATAAATCCATCTCACGCCAAAAGTCGTCTCTACAGCCGGGTGAAGACTTCAGAGAATCTGGCGACGTGACTCGTGAACCTCGTCAGTCCAGAGGTGTCTGTTTGTTTGGCCATCTCTCTGCTGTTTAACTAACACAGGTCGTCTGTGACGGGGACGCACTGCAGTTACACTCTGCGACCTTTGGTGGGCGCCAAAGTGCACCAAACCAAATTCTTCGATATTGATGCTTTAAAGACCTGTTTTGGTTTTATTGATTCAAGCTTTGTTACTTCATAAAAAAACGACAGTTTATCAGCGCTAACAGTTCAGTGACTCGCCTGTTCGGTGGCGGTGGGGCAGTAGTAGACGAGCACGAGGGTGGTGAAGACGTTGGTGGCGAGGCCGATGATGGTGATGAGGTTCGGGGCGATCCAGGAGGGGACTCGTCCCACCAACCACTCCCAGTAGCGCTGCATCAGAGGCTCCAGCAGAGAGCGGCCAGCACTGCTGTACCTGCAGAGACAGGACGAGCTGGTGAGGACAGGACGGGAGGAGGGATTTACCTGTGACCCACAGTGAGACCTGAAACCGTCAGGACCGGGAACCAGTCCGTCCTGTCGATCTGGAAAGACGGGACATGTGTGCAGAGGGACTTTGGACGGAGAAAGAATAGATTTCTGCTCCATCTCAACTGAAAACTCAGATTTTTTCGGACTTTATGATGCAGATTGAAAGTAGCCTGAGGGGGAACAAGACACATCTGCTGAGCCCATACTTTGCTTCTTTATCCGACTTGTGTTTCAGTGAGATAAAACAAAAAAGGAGTTGTTGTTTCCTTCCTTCAGGAATTAGTGATTTGAGCGGAGCAGCTCTGGGCAGCTTTCAGCGAGGAGGAGGAAAAAGCAACAAACACAGTTCTTGTTTGCTAAGTAATGCGGCTACAGGGTCGAGGCCTCCACCATTGAGATACAAAGATGTTCTTCCAACCAAAGTCTGTAATTATCAATAGACAAAGCCTGGGTGACGTCAGCCATCTGTTCCTGCAGGGGGGCCCTGGAGGATCATCAGCAGCAGCCGTCATGCTGGAAATGCTGCCTCAACCTGACGACAGGCTGAGTTTGAGCTGTAAACATTTTAATCTCTGCGGTAAAAATGGGCATTTTTGGCTGTGCTGTGTATTTGCATTTTGGGGCTCTTGGTGCCAGCCTCAAGTGGACACTTGGCAAACTGCAGGATTTTCAGATTTGATGAAGAATATAACTGAAAAAGTAGGAAATCTTCTCGATGACTCGTATGTCGAAGTCAGAGGAGCAGGTGTCACTGTTACCTGTGCTCCTCGAGTCTCTTGAGCTGGTGTCGGGACAGGGGGGGTGAGGGCAGCTCGATAAGCCTGCGGAGCACTCCGGGGGCCAGCCAGCAGGCCGCCTCCATGCCCATGCCCTGCCCGGGTTCCTTCTCCCGGCCAAGGCTTCGGCGAGAACGCAGGCCCCCCCCTTGCTGCTGCTGCCCCGTCGCACTCATGGAGCCCTGCTGCCTGCTGGTCTGGTCCCCGATGGGTCTGGCTCTGGCTCTGCCACTGTCCTGCCGGAGGGGCTAGAGATCCACAATGGGGCTGGAGGAGGAAACACCTGGAGAGAGAAAAACAATTATTTCATATAAATAAATACAGTTTCACAAATTTTAACACGTGTAGATAAATCTGCATGTGATGTTGTTTAATGTTTAATAATCATGATCTCGCGATAACAACCAAAATAATCGAGATCTGGATTCATGCACCCGCTTCTTTAAAACAAGTGGAGACCTGAACTGGTCTGAAAGTGTCACTAAACCTGTCACAGATATTAATCAGTTTGCAGGACTGATTGCATCAAGAGTTTTTACTGTGACAAGCATAAATAACAAACATACATGAAAAACAAACAAACATGACATTTTAAAATAAAACAAATCAAACAACACGTGTGACAGACCCTCTCATCATGTATCCGGGCTGCTAACATCTCCCATTGTGACTGTCAGCGACACATGAGCCACTGACAACAAACAAACACACAAACAAACTGTTCCCTCGGATCGGCTAACGCTGCCTAGCATAGCTGCTAACTAGCTAAACATCAGTATTGCTGATGTTGGAGATTAGCCTTAGCTTGTTGTAACGTCCGGAAGAGTCGTGTCAGCATAATTATTTACAGAGAATATCTCTCTGCTGGCTTAAAATCACTCCAGCACACACACATGTTCTTAAATAGTTCTGACTTTTTTAGAGATGTTGATTAAAATCAGACCGAACTGTTGACACGTCAAGTGAAGATCGCGGCTAGCCTGACGTGCTAATCCAGCTAGCTCGCTGCTGACCTGGCCGATTAAAGGACGAGATCCGCGGGTAGTCCCTAAGGGGGGCGGGGGCGGTGAGGGGCGCTTCAAGTCGACAGACAGGACCCCACTGTGTGCGCTGACTTACCCTGTCTGACTGACTTTAAGTACCGGAACGACGTTCAGCAGCTGCAGGTGGAAACACCTCGACCGGTGTCACAGTCAGCGAGCTAAGTTCACGTTAGCTGATACGGAAGTATCGCGATGCTGCTGTCACGTTTGTGCATGTTATTTCTCTGCCCTCAGTTTGATCTTGGAGGCAGGGAAACGCCTTCCTTCGTCTTTTGAATATTTGGGAATGCTTTTTTTTTTTATTATTTTTTTTTTTTTACATTTTTGGGATTATTCTTAATTTACCTCTCTTTCACATGTTATGTCTTATTTATGTATTTTATTTATGTCTTATTTATGTCTTTGTTATGTCTTATTTCATGTCTTATTTAGTCTTTTATTGCCTGTTTATATTTGTAGTTAATTGTTATTATTTAATGTTTACATTGTACAGAGAGAGCATAGTCTACCGAAGTTAAATTCCTTTTTTAAGTTAAATTCTTCTATTGAACAATTCAATTACAATTAAGGAACGATTATTTAGTTTTTGTTTTTTTTGCCCTCATATTTCACTGACATGGTCTCTACTGTAAATATGCTCAACTATCTAAACTGGGATATTTTTTCTAATTAATAAGTGCATATCTGATGAATTATTTTGTGGTTATTTATTTAATATTTTTGGACTGATTCGCTTGAAATGAAAACAGCACATTCGTTTTTGAAAGAGAAATTAACTTCTCAAACAAAAAATAAAGAACTTTTATTTCTTGCAAACATTTTTCCCGCAGTGTTTAAATTTGACTTCTTTTTGTTTGCTGGTTGGACGTGTCATCACTTGACTCTGCCCTGGAAATAATAAAAATAAACAACATTACCAGTCCTCAAAAGGCAGCTTTAACTCTGGTTGGAAAATTATTCTTAAGAGTAAATATCTGAAGACTACGGAGCCCCTGAAGTCCTGAAAAGAAAAAGAAAAAAATCTTTTATGAATGCAGAACTTAACTTAAACCGGTGAGCACAACATGATAACTTATTGGAACAAGATCTAATCTTGTGCTCAAGTTGAAAGGGAAAAAGACTTCCGGGCACTTTTTTAGTGTGCGTGAAAATAATCTCTCGACAAAAGTAACATGAGATAATGGCATAAAACATTTGCATACCCTGTCTGTATTTGTATTGTGTCTGATTTTGTTGCTGATGTTTTGCATGTAACCTCTCAACACTTCACGCTATCAGCTGCTCAAACAGAGAAGATGAATCAGCATACAGCTCTCACCAATGCCTAATTCAAAGTGCTTTATTGGCATGACAATTCAAAATCAACATTTCCAGAGCATCAAGTTCAACATGTCCAAATATAAAGACAGTACACAAGAACAACAGACATTCAGATTTCAGTCAACATTTCAGTAATTATGTTTCTGTGTCTTTTATTTACAATTCTGGAAAAAAAAATGAGTTCCCACATGTTCTAAAATATTTGTATTTATTTATGTCCACTGTCCGGCCCTCGACGTCAGTGTAACGTGAAGACAAACAGTGTTTCTGTGTCTCCACCTTCATGCTGCTGAAAACCATTTCTACCTGCTGCAGTGAGAGAGTGAGAAGGAGCTGGACAGATGTCTGGGCAGAGTGGAGGTTGTTGTGGTTGTGCCTTCTGCATTTTATTGTTGAAATAAAAAACAATAAATCTTTATTTTTTTTATGTGCATGTACAGTGCACGTCATGTTTGTGCATCAGTGTGGTGTCAGGGCTCTCTGTCGGGCAGCTGGGTCAGGTAGGGATTGTAAAAGAAGTCTCTCAGGAGGCTCTGGACCCGGCTGGGTTGGGGGCTCTCTGCAGCAGGATTCACGGGCAGGTTCAGGGACTTCGAGGGGTTGAACGAGGCCGATCGGGTCTGAGCTGTGTGGAGACCCTCGATGGCGCTGGACAGCCAGATGAGTCTCTTAAGACTCTGGATGTTTTGGCTGCGGTCGTGCATCAGCTGGTGTTCGGTCACAGCTCGACGACTGCAGAGAGAGCAGAGAGAGCAGAGAGGTTATTTCTGGTAATTTGCACTGGGCTGTCGTTGCATTCTGATTGGTTGATTTTATTTTATTACCGTGTCATGCATGAACAATGTGCCCAGCTCAAAATGGGATTAAAAGACAAAAGAGCAGGAAACTAAAAGTAGACACTGAACACCGAATCATCCCATCCTGTCGCTGTGTTCTTAACTCATCATTAAAGGAACAATACGAAAAAAAAAACAGATTCATTCTCAACTTTTCCTAAATCACATCGTTCACACAGGATTCATTCCCCCGGGATGTTAAGGAGGACACTGCTACATTTATAAAATCACTCCACTTGAATCTCTCAAAGCGATGCAGTTTGCACTCGTGTGTGAAAACGTCAGCTCACCTCTTGTTCTGTTCACACTGTCCGGATGTGGAGACGATAAGAAGCATGACAGCGAGCCACTGCGCAGGTCTGTGAGACGTCTGCATGTTCTGAAACAGCAGCAGCACCAAGCACTCGCATCAACACTCACAACAGATGCAGAAGATGGAGCAAAGTTTCTTTCAGCCACACTGACGGATCTGAACAACATGTCGATTTATTTACCACTTGTTACATTTATGACTTTAATTACAGATGAAGACGTTCAATAAATCACCAGAAAAATAAAGTCAAGTCAGGAAAATGAAAGCAATAAAAGATATAAAACAAAGATGTTTCATGTCTGAGTGAAACCTGAAAGCATCAGCAGAGGAATTGAAAGAAATAAAAAAAAAGTAAAAACAGAAGCACGACTCAGACGGATTAAAGAAATCCCAAAGTGAGGCATAATGTCAGGAAACGAATACGTCCCTGACTCTCATGTTTCAGCTCTTTATTAAAAAGGTTAAAGTTCTTCTGATCTCTCGTCTTGAACAGAGACGTACGAAGGGTTCATCGACAAGTTTGAAGCTCGACCAAAAAGGCAGCTGGACCGGTGGAAGATGTTGAAGACGTTTCACCTCCGAAAAGCTTCTTCAGATCTGACGGATCGTTTGGAGGAGGAGGAGGTGAAACGTCTTAGTTTCCTTTGGATCGAGCTTTGAACGTGTCACGACCCGGAGGACTGAGAGCCGACTCAGAACCAACAACCAGAACAAACGTCAAGTAAGGACGCTAAAGCAGCAGCGTTAACATCCCAGCAGTGTGTGTTTTAATCCCCTCCCTTAAAAATGCAAATAAAAGAAAAATATAAATGTGCTCATTTTCCTTTCCTGATTTATTTTTTTTCAATTTTAAAACAATTTTGAGATCTGAAGGACCAAAATTATAATTTCATTTAGTTTATATGTAGTTGAAGTTAGCTGTTAATCTTTGAATATACATAAAAAACACATCACATGGACTAATTAAATATTAGTTCCACTCTTAAAGGAAAATGTGTCATTACTGCTGTGTGAAAGCTTCATGTTGGAAGATAAATCTCATTTTTGTTGCAGACATATTTTTAAGAGAAAAAAAGAAGACAAGAAAACAATATACAAGAAAAAAAAGCAACAATTGGGATCAAAGTTTAAATAAATACAGAAAAGAAAAAACCTATTTGGTTTTAAAGGTACTCACATTGTCTCTGTTGTCGACACACAGCAGCTCCTCTGATGATCCGACACCGAAACTGACTTCAGGTTTCGACCTTTCAGGCCTTTTATAAAGCCCCTGACACACACACACACACACACACACACACACACACACACCTACACACACACACACACACACCTACACACACACCTCCCCGCTCAGCTTATTGAACCAGATTAATTCAAAGTTTGATTTGCTGATGAGACACGTCAGCAGCTTCGTCTCTCTGACGGCAGATTTTGTGTCTGCAGCAGGAAAATATGAAACAATTTTTTGGAGGGTTATTTACGTTAACACAATCCCAATCTGTTTCCTGCACCTCAGAGCAACAGAGAACAATGTTCACACACACACACACACACGTACACACACACACACACACATTCTTTACATAATCAGGTGCTTTAAAAAGGAGGATAAAATTCGATTGAGGGATTATCATCTTTCTATTTTCTGGTCTAATCCGCATCGTTTCTTTTGGAGAGATTCAAAGTGGAGTGAATAAAAAAAGGGTCTGATAGTTGTGTAGGTGTTAAGGCTGCAGACACACAAACACACACACACACACACACACACACACACACACAGGGATGAGTCACTTTGTACAAAATAAGCGTCAGCAAACTGTCCATCACTTCAGGTTTAAACTTTTCTCGCTCTCTGTGCAGTTAAGATGCTTGGCGCCTGGAGCCGCTCGCGCACAGCTCCCTGACATCACAACACTAATGAACACAAATGTACCGCAGTCTCCGGTTGCCACGGTGTCACCTCACTACCTGACAGTAATCCTGACGACACCTCACAGGGCGAGTTTCCCTCACACAGAAATGTGTGCTGCAGTCAGAGGCCCGTGGGCGGAGGAGCTTTAGTGATTTAGTCCATTAGAGAGTCTGAAGACAAAAGGAGACGGACAGAGAGGCAGGAAGGGGATGAAGGGAAAAAAGAGAGGAAGCCAATCAGCAGATTGAACTTGAGTTTGAACTCAGACCCTGGATCAATAACATTTTTCCTCCTCCAATCATTGATTTAATTTACAAAACTCTTTTTTTTTAACCGGAGAAAAAGCTCTCCAAGAAAAAACAATCTCAGGGAAGGAGAGAGAGTAGGGGAAGGACTTGTGCGAAAGGAGACGCAGGTTTAACCTGAATCAAACCGCACATCATAATCACGTCCTCGTGATATGCAGGTTTGACACGCGACAAACAAAAAGGCCGCTGGTGAACTGGAACAGTCTGCATCTCCTGTGTGAGCATGAAGGAAGGGTCAAGTCAAACTGGAAGCAGTAAGTATAGGATGTGGTAACTAATAGCCACCTAGCCTAGCCAACGTAACGCTGATGTATTGCACTTGTTTCTCTGATTGGCTGTGGGGCGTTCAGCTTTGTTTAAGTCAGCCTTTGGAGATTATAAAAAAAGGACAATCTGAAGATGACAGGCTGAGAGAGAGCTCCACAGGACTCTGTCCCTCTTCTCTCCTTTGTACCGCGGCCTGTGATGTGAAATCAATCAGACCGCCATCTTGAAGGACGTCTCAACTCCTGAGAGGCATCTGGAGAAAGTAATGGTGTTTCCTTTGTAGGAGAAATAAGAGATGTGCGTCACATGGTGGAAATAAACAAAGAATATATATATATATATATATATAGAGAGAGAGAGAGAGAGAGAGAGAGAGGCCTGTATGAAATATAAGCGATCAGAGACGCTGCTCGTCAACGAGTGAGGCGGGAAACTGCTCAGAGCCCGAGGTCATTTGTTTAAAGTCTTTAAACCAATGAAGATCTGACGTCGAGTTAGAAAAAGAAAGAAAGAAAGTGTTAAGTGGGTCAGATAAATTATACTGAAGGCTGCTAATCGAGTCTTTACTGATACTTTTGTTCTTTGATATATTACATTAGCAGAGCAGCCGAGTGTGTGAGTCAGAGTCGGGACAGTTGTCCAGCTAGAAGACAAAATAATTGGTTTATTAAACGGTCCGGGTTTGGTAGAAAGATCCCATAAGCTCAAACATACAAATCTAAGAGGAAAGTAAAACACAGGTCTAAAAGGCAGGAAGTCATTCAGGCTGGGACGAGGCAACGCTGGAGAAGACGCACGAGGCGGGAAACACGAGGAGCAGGATGTGGAAGACAGAGACAAGGGTAAGTAACAAAATAAAACAGGAAATGACCATGGTGAAAAAATAAGATTCAGAGGGATCGTCTGGATGAAGTCTCAGGGAACTGGCGAGGAGATGGCCTTTTTATTTTTTATACTTTACTGATCCCAGAGTGAAATTCTGCTTGGACTGTTACTGAGAGAGACGCTTCTCAAACACACACACACACACACACACACACACACATGCACCATCAATCATTCTGCCCCACCCTGTAGAACACCCTTATCTTGCACAAAAACCTCCATGATGGATGGACGACTCGGTGTAAAAAAAAAAAAAAAACTTCTTCACGCTCTGCAACAGCAAGAACACAACTAGCTAACTGTTTCCTCTTCCTTGCTAACACTCTGTTGTACTCGTTGCTCTCCACTGCTTTAGTTTCTCTGAAGAAAAAGATTTTACATCCAAGAAATGTGAAAATGTGTGAACTTGGACACAGACAATAATCGAGCAAACATGCTGCTCATGTTTTATTTTGTTGTTCCAGCTTCTCAAAATGATTCATAAATTGTTTTTTTTACAATTATACTCGCTCAGTTCTTTATGATAAATTACAAACAATGACTGTTGGATAATTACACATTGTGAAATTGTCACTTTGGTATATAGCTGCAGCAACATTTCTTAATCTTAATGAAGTTTAATAATAATCAATAATAAATTAGAAGCATTCAGAGATGTGGAGTAAGATCTATAAAAAAAAGAAATCAGGTCTGGTTCACAGCAGATTATGATAAACAGGTAGTGACAGGTAAATCTGTGGCTCTGCAGCAGGGGGTCCTTTGTAAGTTGTAATACAGCATATCACCACATGGTGGCAGTGTTGCACTGACTAACAGCATGCTGCAGAGGAAGAGGAAGTCTTGTGTTGTCACAGCTGGGGCTGCAAATCCAGGAGAAAAAAAAAACACTGAAATGTTCTGATATATAACATGAACTGTGAATACATTTGGAACTGTTGAACAGCGCCCCCTAGTGGAGGAAGTGTTTATGAAGGCTTTTACGAGGAGCTATTCTCCCCCTTTTTCTCCACCTTTTCACACAGTCCCCCTGTGGTATAAATTAATTATCTGTGCTTTAAAATATGAATCAAGCGGCAGAGGAGGTTTGTGACTCAACGCTCTTTTTTGGTGTGTGTGTGTCTCTTTAAATGCAATATGGCCGCCCTGGGTTTTCCCAGTAGACACGGCTCCTCTGTAAAATTGCGGACCTGCTCAAAAGTTTTGCTCTCGGCTGGGGGTGGAGTCAACGGGTAGAGATACCAGGGGAGGGGGAGTCCCACTGTGACATCACAAAGAGAGCAATTTGTTAATAGAGCATTTTTAATGTATAACTGGATTTTTCATAATATGTCCCCTTTGATACCAACAGTTATGAAAGATGAAGTCAATGTTGGAATTAAAGTAACTCCATGGAAACACATTTTAAGCAAAAGCGAATGTGCACTGAAACGCTTCATTTCATGGTTTATTTATAAGACATTTCTAAATTAATCACTGCTGCATTGATGTATAACCTGGATTTTACTGCTCTGGATGTTTAGCATTGAGGCTAACTTTAACAACCTTTATATATATATATAAATGCCGTGGTGTTAATCAGTTTGCAGCAGTGCATCATGGGCCATGAGATCATGCGGTCTGCAGTAATCAATTGAACCTCGTTATCATCCTCAGCTCTGGGACCAAAAATCACACGATAGCAGACTGCAAGGAAAATTATTTCTCCTTTCAACATGTGTTGGTAAAAAGCAGTTTCTATGGTAACGCAGCGATCTAAGATGTCCACCGTGTGAAGTGTGATTTCAGGGATTTTAATCGTGCACAGGAGCTTTCTGATGTTCAGAACCCCTTCCTGTCTTCTCTTCAATGTGAGTCAGTGATTTATTACATGTGTTAAAGGAAACACAACGGATGATCATTCATAACTACTTTGGCTTTAAAGTTTAAAGTGATTAGATCGTGAGGAGCAGCAGGTTGTCCCCACCGACAATCCAGACGAACCTAAGGGACATGATAACTGTCTGTGGTGGCTGACTGGAAGGTTGGGGGTTCGATCCCCAGGAGTCAAATGTCTAATGTGTCCTCGGGCAAGACACTTAACCTCACAAGTTATTCTGATGATCTCTTTCCACAGCCACCTCTACCATCAGTATGTAAGGTGTGACATGCAGTGTAAAAGCACTTTGAGTAGTCAGAAGTTGTTTTGGGTTTTATGGCCATTAAAGTTAAAAAAAAAATACTAAAGAGATCTATTATGAGAAATGAATCTTTCATCTCCAAGAAAACAAGCACCCGGATGCACTCAGTCCCTGAGAATAAAAAAAAAAAAAGCTTTGAAGTTGGGACTATGATTTCATATCGTCTTCAGTCGTCTTCAGTTACTGATGTGACTTTAATCTTCGGAACAGATTATTTTCTTGGCCATTTATTTGTAACATCATTACACCAGAGGAAATTTGAGGGTTTTTATTTCATATTTCTGTGTTCATTTTGACAGATTTACAACTTTCATTAAAAACATGTTCTCTTCTATGTTGCGTAACACTTTTTTTTTCCTTCTATTTTCTTGTTTTATAAGATTTTAATGCAAATGTACGACTTCAATATCGCAGAATTCGGATTAATTTCTTTAAATATTAACACCCTCCACCGACTCCCTATTTTTTCCTAAAATGGCTTTTACTCTAAAACCACCTTCAAACAAAAACTATAATGGTAAATGGACAAGAGTTTATAGAGCTTTTCTAATCTTCTGACTAGTCGAAGTGTTTTACACGAAAGGTCACACCTACACATTCACACCCTTGTCCTGCGTGTCTTGTCCGAGGACACGTTAAAGCAACGTCCAGTGCTGTAATGCTTTTACCTTTTTAACAAGACTACTTCCATAGGTCGTGTTAGTATCAACAAAGTGGTGGTAAAAGAAAAAAAACATCCCAGTGAGCAGCTTTGCCCCGTCATCACCCCCTCCTACGTTCTCAAAGAGCTCAGTACGGCTCAAGTACGAAAATGAAATCCCGTTTACAAATCTGTGCACACAGTTTACGATCCGTGCTCATGGATTTGTAAACTGTTCGCATTGGATTTTCAAAACAAACCTTTGCACACAGTTTCCAAACCTGTGCGCTAAGTTTGTGAAGCCATGCGTACAAACAGATTTGGTCACAGCTTTTCCCTTGTTTTATAACCTGAACCTTGCGGGCCTCAGTACGCCTTCCTCCAACTTCTTGCAGAAATGTGACTTGAAGTTTATAAAATTCAGCAGTAGCCTATATTCACACATTTTATTAGTCTTGATGTCAAAAAGAAAATCAGGAAACAAGAAAACATTTTCATACAGACGACTTAAAAATCACAAATTCACACTGATTTATTTCAAATTCCAATGGCTTTATTTTATGTATATAGATTTGTATATATTTATATATATTTATATATTATATATATATACTCATGTAACAACTTTTACTCAGTTGCTTGATTATCATCTTTTGTTCAGCTTAAGTTCAAACGACATGACACTAAGACCAAAGGCATTCCACACGATCATATCTTACAAAAGAGTAAAGAAAACAATATGAGTGTGTGTGCACTGTCCTGTCGTACAAACACACACACGTACATACATCAATGTACAGGTGTCGTGGTTCTGTTCGTAGAAAGAACTGAAAAAGAAAAAAAAAAGGGGGAATAAAAGACGGAGAGACGAGCAGACAGAGTGAGAGCGAGCGGGAGAGAAAGAGAGAAACCAAATGAACCTCTGGAGTCGAACTGGAGGATTCTGTTGCATAGATTGAAGCAAACAGGAGGAGGATGTTTGACAGAACGAGGGGGAAGGTGACGCACACACCGAGGAAACACAACGCAACCGAGGAAACACACACACACACACACACACACATACACACACATACACAGGGAAGAACAGGAAGTTTTATTTTGGCTCACAAACAAATCACTTCTGAGGCTAAGAATCTGCCAACCGGGACCAAAGATGCTGAGTTCATGTCCTCTGTGTTTTTGCAATGTGAAGGAAGTTATCTTCTTTAACTAAACGAGACAAAGAGCCGGCTGCTGAGCCATCAGCTCTGTGACTTCTGACAGAGCAGGGCTCGAGCTAAATGCTAACACCAGTAAGTTAACATAGTAAATGACTATTTCTAACATATTAATGTCCAGCAGGGATAATTAGTACCACGATTAATTGCAAATGTATATTCCCCATCGAGAACAAGGCTAATAACATGCTAACAATTGCCAATTTACCATGTTAAAATTGTTATTTATCATGTTAGATGATTAAATAACATAGTCAAATAAGTTTAATATGCTAGCATTTTCCAATTTACCAACCTCCAGAATTTAATGTAGCCCGTTATCTTTTTAATATCGGTCAATGTACCATGTCAACATCTCTAATTAGCCCTTTAACATGCTGCATCTGCAAATTTCTCCTCCGTTACGTGAATCTGCATGCTGACATATTTTATTATATTCCGTCCTAAATCTTATTTTAGGCTGTCGCCATGCTAAAAGCATTAGAGTGTTTTAACATATACCAATTTATCATGTTTACCTTCTAAACTTTCCCTGTTTATGTGCTAAAAGTTGGTCATTTATCATGCTAACTAGCTTATTGTATCCTGTAAGTATGCTAACATTAGCTAATGTACCACATTAATAATCTTAGTATGGGCTAATTAATTGCTAACTTTAAAATTTCTTGTTTTATGTATTAATTAGCCCCTGCTAATAGTCACTAATTACTTAATGTCTATATTTAGCCTCTAATGTCATGCTAACATTAGCTTGTTTAATTTTCACCATCTTATTTAGCTTTTTAGTATGCTAGTATACAACATGTTACCCATCTTAGTTAACGTGCTAACATTTTCTTTTAGCTCTAAACGCAAAGTTGCACTCGACACAGATTGGCATTGACATTAGTTTTAAAGGTAGGTCTTCATACAAATAATCAATACAATCATGCCTGATGGTCACCAAAGCTATAAATAATTTAAGCTCTTAACGAAAACTATTAAATAACGTTGTTTTTTTTAGCTATTTAAGGCTGGATAACTGTAGGACCAAAACCAAAGGTCACACATCTGACTCTAAAGATCCCTATACAGTTTTACAAACGTTGCTGTGACAGTTAAATTCACAATTAATCCATGTGGTCAAACAAACATGGTACTAGTAAGTTATCGTGGTCCCATTATTATTTTAATCCTAACGACGGTCTTTCCTAGAAATAACCAATAAGTATCACTACCCAACAGCTTCGGAAACCTGCTAAATTAAATTACGAAATGCTCGTAATTTGGTTACAAAAAGAAAAAGTTAATAGTTTGGAATAAAACAACGCATCACTTTTGATACTTGGTGTAAAAAGGGACAATGAAAGACCGGAAACACAAGGCTTTCAAGCACAGTCAAGAAATACACAACGTGATACCGCAAGGTGATGTGATTTAAAAGACTGTGGTCATTTTCCACAAATGAAAATAGAAAAATTCACATATTTTTGTCCCATTGATTACAGTTTGCGACTATGTCACAAACTTCAGGGAACCAACAGAAACTGAACAACCTGATAAATTAGCATACATCTAAATAATTAAAGGGAGAGACTTGATTTTCCTGTTGCATCGAGACGGACTTGGATTAATGTCCTTGTAACGTCTTAAGTCCTGCCGCCAGATTTTGAAGAACACTGAGCACGGTTGTACTTTAATGCGACCACAAAGTCCAACAATAATTTCCACATGATGACAAACTTTAATGCTGTGAATTATTTCACCATCAGAGACACTTTGTATATTAGTACAAGCCTAGTTGACAATGTCATGAAATGCTTTTTGTTCTCCGTCTGTTGCAGACTGTCAGTTATTCTCCATGTATTCAAAACAGACGTCATTGTAGCCTAGCTTAGCACAAACACTGGAAGCAAAGGGAAATTAACCAGATAACCAGAAAATCAACCTCAACAACAACTTAAACCTCTCTTGTTCATTATGTAAATGTCACATTCAGGTGAGGAAATCGAAATCTTTTAAGGACACGTTTTGGTTTTAGCTCAAATTTTTTTGGTGTTGAAACTTTTTTAAATCAAAGACTGATATTTTTGTGTTTAAGACCCGGATTGATAAGGATTTTAAAACCACATTTCTGTGTTTTTTTAAATATATAAATCTCCAAATAACTTGGAGCAAACATCAGTTAATAAAGAATTAGGACCAACATGTGAGATTTGAATGTTGGACAGCTAAAACGACTAATAGCGTGCTAGTTTAATTAATGTTGAACAAATCAGGATTTACGCTTTTAATTAAGTTTAAAATGTTTGACTTTTTAAACTGAATATCAGAGAGCCTTTGACAAGATGGAGGGATTTGAAGATGTCATCTTATGCTGCCAGTCTAGAGATAAAATCAAATATTGGTTTATCATAAAAAAAAAGGCAAATGCTGGAAGATCAACTTTTTTTTAAACTGATCCTGATGAATAACGATATCTCAACTGAAGTGTCACATCAGCCAAAATAGTCGGTCCATTGTTGGGCTCTTACATGAACACAGACATAAGCAGATGGAAAACAAAACTCTGTTTTCCTTGTTTCCTCCTGAAAGTGACCAGCGGAGACAAACAGGAGGATAATGGATAATTGTGGGGATCGATGGATACTGATCGGTGAGATGACAACACCTGCAGAGCAGAAGCCTACCTGAACAACATGCTGAATGTTTCAGGTCTGTAAACTGTCATCGTCTCCCTCCTCCTCTCACTGCACAGATGAGTGGGTGATGATGAGTTCAGGAAACATCTGTAAATCTGAGTGTTAATTTCTGTGTTTGGTCGGGACAGGAGGATGGGGGGGAAAAAAAAAAAAAAAAAAGGTGGACAAGCAGACAGATCTGTTTGGTTTCAGGCTAAATAAGACGATGGATGGAATAAAATAAAAATCTTCATCTTTCATAAATCCATCCATCAGAAGTCACACAGTTTTAATTTCCTCAGTGTGTTTTCACCTCACAGTGCAAATACATGTAAGTGTGTGTGTGTGTGTGAGTGTTTGTAATGTTGCGTGTGTTTGGGGGGGCGTGTATTTGAGATTCATTTGGAAAAACAAGTCGACATTCGGGGGAGGTTTCATTCCATACTAAAACATGCAGAACACAGAACATTGAACACGTATACTGAACAGTTAAGTTTTATCCAAATGCAGTTTCTCTTCTTTTTTTTTTTTTTTTATCTCTTTTTCGCACAGAGTGGCTTTAGGCTACACAGAACACGACAGAACCAATCGCACCAGGTTGGACATATTGCTTTAAACCACCAAATGTTTGTATATATGTCATGCATGCCACATAGATGATATTATGTTTATACAAAAATAACACCAACGCCTATTACTGTGTATCATAGTAATTACAGAAAACAAATCTTTTTCAGTCTTTTTTGCAATGAAGTTCAAACCATATATATGTCTATGTACTTACATCTAATATATATATAAGATATATGCATATTAGATATAAATATATAGAGATAATGTATAAATATATAGATATATATGTTAAGTGGTTATGACTTTTCCAACTACTATTCCAGTTCGTTTGGACCATTTTTTAAATCATGATTCTTGAAGTGAATGCCGAGGTTCTCCGAAGAATTCCTTAAAAATCCGATGACAGGTGCTGTTTTCGAGAAAAAGGCGGCGCTCTGAAGAGGAAGCAGTCAAAAACGCAACAATGACGTGACAAGGGTAGGAAGGAAGTGAGTTCCTCGCCTTACGGAAGTCCTGTTTGGAAAACTGTGGCAAACGGAGATTCCTAAAACCCAGGTGAATCTTTTCAGTCTCATCCGGACTTTTATTTGTGAAACCAGAAGCACAAACGGGCCTGGAGCGTCTCTTCATGGCGAGGCTGTACTGTGCACCTGGCATGAGATTTGAGGGCAACCAGTCCAACCAGTCCAACAGACGACCGCCACAGCCACACCGAGGCTATGGCAAGAGCAGAGGGACAATCGTACCCAAGCAGGAGGAAGGTAAGGGGGGCATGTGGCAGCAGATTTTCTAACCAACTTGAGCAGAAGGAAGAAAAAAAAGGAAATCGACTTTGGCAGAACATTCTTAAAGCTTTTGCTGGGTGATGATTGGCTGATTGCCCTGTTTCCCGTCACGGACACAGACAGCAGGTACACTTCATTCACTTATATGACAATATTTACATTTGTACTGACTGGAGGAGCGCAGGTGTTTCTTGTCAATTCATTCGACAAGACAAAGAGGAAAAGCGTCATCATGTGTTTCATTCACAGCTAACGAACACCCCGCAGGAAGAGGACGTGATGTCACAAGCGCTTTAACAGTCCTGCTCTCTTCCCAAAAAGTGTTCTTTTAAGTTTATAGTTGGTACAAAATGGCAATGACGTCTTACAGCTGCATGTCCCTCGCCTGGCTCCGCCTCCTTTTATTCTTGATCTTCCACTGAATTAAAGATTAAGATTATAGCTAAATAAAATGCGGCTTCCTTATTTGGTTAACAAAAGCTTCAAAGCTTCCAGGGCTGACCCGAGCCTGACGAGGGACCCGAATTTGGGCACGACAACCCACCAAGCCCCCTGACCCCCCCCCCCCCCCAGTGTCCAAAATAGTTACAAAACAAAAACATCTTTAAAAAAACAAACAAACCTGTGGACAGCTGTTTAGGTTCATAAAAATGCCTAAAATGTATTTTCAATGTATTTTCTTTAAATACTAAAATTCTAATGAATGAGTTTTCATTGGCTCTGAAAAAAGATGTTTTTATTGGTCCTGTAGTTTGACCACCAAATGGACTTATCCTCTGGGTTTAAAAGGTGATACCAATGATTAAGTATAATAAAAAAAGTATTAACATATTTAAAATCTGTACGTCTTAATCGTTTGATTTTCTTCAATACATCACCATTGGTAATTCATAAATTAAGATCCCAATTGGAGGGAAATCGACATAAAGCAGGAGGTCCAATTTTGTATATATAGTATAGTCTCAGGCTTTGGATCAATCTTTCAAGGAGATCCAATCATCCTTTAATAATTTCACTGGGTCGTAAAGGTCACCAGGTCTTTTGGGTTCGAGCCGACAAACTTTATCGAGCTCAGGAAAATATTTGAATTCTGATTGATCTTTGACTTCCTGTCTTGGTGTCATAAAGCAACTCACGGGTTTCATTTATGACTCGGGCCAGCTCTGCTTTGGTCCTAAAGTGACTTTTTCCATTTAGGGTCCATCTGAGGGATCAGACATTTTTTCTGGACTTGGGCAGACACGCCCCTTAAAAAAAAGGAGGCGGAGCCTGAGTCGGGAACACAGCTTCGATCCTCTTTAAAGTCACCAGCTCTGACATCAGTCAGTTAGAAAAACAGAATCATTCCACTCATTCAAAGAAAATCAGTCGTAGAAGCTTCAAAAGTACAGAAACAAAGATATCCAGAGGTTGGATAAATAATTATACACTCCCATTTAATGTTCGATACAGTTAGCTGTATTCACGTTGCATTGGCTGAACTCTACTGGAGTCGGATAACTTCAAAATCACATCGCCTGTAGTGTATCACAACATTTTAGATAAAGTGAATATACTCATTTGAAGGGGGGAGGGGGGGGGGGGGCTGGCTGATGAGAATAAAATTGTTAGGATTCCAATTGAACGGCCGACAGGAAGTAAACAAGTCACTGCAGGTTTCTGAGCCCTAACATTAGGTGACGACACACGTGGCATAAATATTTAGAGAGCTGTAAAAAGACAGAGTCCACGTTAGATTAATCTCATTCATGTACTGTACTGTCACCAAACTTTTCTGCCTATACATATATATTCATATATCTCCAAAATATTAAAAAGTACTTAATATAAAAATACAGAAGAATTGTAAAAAATGAGCAAAACATTGAATTTTATATGAAAACCATGCAAGAAAGATTCCCCATTTAGTTAAATAGTAACTCTAAGATTCAGGAAAGCAAGGGAATGAAAGGGAAGTGGTCGGATGAGAGAAGCGCAGGCGAACTGCCACCCACTTGCTTTTCATGTAAACATTGTAGAGGTCCTTTAAACTTGGTTCGGCAGTGACGACTGAAGATTTTCTCCTTGCTTTTTTTTTTTTTTTTTTTTTGGTCGTGTTTGGAGTAAAGGGCCAGGGGGACGAGGAAGGGGAAGGTTGGGGGTTTGGGAAAAGTCCAAAAGGAAACCTTGATAACAATGAGATAAAAAACAATACAGACAACCTATAAAATATGGCTCTGAGTTACATAGAAAAAGCTCATCAGAGGGGAGAGGAAGAACCTAGCTGTGACGAGAAAGTTGGAAATATGGCAGTAGTAGCACATTACTTCAATAACGTGTCCTAGTTCAAAGATAGCTTGATGGCTGCTAGTTGGACTAAGAGGGGATTAGACGCATCACTGCCTCTGATTGGTCGATGATTCCTTCTTCTTTTAAGACAGTAATCTGTGGACAACGGCAGGCAGGAAGTACCGAGTGTCAGCACTGACACACGGTGGGTTTTACTCTACAGGCCGACTGGTGTCATCATCATCAGTCTCCCATGAACCTCAGCGTGGCCGCCACGCCGACGACTGTTAATCAATCACAGCAGATCGGCGAGGGATGATGATGATGATTTCACACCCTTCTCCTCTGCCGGCTGTGCAATGTCACTGATTTGAGTTACTGTTCCTGAAACTCTCGACAAATACAGGAACTTGGTACTAAGATGTCTGAAAACACAGAGAGACGGTCCAGAAACAGTTCAGAGATCCTTTAACTTCCCCCCCTTTTTTCTGGAACTGAAGATCTTGCATTGTGACCCAGAACAGACTTGTCAATAGTTAGATCATCTAGTCGTCTAGTTTTAGGAAATTACAGAACACATGAAGACAACCAAAAAGCTGCAATATGGCACGTTGACGATTGGAGTTGCTGTGGTTGGTGAAACCTAAGACAACCGCTCGACTAGTTCACGCTGGAAAGAGATAATTGAAGTGGTCAACATGCCTCACTTCATTCTGGACCTTTTTCTTGCTGCATTGATTATATACTTTCACAGACCCGAGTTTTGGGATGTTTCTGAGGAGGTGATAGGAAAGTGGGGGCGACCTTTGAAAATGAAGAACATCCTTCAACAAGGATTTCTATTTTGGCAGTAATGTTTATTTTCTGTTCTGACAGTAAACGAGAGCTCAGCCCGAATGGATCTTTCTTTGTCGCTGTGAGGGTCCACTGGATGCAGAATTGGTCGACTGTAATGTCATTACAGCGGGGCAGTGATTCGCGATGGGGGGTCTCACCTCACAGTGTCATGGTCACATGTGGTCCAATATTTGATTGGTGTAACAACTACACGTCTGAAACAAGGTAGAGGGAAGAGAAGGAAGTGATGCTGGGGAGTTGGTCATGGGTGTCCTTGATGCACTAAAATGATTAACCCCTTAGATACCAGGGGAGTGTTTCGGGTGAGGAACGTCGATGAATTGAAACCAATCAATCTGCTGTTGTTGACGCAAAGATGGGCCAAGATCAGGCTGGTCCAGAATGGGGCGGATCCACTATCTGTCCACTATTGTGGCCTCATTTCATCAGCGCTGCCTCGGCTGGGACAACCGCAAGAGAGGTATCAAGTGAAAGAACCCGACTTTCCCCCCGATGGGAGCTGGGATTGGCTCTTTGCTTTGAGAAGGAACCTTACTTTAGTTTTCTCAACATGATTTGCGTATTGACAAGTCTGATCTCGTCCTGTTGTGCAAACAGGAAGTTCATTCCGGCATTCAGGAAGTTGACAAGAGCTCTGAACGGAAGCTGCTGCAGACTGACGTAACACACGGTTGTCTAAACAGAATCGCAAATATTCATTCCAATGTTATCATGCGAATCAACACGAACGAAACATAACATGCACTCTATAAGAGAAGGAGGAGGAGGAGGGGGGGGAAACGTGAAGCACACTCCTGTTTCCTCTCAACGTTGTGGACTTACAGGGGGGGGGGGGGGGGGGGGGGGGGCCGAGAGGACCAGAACCCCCCGACTCAGGTGAGATGAGCAGAGAGCGAGCCTTCTCTGGACGCCGTAATGTTAAGATATATTTATGTGCAGTTGACATTCTGTCCTTCCACATGCAACACAGCAGCGAAAGAAAAAGTGACACGTACAGACACGATAAAGGGAAGAACATTATTTTAACAGTTGAACCTTGCAGACTGTAGTGTCACACTCACAGGACATTCTCGGGAGTTTCAATCAACGATTGTAGGAGGTTAAAAAAAAAAAAAAAAAAAAAAGAGACAAAAATAAAAGATTACATTTTTGCATTTGCCTAAAAATGTTCTGATCACCAAACCCGGCCGTTAGCTGTGTAGAAGAGCAAAAGCGTATGTACATGAGAATCACTGCACTCTTTAGAAAAGTTCGGTGCCGTTTTTGAGAAGCGTTACGCAGGAATGAAAGCGAGTACAGAACACGACATGCTGCTGAGAGTCCCGCAAGAAAAAAAGAAAAAAAAAAAAAGAAGAAGATTGAAACCAACACAGTTTAAAAACTTTTCTTTAAAAGGGATCATCAAGTAAAAAATGAACATGAATGGACGAGGACAGGCCTTCCCACAGTGGAGACTCTGGACTCCACCCTCTGCTGATACATGTATGGTGGTGGTGGAGGGACAAACTTACAGGCTGAACGACGCCACAGTCAGTATGCAAGACACAATGTGGCAGCGATGATTGGGGGAGGGGGGGACGGGGGGGACGGGGACATTGTGAAGCATGTGTGTGCGTGCAGGATGACGGGATGAACAGAGTGAAGACTTTCCTCCTTGGTGCAACAGTTCGGTTGGTGGGATGACACATGATGCTGAAGGGAGGAAGAGGAGAGAGGAGCTCAGATCGATAACTCGCGTCTGCAGGGGAAGGTGCTCGGCGGCTCTCCTCCTCCTCCTCCTCCCGCCCCGGAGGAGGGGCTTGGCAGGGGGTCGATCTCGTCTCCGGTCTCCTCGATGGGCGGGATGCGAGCCTCCTCCTCGGACAGCGGGACAAACTCGGGATGGGCCATGAAGCTGTGGATGGAGCTACGGGACTCTGGGCTAGTCGGGTACAAGGTGCTACGGAACGCGTTCACCACCTTAATCTGAAACCAGAACAGAAAAAGAAACGTCAGGTGACTGGCAGACGAACAGACCAGAATCCATTCATGAAAACGTGACGTCAAACGGGCAGCAGGGGCTGATGGGACACATGGTGGTCGTGTGTCTGAATACAGGCAAGGAGGTGCAAAACCACAAAACGACAAGTGATGCAGGTCGGCTTGATGAGAAAACTGATGTCCACAAAAAATGATATTGCAATGCACGATGAGGAACTGCAACAAAAAAATCAACAAGCAGCAAACAAATTTTTTATTTTTTTTTGGGGTGGGGGGGGGGGTGGGGTCACATCGTGCAAACAAACACGTCACATTAGGGGTATTTGATAGACTGACTTTCATTTGATGGGAGGGTCATTCAAACAATAACCAAAACTCTAAACCTTACCCCTGAACATGAATCGAATAAATTCCTTTAAAATAAACTCCAACAATCAGTATTTTTGCTGATGTGTCCAATAAACAAGTCATAAGTCTGAGGCCCTGAAAGTCACCCACACGCGGGTCTTAACTATCCTAACTATCCTTCATTTTAATATTCCAATACCACACCAACGTGTCCAAAGGTTGTGAAGAGCTGACCTTTAACCTTTATGAGACCGCCGAAGACGTGATTCTGAACCCTTAATCGACTGCACTTGTTCCTCGCCTGAGGCTTTAGCAGCTTCCAATGTTTTTGAATCAAAAGTTTGGATCGTCGCTGCCAAGTTCAGTCCTCAAAAGCACAACCGAGGTCATTAACGTGATCTTAGGACTGAAGTCCTGGCGAGAAGAGTTTCTCAAAAAGAGTGACAAATCATAAAAAATGCAATCTGTCTGAAGCAGCTGGTAGCTGCTGGTGAAGGGTTAAGGTGTGAAGCCTCGGTGGATTTCATCACCCCTGCGGCGGTTTCCAGGGCAGCCTCGGGCTGCATCAACACAGACGGAGAAACTGTCTGGGATGGATTGTTGTACGAAATCGATTTTGATAACGACGAGACGAGTCCTCGAATCTGTGTCTGTTGGGAAGGAGAGGTGCTGCCGGCTGGCAGGTAAGACTACTTGAACACTGGAGGAAGAACTAACTAATTATCCGTCCGATATTTTAGCTTTATTTTCATGTCTAACTTTCAGAAGGGCTGAGAGGCCGACCTGCCAGAGTAACAACGAGGACGATGAAGTGTGTCGAGCCATGGACGGAGTTTCTAGCATTATAGCAAAAAAAAAAAAAAAAAAAAAGAAATTATATAAGTTCAAGTGTAGGTTAAAATGTTTATATTTAAAACGAAACATCTTTTGTCCTTATGAAAGCAGGAAGTCTGTGTCCCCACAAACAATCACCCTTAAAGGAACAAAGTGCGACTTTTTGATCCACAAGATGTCGCCGTTGAGCTTCGGCATAAAAAACAAATCGGCGATCCAAAAACGCAGCGAGTATGTTGTTCTTCTTTTCTCTTGTCCTCAACTTTAAACAGCTTTTCATTTACACTCAAGGAGGAGGAGGAGCTGTGACGTAAACACGGCTCCGACAACAACACGACCAGCGGGACCCCGAGCGTCTCACTCATCGGAGACTTTTACATGTTGCACATTGTTTAATTAAAAGTTAGAAAGCTTCAAATATTTAAATAATAAAATAAATAAAATAATAATAATAAATATAATATTAAACATAAATAATAATAATAATAATAATAATTATATATATATATATATATATATATATATATATATATATATATAAATAAATAATAATAAATAATAATAATAAAATTAAATAAAAATAATTTTTGGTCAGTTTGGTCACAACATGAAATCTTAAAGTAGATCCTTTCTATTGTTGACAGGATGCTGAGGTGGAAATTCGTAAAGAAAATGAACATTAAAATATTTTGATTTATAACAAAAAAGAAAAAAAAAAAAAGTCTATAAATAATAAAAACAATACTTGACATGCATGAAAAATGTGACCTGTACAGGCTCTGGGATTCTGCCTCCTGCCTTTACAAACCGTTAATTCATCCGTCATGGTGTTGGCAGTGAGAAATGTTCAAACGATATGCTGCCCCAGTAAACAACACACACACACACACACACACACACACAGACACACTGGGGAAGACAACAAACACGCACACACTTCAGTATTTATAATCACATTCAGAGCGGACTCGTATTGTCCTCTCGCTGCTCTCTTCTCTCTGCCTTAAGTCATTTTCTCTGTCATGAATCCACGGAGGCTGCAGCTGATCACACTGATTTATACGCACCAGCAGACACTCTTCATCATAATTAATAACCCTGCAGTTCAAAGCTCTCTATTACTGAACCACAGGAGAGCTGCAGGCTGAGCACTGCAGCTTAGAGCATACATGTTACCACTGCACACACACACACACACACACTCACACACATGCTCAAGTTAAAAAAGCTCTTGGCTTTTAAACCATGAGAGACTTGCTGAGCCTGACAGATTTAACCCTTCTCAGGATTAACCCATAAAATTATCTCGCTGCCCAGGCTGTCGCCTCAGAGAAAGACGAAGAGAGGAGAAAAAAAAACAACAAAGAAACTAGAACAGGGATTTTTTTTACCCCCCCTCGCCCTCCCCCCTCTACGTCATGAATCCGAACGATCTGCAGCTTCGTTCTCGTGGTCGGCCCACAGTTGTGATCTGTCATCGACTCGTCAGGCAGAAAGTCACACAAGGGTTAATAGATGCGTGTTACGAGTTTAAATCTCCACAACATGCAGGAGGGGAAGCAGCAGCAGCAGCGGGCCGGGTGAAAATGATGAAAGGTATTAAAGCGAGGAAGAGAAAGGATGGAAGGAAAGCTGCAGTAGAGGAAGGTGAACAAACGTGAGAAGGTCACCGGTTGTCTGCACATAAAAGGTGTTTTTAGTTCAAGAAGAAAGTCGGATTTATTTTCATTTTAGTACAAAAGTAGAAAAACTAACTATAAACTATTAAAATTATCTGACTTTAAGTCTCTTTTTTTCATTTTCAAACAGCTACGTTTGAGTTTTGGGAATATTTTGTAAAACATATTTGTGTGAATTAAGAAAAAAGCTCCATGTTTTGTTTTTGTGATGGAGCCATTCTCGCCGTTTCCTCCTGCTTTCCTCACGCTAGGCAAGGCTAAGCTAGGCTAGGCGAGGCTAGGCTAAGCTAGACTAAGCGAGACGAGGCTAGGCGAGACTAGGCTAAGCTAGGCTAGACGAGGCTAGGCTAAACTAGGCTACGCTAGGCTAACCAACGTTGACTCAGAAAGAAAGACGATGAACTGCATCTTTCAACATCTTCTGACTCAACATCTCTACTTCTGATTATGGTCTGTTAATTCTTTTTAATAACTTTATTAGCACACTTTTGTTACTGCTTCATATTTGGAGATTTCCAATGAAAGGTTTTAGCTCTTGCCAAACGGTTGTTTTTAATTTTATAAAGCTAAATAAGTGAATGTTGAACTTGGACAGCAGTCACAGGTGATCCAGCTTTTATAGATAGCTATGACGCTGTACCGGCCAGTTGTTGAAAATGATGTGCAGACGAGCTGATGGCAGAAACAGTATGAAGGTTTTTAAGAGTCATGCAGAGTTCAGTGTTTCATGCATTTCAAACAGAGAAACAAAGAGAGTCCAGCCGTGTGAGGCGTGGCGTTTAGCTGGCCTCAGGTCACGACTCACTGCCTGCAGTGGAGGAGGAAGCAGCGGCAGCAGGGGGCGGAGCCCCAGCCGAGTTGGTGAGAGAGGAGGAGGAGCTAAGCCCTACGTGGGTGGGGCTAGAGAGAGTTTTGGCGGCAGTGGTGTCATTGTGCTGGCTGACGACGGACGGCTGGCGGCGCAGGGCACCGGGCACCGCCGCCTGGCCCGTCTGGAAGGTATAGACCACATCCATCTGAAGGAAGGACAGCCACAGTGTTAGAGAGCAGAGAGGCAGAGCGAGACGACAGGAGAGGGAGACACCTGGTCAGAGGGTCAAGACAGGTAAGTGGTAAACTTAGACAGCTTGGATTTTGAAGATCAGATATTTCACAGTTCAAGTGAAGCACAAACAGAGAGAGAGAGAGAGAGAGAGAGAGAGAGAGAGAGAGAGAGAGAGAGAGAGAGAGAGAGCCTGAGAGTGAACATTAGCTGCTGTTTAAGAGATGAAACAGAACAGAGGTGACGTGTCAACAATCTATCAGATGTTTGTAATAAAGAAAATAATAGAAGTATGGCGACCATGTTTCCCTCGGCTGTTTATCTTTTCAACACAAAGGAACAACTCGACTCCTCAAAGCTTTGTTGGTCTATAAAAACAGGTGGCGGCTTGTTGTCTCTGATTAAAAATGAAACAAGTTATGATTCACAACCGTTTGTACAACTTTAGGCTTCATTCTTAGTCTGTAAAATCTTTTCTGGGATTAATTGGTGGACGTTACGGAAGCCCAGAGAGGACATTTTTCATTTCTTGAGGTTTCCACTTATTTTTTTGGCCTTTTTGCCTTTATTGATAGGACAGTGGATAGAGTCGGAAACAGGGAGAGAGTGGGGAGAGACATGCGGGAAAGTGGCCACAGGCCGGACGCGAACCCGGGCCGCCCACGCGAGGAGCAAAGCCTCGCAACATGGTGCGCGCGCTGCCGCTGCGCTATCGGCGCCACCAAGGTCTCCACTTATTCATCTCAAGAAAACTAAAGTTGGTCACGGCTTCATTTGAGTCATTTTCACCAGATAAAGAAGTCGATATCTCATCGACTCGATACGGAAAAAACGTTACGGGTGGATGTCCGCTTTGGGCTTCCGTAGAACGGGCTGCTGTTACTGTTAAGATTTTTGCAGCGATCGCATGTTTCTCCAGGTGTTTCTACAAGATGGAGACGATATATTTCACCTTTAAATTTAATAAATAATGTTTTGAAAAGTGCTGAAGCTGAGTAATGTGTGTTTCATGGACAAAGATAACACGTCTTTTTGAAGGAGGACGAGGTAAAACGGCATCGATCCGTTCTGCAGCGAGAAACATATTCACGTCGATAGACAGGAAGTAGACGAGAGAGAGAGAGAGAGAGAGAGAGAGAGAGAGAGAGAGAGAGAGGGAGGAAAACGAGCATAAAGAAAGTGAAAGCTGTCGTTTAGCGTGAACGACAAAATGTGAGCGTCCAGAAGCAGCTCTGTCAGAAGAGAGAGAGAGAGAGAGAGAGAGCGAGCGATGAATTCAGGGGCTGAAAGCTCTCATCGAGGACGGAGACGAGAACATGCGTCTCTCCGAGTGGCTGATAAAGTTTCGTCAGCGAGGTGCTGCTTGTACCAATTATTCCCCCACTGTGTTTGACTGGCGAGGCGTCGAGCGGCACATCGCTGCCCACCAGGATTAGAGAGGAGGAGGACAGGAAGAGGAGCGTGGAGAGATAAGAACCTAATTAGCTTGCAGCCTTTTTCAGTGCCCCCCCCCCCCCCCCGTCCCAAGAGGACGACAGACTGATATTCAGATACGCAGACATGAACGAGCGAGGAGAGAGCGTCCTCGCCACTGTTCGGCGTGTCGGATGGCTGAAGACACAGATGAGGGCGAGGGCTTTATTTCTCTTCCTCTTTGCATCACTTCCTGCTTTCACCACGTTTCTGCAGCTTCATGGAGAGGATTTTTTTTTTAAGCATCAGAATCAGAGCTGTCAAACTCTGCACACGCACGTCCGCTCAGGAGCTCCTCATCTACCAAATCAGCAGATATTTAAGGCGGAGTTGAAGCTAATAAAGCAAACAAGGCGTTCTTCCTTTTTTTTAAATTGCAGGAAATAAGATGATATCCAGCAGACCAATCACAGGGCTCGCAATCTGCGTAGAAACATTTTTATAGAGTATCGAAGAACAGCAGCATCGACTCTCTTCTAGCTCAGGGTTTGGTCACCACCTCCTCCCGATGAATCATCGTCTCTTCACAAAGTCAGGGTCGGCTGATAAAAGGCTTTAAAGAGTGAAGACAGGCCGAACTGCAAACGACCTTTTTCTGACGTGGATCCACAATGGAGCTGGATCACACGCGGCTGTTTATCAAATTGGAATAATATCAGCATATTTCAGTAAAATTTCCCGTTTCTTGCCTTCCAAGTGTTTAATGGCTTTGAGCTGAAGAACAGCTGACGTCTGCTGCAGCTGATAACAGGAACGTTTGATACAGGCAAAAAAACAACAAAAACAGCCGATTTAAATTAAAACGTAAAAAAAAAAAAAAAAAAAAAAAAATCTGATTTCTGGAGCTTTAAAGTGAAGTTTGATGTTTTTTTGTGGAAAGGACAAACATTTGGAAAACTATATAATATGTCGTCGCTCTCCAGACTTTTCCGAGAGTGAAAGGTTCGTCAGGAAGCTTCAGCGGAGGTCAAACGGAGGAAGTGAAGAGGACTCAGCAGGCGACAGATAAAGTTATTAATAATTCAGAAGTGGTTACCCTGCAGCAACAATAACAACAAGTTAGTGCACTGCTGAGAGGACAGACCTGACCTCTGTGTGTGTGTGTGTGTGTGTGTGTGTGTGTGTGGGAGAGCAGAGCCTTGGCTGCTGTTACTGCAGGTGGGTGTTAGCATCGAGGCTAATGAACCCCATAGGGACTGAATGGGGACTGCCTGTGGACATGCTAACGCTCAGTAAGAGCTGATCTATGCTGTAGGAGGATAACACACACACACACACACACACACACACACACACACACACACACACACACACACACACACACACACACACACACACACACACACACACACACACACACACACACACACACACACACACACACACACACACACACACACACACACACACACACACACACACACACACACACACACACACAGAGTATGAAGTCCCAGACTGTGCGATGAGTCACAGGGGAAGGCGGGGCTTTGAAGGCGCTGCTGTTTGCTTCCAACACCGACTGACTGAAACGTTAAAATATCCAACGAGCTTTTTTTTTGTCCTACGCTGGATGCCGTCTTTAATTTAGCCTTTTAATAAAGTCATTCTGTTGTGCCGCTCTGCAGCAGAGTGTGAAATTAACTCCTGTGTGTGTGTGTGTGTGTGTGTGTGTTTAAAAGCCTGTGTTAACGTCCACACACTCGGCTCAGGTTTGATTTGTCCTCGACACAAACACGCAGCTGAAAATGTTGAACACGGAGGACAGATTTGAGTCCTTCCCTGACTTCATGTCTCTCACCGTTGCACCTGAAACGCAGAGCTGGTACTTTTGCTGAATGTCTTATTTTTCCAGATTTGATCCCCGCGCTGAGATATTCATAAACCTCCTCTTCACTCGCTGTGAGGGGATTCACAGAGCGCTGCTGCTGCTCAACAGGGGGGGGGGGGGGCTCAAAGTTAAAAACTACACCGCAGAAAAAAAAAAAAAATAATCTAACTTATTCAATCCCACCGAAGAGATGAACTTAATAAATCATCAGTGTTTCCTGCGTCCTCCTCAGGTGAACAAACAGTTCTGACTTTGACTTGATCGAAGGTTTTACAATATTTAAAAAGGAAGAGACGAGTTGTTCCTCTCTTTATTCTGTGTAACTTCTAACCTCGTACGTTACGTCCTGTACTTCTTTTGTCTCATTAGTGCCGACTCAGATTTAACACAGAGACTCTTTTTTTTTTACTGTCTGTGTTTCACTCAGGGATTCAATCCTGAACGTCGGCGTAAAGCAGAAGTGAAGAGCGCCTGCAGCCGCGTTGCTCACGGGCGGGGCGGCCCGGGTTTGAATCATTCCCCTCTCTCTCTCTCTCTCTCTCTCTCTATCCACGGTCCGATCTCTAAAACCAAACACTGACATACGAGTGCATGTGACGGGCAGCTGCAGCTCAAAGTGAAGAGCACATGAAAAGTCCACTCCTGACACTCCTGACAAACTTTCACTGCAGCTCCAACAAGCTGTCAGAAATGTTTTTTTTGTTTTTGTTTTCCTGAAACATTTCTGCTGCGACACTTTGTCTCTGCTCTCAGCTTCCTTTTTGCTTCCTCTCATCGTTATTTGATGGTCGTGGAGTGCAGCGGCGTTTGTTCTGCAGACGACAGTGATGTGAAATCTGAAAAGCTTCTGATGGTTAAAACAACGATTCACAACAACAACAACGACATCTTCTCTGCGGACTTCCTGCAGCTCACAGGAGAGAACAGGTTTAGTAAATCAGCCTGGTGTCAGATAAACAAAGAGTCAACATGAAGTCTGCAGAGCGGCGTGTTCGTACCTGCGTCTGGATGCGGTTCAGACCTCTGAACCACAGGATCTGGCCTCTCCTCAGCTCCATCTCGGCGTGGTCGATCTCATCGGCGCCCTCCGTCAGCTCCTCCTCGTGGATGTCCTCCTTCGTTGTGCCGTGACCCGCCTCCATCAGGAACTTCAGGTGGTGCGTGGGGATGGCCGAGATCAGCTGATAAAGACGGAAAAAATTAAGTCGTGTGTTAAGTCGTTGAATCAGGTTACCGTGACAACCGTTTGGAGCTTTCTCGCTCCATGTCCTATTGTTTACGGTGAAGAAGGCAGAACAAACACCTAGCTGTGGGAGTGTCACCCACCTGGGGGAGGGGCTACTGCCCTTTGTGATGTCATGAAGGGAAAATCTCCTGACCTTTAAATATTCGGGGATGTTTGCCATCATAAAAGATTAAAATTTCACCTTTTTCCTGCAAAATAAAAACAACCCCCCCCTCCTTTTTTTTTGGGTCTTTTATTTTCTTAAATGAAAAAAAAAACCCTTCACTTGCTCATGACAGGTGTGTGGGAGACGGGAAGAATTTGCACGCCATCTCGCTTGCAAAAATATTCTCATTGGCTGTCAGTGTTTTGACACTGCTGGAACTTGCTTCTCTCTGATGAAACTCTTTCACCACAACGCTGCCAATAAAATGTGTTTCTGTAAGTTAGCCAGCGTCGCACGACTCGGCTTGCACGGCCTCTTTTTATCGCCAAAAATCTCAACACTCGCAGAGATCTTCTTTTATGCTGCCATTGATCTTAATGTTACCTTTCATTAATTAGACGGACGAGGAGAAGCCGCTTCGAGAGGAACAAAAAACACAGAGCAGCAGCTTTGATTTTGATGAGTCATGTTTGTGCCTGAGTTCAAACTGCTGCCACTCCTCAGCTTCCTACTGGCTCAACTTCACCGTCAACCCGAGAGAAGCTGGAAGAGGTCAAATCGACCCGTTACGGCTTCATACTACAGGAGAGCCGGAGTCATGTGACATGTGATCATCTCTGTCACATGACTCCTCCTCAGACATCAGAAGGCGTTTGGAAGCAGCTTCCTCTTCGCTCTCACATTCGATCACCTGTTTTAAATGTCGAGGAGGAGATTTTGTTTTTTTGTCGTGAAGTCCAAAGCAGCTCTTCCTCTTCTCATAGTGATGATGATGATGATGATGATGATGACCTACTTTATGTTCTTAATAAAGAAAGGCAGATTAGAAGTGTTGTTGATTCTCCCGGTGACGCAGCGAGCCTCCTGCTGCTCTTCACATTTTTATACATCTGTCACTTCGTCGCCGTTTGAAACAGAACTGAGATTAGCCTGTTTCTGTCAGAGCGTGTCCTCAACCTGAACCCACAACGCTGCTGACGTCTGTGTGTGTGTGAGTGTGTGTGTGTGTGTGTGTGTGTGTGTGTGTGTGTGTGTGTGTGTGTTAACAGGATGATGCATTTTATGTAAGTTTGACTCTGTGTGTGTGTGTTGTGTGTGTGTGTGTGTGTGTGTGTGTCAGGATCCTGCATTTGATGTCAGTGTGTGTGAGGTATTTTATAAATGTGCATGTGTGTGTGTGTGTGTGTGTGTGTGTGCATGTTAGCAAACATGCATTCGATTGTGTGCGGCTGTATCTTATATGTGTGTGTATTTTTATGTATGCGTGTGTGTATATAAGAATGTCCATTGAAATAGAGTTTTAATTATGTGTGTGTGTGTGTGTGTTTAGCAGATTCATGCGTGTGCGTGTGTGTGTGTGTGTGTGTGTGTGTGTGTGTGTAAACAGGGGTCGCGCTGGTTTCATCTGCTGAGCTCATTACCATGGCGATCGTAGTGATGGCAACACTGCAGCAGCTGAGTGTGACAGACAACGTCCACAAACCTCTTCATCGTCCTCACTTTGTTCACTTCCTGCTCCGACACACACACACACACACACACACACGGTTCTAGTCCTCGGTCTTACCTGTCCCCACAGCAGCTCGCCAACGCCGATGAACACGCACCACAGCCACTGGTCGATGGTCAGAGCCGTGCAGGAGAACGGCTTCCCTCCGAACTGAACGATGATGATCTGAGGAGGAAATCAAACGGGACACTTTGAAAAAACCAAACGCAGACTGAGCTGATTCTCGTATCTGAACTTCACCCTGGTGTGAAAACACTTTAATCTAATTAAACTCAATCAAAGACATCCTGCTGCCGCCTCACACAGCGTTTAATACGCCGCTGAAAATAGTCCCCAGCTTCTACATTTGAGTAAAGTTTGTTAAAAACTACATCAACCAGCTGCTTCAGGAAATAACTGACTCATATTAACAAAGTGTTTCATGAAGAGGCAGCAAACATGAAGCTGGTGATGAATAATCGCCGCTCTGTTGTTATTAAAGCCGACGTTTATGAAGCTCCTGCCTGGAATTTATTTCAACTCTAATTTCCCAAATTTCTTGTTAAACTTCCTTTCAGGGAATGTTTGCCAAATAATGGGAAAAAAAACCCCAACGAGTTTTGTCGATTTTTTTTTTTACTGCCAGTCAAAGACTTTATAACCGTTCTGCCTCTGACAGTCGGCGCCGTCTGGGTTTATATCAGCTCGCCTCTCTGGACACGGGCGCTCCCAGGATCTGATGGGGCCCTGGGCAAACACTCATGGGGGGCCCCTCAAACCTGCGTCCTCTCATTATTTTCACAGAGTGCTGTCAGATGGGGCCCATCAGGGGGGTTTCCTAAAAATCTGCACAGTTTGAGTCAATGCTGTGGTTTAAAGTTTATCAGGGGCCCCATACTGGTCTGGGGGCCCCATACTGGTCTGGAGGGCCCCCAAGCAGCGCTTCTGTCTCTGGATGCAGATGGACCTCTGTCCGTACTTAACGCTAAAGATGACGAAGCAATTTATTTAAAAACGTCAAATCTGCTTAAATCAACTCTGAGTTGACTGAAGTGGAGACGGACGAGCGACGCCGACCCCGAGCGGGGGGGAGAGAGAGAGAGAGAGAGAGAGAGAGAGAGAGCACAGCAGCTTGTACAGCAGCTTTCAGTCCCTGTTTTATTTTATTTTTATGTAGCGGCCTCAGACTTAACAGCCGGCGTCTCCACGGCAACGGGATGCATGTCGTAGTCTGTCGTAGTCGCAACTAGTTTTGTAGTGGTCGTAACTCAAAGACATTTATAATCAGAAACTCTGAAACTTCCTGCTGATATCAAATGTAAACCAGCATCATTTGATTCCCTTAAACGCCACCTGGAGGACGTATTGTGCAGCTGCCTGGCGTTTGTCAGCGGGAGGGTGATACAGTAGCGTTTCACTCTGTCGCCCTCAGCGGCGCCGAGTGACCCAGCGCCGCTCATGTGGCGGTGTGTTTTGGGACGACGATGCTGCTGGAGGCGTCACCTGCAGGGCGAAGGTTCCCAGGACGACGCTGCAGAAGATGGGGTTCCTGTAGATGCCCTCGAACACGTTCCTCTCTCCGTGGATTTTCCTGGCGTTGATTTCGTTGAAGAGCTGCATCATGACGAAGACGTTGAAGACGATGGTGTAGTGCTCCGACGGTGGCGAGTGCAGGGGAGCGTTACGGCCGTTGTCGATGTCGAAAATGCTCTCACCTGAGGAACGGAAGCAAAAAAGCAGCTGATGTTTCCTCATTCCTCATTTAGAGTTCAAGACGTTTCCGGTTTGTGACTCACCGGCGAAGAGCAGCGTGAAGATGATGACGAGCTGGTACACGGCGTGGCCCAGGATGTTCTTCATCATGGTCCTGGAGATGAGCGGCTTGTTGCGCCCGTACGGTTTCCGCAGCAGCAGAGACTCGGTGGGCGGCTCCGTGGCCAGAGCCAGAGACGCCAGAGTGTCCATGATGAGGTTGACCCAGAGCATCTGCACGGCCTTCAGAGGAGAGTCCTGCAGGAGGAAGACGAGGAACGCCACGGGTTAGAACATGTTTAATGTAACACAGCTGAAGGATGAAGTTTATTCATATAGAGCTGTTCAGACACCCTGTGCAACAGGAAGACATCGTTAAAAGACAGAAAAATGTAAAAGTACTCGATAAGGTAATTTGTTGGAGTAGGCCAGAAAGTATATTTCTAATTGAACGCCTGAGTGAATAATAAAGTTTGAAGGCCTGATTTAAAGGAGCGGAGAAGCTGAAGTCTCTTTTTCCTTCAATGAAATATTTTCCACCTTCGACCAAAGTCACAAAGACCTCGTCCCCCTCAGTCCAGGTCCAACAGTCTCTGTCTGCAGCAGCTGGTGTCACATTTGGACCTGGGTCAGAGCTGACTGCAGATCTGAGTTGTAGCCGGGTCTGTCCTGGAGCATCACTTGCACACAGCATATATTGTGTGTGACAAGTTGTAGAACTGGATGAATTATTGGAGTGAAAAAAAAAGAAAAAAAAAAGTAATCTGTTAATTTTTTTTTCTTTTTAATCCTTTTTTTTTTTTTTTTTTTTTTTTTTACTTTTTGTTAATTTATTGTACAGCACTTTGGTCAGCTGTGGTTGTTTTAAAGTGCTTAATTAAATAAAGTTGGATTGGATTGGATGTCAGACACAGCGTCGCCCCCTGCAGGCCGTGTGATAGAAAGCAGGTTAAAGGCTCCACCTGGGTATTGAGGTTAAATCCACTTCTTTATACACTCTCTGATGACTCACCCCACATAACCGAAGCCCTGTTTCAACGGCTGTCGTCATCTCGGTGCCATAAAAACAGATTTAAAAAGTGAGCATTAACTCGTCTGAAGTGAAGTCCTGCCGCCTCGCAGCAGGTCACAGAGAGGTAAGCGGGTCAGAGTGACTCCCCTCAGGAGGAAGCGTTACGGCGTTTTTTTTTTTTTTTTTATCCAATGCAGAGATTTACTTTGTGTTTCGCTTGTTTTTCCGCCAGCACACAGAATCAGGGAAAAAACGCCGGACGGATTTAAAAAACGTAACATAAATGCAGAATTCACACATCACAGGATGAAGCCCACGCCTCCCTCTGCAAACAATAAAAGAGCCGTTTTACAGGCTCTAACGACGTGTGCCAACGTGTCAGGAAGCGAGCGCCGATGATCAGTCGTACAAACAGGCCGCAGACCTGCTGAGTCCCAGTTATATTTCAGGACGATGATGGCGACGTGTTGCCATGGTTTCAGGCTGCATCTTAGCCTACTTTGAGCTCGGCGCTCTGCAGACGAGTTAGTTATCTGCCCTGCCAGCTGTGAGCCTTTCAATTAATACACAGCCGCAAGTCACTCTCTCTCTCTTTATGTTGTGTCAGGAGTTCAGCTTCCTGATAAGAGACACATTAGGACACAGAGAAAGGAAAAAGTGTGACACGCCGCCTCACCTCCTCGCAGCGCTCACACCGGAACATGAAAATACAAACTTTTTTTTTTTTTTTTGTCTTCTGTGGAGATTTGATCAAACAGGGAATCGTACGGATCAATCAGAGAGCAGCAGATCAGATAAAAATGTAAAAACTATGTTTTGATCATCCACAGCATGACGACTAATCTGAGCAGGCAGGACAGCAGCGACCACGCTCTTCCTGTCCTTCCTGTGTCCGGTTTAACGAAGCCGGCGTGACGTCATCCGTCTGTTCCTGCAGGAGGCTCATCAGCAGCAGCCGCCATGTTGGAAATCCTCAACTTAACCACAGGCTGGAGGCGGGTTTTAAGCCTCTCACACCGACCTGTCAATCATGTCACTATGGATAACACATATCCAAACACCCCCCCGCCCCCCTCTCCCCCGTACAGTGGGTGCCAGTACCCATGTGGTTTTTAGTACCAGGATGTAAACATGTCGATTTCTGCTGTGTTGGATGTGACTTCCTGTGATCCTGCACGACTTTGCACTTCAGCATCGTCTTCGTTTTTCAGGTTTGGAGTTTGGAGGTCGTCGCTTTAAGGAATCCTGGACGGCCATCAAAGCCACGAGAACGCAAAAACAACCGAACCACGAGGTCGCTGCAGCTCCAACGTGCAAGTTCACCAACAGCAGATTCACAAGTTCAAAAACCTCCTCTAACTCCGGTATAAACGGAGATTTGCTGGCGACGGCGGGATGTTGTTTTTTCCTACCTGTGTGATGCAGGCGCCGGTGAACGCCACGGTCACGGCCACCACGTTGACAGTCAGCTGGAACTGCAGGAACTTGGAGATGCTGTCGTAGACGTTCCTTCCCCACATGACGGCTTTGACGATGCTGGTGAAGTTGTCGTCGGTCAGGATGATGTCGGACGCCTCCTTCGCCACGTCTGTGCCGGCGATTCCCTGAAGAGAAGCAGAGAGGAGACGATGACGCCTCAGTCACTCCTTGTTAAAGGACTTTAAGAGTTTCATTTCATTAAAAGAGGATTGTTAGAGTCCAAGTGTAACAAAATGCTGAGCCTGAAATGTTGTAACTTTTTTCCCCCCCAAAAGTTGTAACATTTTGTGAAAGAAGTTACGTTTCAGCATTTTGTTACATAATCGACCCGTTACTACAGTTTGGGTTTTGTTACATTTTTTTGTTACATTTTATTTTGTTATATTTTATTTTGTCATTTTTTTTGTTACATTTTATTTTGCTACATTTTATTTTGTTATATTTTATTTTGTTACTTTTTTCTTACATTTTATTTTGTTACATTTTATTTTGTTACATTTATTTTGTTAAATTTTTTGCTACATTTTATTTTGCTACATTTTATTTTGTTACATTTTATTTTGTTACATTTTATTTTGTTACATTTCGCTCTAACATGGCATGAACATGTCGAACCATTGGGCGTTGAGCTGAGAGACGATGATAATAATGATAATAATAATAATAATAATAACAATAATAATAAATTTTATTCAAAGTCACCTTACAGTGGAATAAAAACAAACATGCCTGGTCACTTTAACTCACACAGATAACAGAGGACTGAACACGTCATTACACCTGCTGAACCCTTTTTCTACAACCTCAGCAACACTCGTCTCCTCTACCTGCAGCGCGCTGCGACGGGTACGAGGGCGGGCCGAGAGCTTTCACTGTCAACAGAAAGGCTGGAGGAGTTTGACCTCTGACCTCCAGGTGATCTGAGTGTGAGCGGCTCTGTGAGCGGCTTGTTGAAAATAAAACAGTAACCGTGAAGAAGCTGTGATGGGAGCTGCAGACGGAGGTGACTCTCTCTCTCTCTCTCCCTCCGTCTGTGTTTAAAGTTAAACAGGCGATAATTAAACTGGGACACGGGGGCGATAACTGAACGGTTTTCAAAAAGTGTCTCACATCAGGACGGGGAGGTCGTGGGGTTTATTTTTATTTTTTTTTTAAGTAGCAGAGGAAGCTGCAGTCTGACAGCACAGCAGCTGCTCCGCCGCCTGCAGGAGAGCTCCGTGTTCACACGACCTTGCCCAAAAATAAAGGTCACAACAACAACAACAACAACAAGAGTGAGGACACGCAGCTCCTCATCGAGCCGGCTTACTGTGACGACCGACGCCTTCAGTGTCATCCGATCGTTCATCAGGTTCAACTCAGTCTGCAGAGCTGTTTCAGCTGCACATTTTCTCCCTGGTTCTACTATTGGACACACTACAGTTCCCATCATGCTTTGGGGTCACGAGCTGCCTACTGTTCCTGTTTTCAACCCAGAGTTTGGATCAGTCTGAACAGATTCTGCTCAGTCTGACCTGAAGGGAGGAACCACGTCAGAGTTCTGCAGCGTTCACGATAAACTTTAAGTTTTTACTTGTTTTTAAATTTGCTTTTACGTTTCTTCAGGATTTTTTGCCATGTGATGTATTTTTCCAAACTTACTGTTCAGCACTTTGGTCCACCTTGTGATAAATGTGCTCTATAAATAAAGACCAGACTAACCGAGACCAACACAGACCCACCAGTAAGTCTCTGTTTGACTCAAACTGTCCGTTAAAGGACGACCAACAGAAAAGCGTTTGAAGGTTTGACGCCGGGCTCACACTGCAGGAGAATCGGCTCCATTGAAGGTCCGATTCCTCCTTCCAGACGATCGCGAGGTCGCGCCACGACTGGAGGCCGCACGGAACCGCTCACCAGTAGGTAGATCCAGTCCGACATCTTGAGGACGAGGTCATGAAAGGATCTGACGGAAGACGTGAATCCCCGAGAGAGGACCGCTATCCCCGAGAGAGAGAGACCAGGGAGGACTGTTTCAAGTGTCGTCATGGCGACCACTGTACCACTCAAAGTTACAATCGGACCTGCAGCTCGCCCCTGTTCCTCCACGGATCCTAAGAACAGGCTGCGATGTGTTGAGCTGTTCACATCTGGTCGTGTTTGAGATTAAGAAGAAGAAAATCTGTGAAGATGTTTGATGCTGCCCGAATTCAAAATCTGAAATATTGAAATATTTATAAACTCCTGCAGTGTGAGCAGAAACTGAATATTAAAAAGACATTAAAAAAAAAAAGACAGACGCAGATTCTCTGTCTGTTTGTCTTTGGAGAATAATCGTGACCTCACTCTGCTGATGAAGCTTAAACATTTATTGATTTATTCTTCATTTCACAGCCTTCCTAATGAAGCCGAGCGCAGGCACGACGCTCCGAGAGAAGGCTTATTTCATGGCTGCATTAGAGACGCCGAGGGCTTTTATTTTGGCGGTAATGATGCAGAGCGAGCCGAAGCAGCAGACGAGGAGAGGACACAAACACGAGAGGAGGAGGAAAAAAAAAGGGGGGGCGGGGTTCTTCTTACCATGGCGAAGCCCACGTCAGCTTTTTTGAGGGCGGGGCCGTCGTTGGTTCCGTCTCCTGTCACGGCCACCACCTGTCGAGTTTCTCCCACCGTGCTGTCGATGATTCCTGATCAGCGGAGCGGAGAGAAACAAAAAGGTTAGTGAGGAGTCGAGAAGGACGAAGGAACGCTAACGTCTGTTATCCTTCAATCACTGAGCTGCGTTTTCATCTGTTCATCTACTGTGAAGACGTCGATGTTTAAATCTGAGGCCGGAGGTTTCCAGATGTGTAAAACAAAAAGGATGGATGACCTCAAAACATCGCACACTGGAGTCAAACAATTCAACTTTAAAATCCGGATTTTTAAATAGTGAATTTTGATGACTCGGATTTTTAAGTAACTTTTATTTCAAATCACTTTTTGCCATGATTTTGTTTTCAGTGACGTTCAAGCCGTTTACTTTTAGGTTTGGGTCAAAAACCTGCTTTTATTTTGAAGGAAAATGAAGCACTTTAAAGCACAATTAAAAGAGTAACTGACCTTTGACCAGAGTGTGTTTGTCTGTCGGAGACGAACGAGCCAGAACACGAAGTTTGGGCCAAACTTTGTCCAGACGCTCCTGCTCCACCTGCAAACGTTAAAAAAGGACGTTCGTTAAATAATCTGCTTTTCAAAATAAAATACATTTACCATGAAGAAAGCACTCGGCACTTTAAGATAGAAACCTCTCTGTGATCATCCACAAACCTCTGAGAGGAAATAAACAACGACTGGTTCAAAAACGTGATTCAGGGCTGAGTGGGCGTGGCCACAAATGTTTTGATCAACGCCAAATGTCAATCAAAGCACAGAGCGAGCGAAGGTAAATTAAACGCAGGGAAAAATCTCACATGGTCGTGAATGTTGTTACATTTTCTGTGAACTGGTTAGCTCCTCGTTAGCCTCCCGGAACCAGTAATGTTTCATCTCTGCTTCTGATTGGCCAACACGGCTTTACAGTCACGTCTTTGAGAGCCTGCGTGTAAACTTGTAGAACTTCTCATAAATAACTTCAACCTTCTCCCAGACAGCTGCAGTAACAACGTGCCACACTCCGAGTGTGTGTGTGTGTGTGTGTGTGTGTGTGTGTGTGTGTGTGTGTGTGTGTGTGTGTGTGTGTGTGTGTGTGTGTGTGTGTGTGTGTTCGTCTCACCTCTCCTTGGTCGTTTCGGATCTGCTGGTTGAACTCTTTCCCCTCCAGACACAGGAAGTCCTCCCCGGGCAGCAGGATGCCACACTTGGTGGCGATGGCGCGGGCGGTGTTGATGTTGTCTCCGGTGACCATGCGCACTGTGATGCCAGCGCGCTGACACTTAGAAATCGCCTCAGGTACCTGCAAGAGTGCGACATCACACGAGGAAGTTTTTAGGATTAAAAAAGAAAAAAAAATTACGGAAGACGTCAGAGAAACTTTTCAGCCTTTTTTTTTTTTTCTTTGAACTTTTCTTTGAGGATTTTCCCACAAAGGCAGCTTCAAACCGAGTGAGACGCACTCTGAAGGTGACTAAAGCTCGCCGTGATAAATCTTCTCCAGACGCCTGGATGTGGGACCAGAGTCCACGTGGACAAAACACAAAGCTGTGGAGCTCAACAGGAGGCTCCGCTGCTGTTTCATGACGAGCAACGGGAGTTCAGCGTCCGCACACAAATACACTCACACTTCAGAGCTTTGAGAGGAGCGACCTACCGTGAATACAGGAAGGAAAAAAGGTCAATGTCATAGATACATCATCTCCCAAAGCCCTTTCATCGTGTCCAGACCTCCCTCTTCACCTGCGCAGGGATTAAAGCTGAACTACACCGAGCATCACATCTACAGCCGAAACCTTTTCTTCTAAACACACGGCTCATGGGGTTACAGAAATGTCCTCGTCGTTGGGTCATGACCTTGAAGCTGCTAAGAGACTTTTCAAAAGTAGCTAGCATCTTAGCGACTGGCGCTGCCCGGCGTATGACACGGAGACCCCAAACCTAAACACGCCGTGAAAACACATTTAAATCCTTAAAAGCAGCGTTGGTAACTTTGTCTAGATACTTTGGTTGAAATGTGTCTTTAGGTCCTGACAGAAATTAATAACTCGGGTTCTCTGAAAAAGGAACAAAGACAATCCGACATCTGTGGCAGTTTGTAAAGCTGTAAAAAAATAAACCTGATCAACGAATGCAAGCGACGAGCTGAGGTCACCTCACATCGTGCATGTAAGTGAGGGGGCGGGGCTTTAGACGGGGGTGCAGAAGGAGCACTAAGGGAATGCTACGTTCAAAATCATGCTAGTTTTTGAAAATGACCAACCCTGCCTTCAAACTCTTCACTTCCTCAAAGTCCACTCTTCTTCTTTCTCCCTTTTGTTGTGTTTCCTTCTTTGTTTCCTTTTATTTTGATGACTTTCTAACCCCCCCCCCCCCCCTCTCTCTCTCTCTCTTCACACAATAATAAAAAAGAACTATGTTTCTGGTGCTGAGCTAAACTCGTGCACATCACGCCTCGGCTTGCTTAGAAATTCAGGTCTGAGCTGCTGAGCGCCTCCTGCTGCTCGCCGGTTATTTCCATCCCGTCTGTGATCTTTGTGCTCTGACATTAAAGCAGCAGGCAGCAGCGAGGCTTCATTACAGGCTTCATTTAACACATCGCTGCATCACTCTGCACACCTGAACAGGACAGAACACGCCGGATGTTTGTCATGGCTTATTGACTTTTTGCTCTCATATCCTTTTTTTTTTTTTTTTTTTTTTCATGTCTCTGAGCAGCCGTCTGATCAGTTTGTCTCCGTTTCCTTCTTTACGAAGAAAACAAAACTCAAGTGTATCTGTGTCATGTGATGAGCTGCACCTGAAGGAGTTAGATTTGTGTCTTTATTACATGCGAAAAGATAAATTATATGAGAGAAAAAGTTTTCATACAAATAGCAAAAAATAATATTTGAGAATAAAAAAAGTTTTGAGAGAAAGCATTTTTATTTCTGAGAAAAAAAAATCTCTCTGGAAATACTTTTTATTTCTCTCAAATCTTTATTTTTTGCTATCAGTGTAAAAATATTTTCTAAAAAAAAAAAAAAAAGGGTTTTGAACCGGAACCATTCAATTCATGAGAAACATGCTGCAAAATTAGAAATGACGCAAATCCAACAACACATACAAAAGTTCAAAATAACTGCAGCGTCTTAAACGTGAAGAAAATACAAGAAGAAAAACTATGAATCCCATTTTTTGGGATTCATCCCGGGCTTGAAATCCCGTTTTTATGAGCTTTTATTTTGAAATCTTGTCCTCTCGTGGGTACATTTATCGTATCATGTCACGGTCTTTGACATCGTAGACCGTCTTGGTCAGGACTCCCTCGTGTAAGAGATGTTTAACGCTCATGGGAATATTCCTGTTGATGTTTTAATTCAACATCAATAAATTAAAAAACCTTTTTAAGGTTCTTGACTCCGATCGTAACCGTGGGAGACGGTCTGCGTACCTCAGGTCTGACGGGGTCCTCGATGCCAACCACCATGATGCAGGTGAGCTCGTTCAGGATGTCGTTCTCGCTGTCCCAGTCCGGCTCTCCGGCCTCGGCAGGAAAGTCCCTGTACGCCACACAGATGGTCCTGAGCCCGTCGCACGCCATCGGCTCGATCACTTTACGCACCATCTCATCGCGGTCCTTCGGCTTGAAGATCCGGGGCTGACCCTGCGCGTCCAGGATACGAGAACATCTGGAGGAGACAGACGAGGACATTAGTGCGGGTCAGAGGCGTCATCCGTGACATCATCGGATTGTTTGACCTCGTCTCTCACTTCCTGAGGACGATCTCCGACGCTCCCTTGCTGTACATCCTGTAGCCTCCGTCGGCGTTCTTCAGCACGGTGCTCATGGACTTGCGGGACGAGTTGAAGGTGTACACCTTGTAGAGTTTCTCCTCAGGGATCTCGTCTCTGATTGGCTGGTAGTCCCTCTTCAGCTCCAGGACCAGGCCCAGGAGGGCGCACTCCGTCTTGTTGCCGACGTGGCGAGGAAGGCCGCCTTCCTTCTCAGGAGGCTGAGAGGGGACAAAAAGGGTTTACAACACAAGAGCACGACTCCATTTTTTTTATTTTTTTTACTTTGTTTTCTGTATTTAAAAAAAAAAAAAGAAAAAGAAAAAAGAGGCCCTGATGATTTTTTCCAGTTTGTTCGTTCACACGCCGTCTCGTGTGTGCGTGCGTGGTGAAGCCGCGTGGCGTGCAGTCACATCCCCGTGGGTTGATTTACCAGGGTTGTAAAATTAGAACGATTAACAACACTTGGGACGCCGCTATTTTTTTCTAAACTGATTAGACACCTGCAGTGATCCCAGCGCAGCACAAACGATTAGCGCGTCTCCCCGGGAAGGCGGCGGCGGCGGCGGCGAGCATTCACGCACGACGAACAACACACTGACTTCATTCATCATTTCAATCTCACAATCGTTTTCCGAATCTTATTTTAACAAATGAAAATGTGTTTTCTAAACACTCGAAAGGTCCCACACAGTCGGTCGAGGTCCCGTGTTTCGTGTTCACGCCGTAGCCTGGCGGCGGCGCTCTCACCAGGATCTTGGTGGTGTACGCAGAGTTGATGGAAATACTGTTGATCATCATCTCCAGGGTCTCGGGTTTGATGGCGTCGGGTTCGGGGACGGTTTTGTAGTGCGTGTCACCGACGTACGCCTGCACCACCGTCATCCTGTTCATGGTCAGCGTTCCCGTCTTGTCGGAGCAGATGGCCGTGGCGTTCCCCATGGTCTCGCAGGCGTCCAGGTGACGCACCAGGTTATTGTCCTTCATCATTTTCTAAAATGTGGAACAAAAGGTCAGAGGTTAAACCCGGCGTTATCTCGCTTTAAAGTTAATGAAACATCCACAAATCAAATCTTCAGCTCGCATGACTTGGTCTTAAAATTCTCAAATTTCCCAGAATCCTCTTTGCTTTAATCTTTCCCACCTTGACAGAGTAAGCCAGAGAGATGGTGACGGCGAGCGGCAGCCCCTCTGGAACGGCGACCACGAGCACGGTGACGCCGATGATGAAGAACTTCACAAAGTACTGGATGTAGATGGGCGTGCACTCGGCGACCCAGGAGCGTCCCTGAACGGCGAACGTGTCGATGACGAAGTAGAGGATGAGGATGATGACGGTCACGGCCGACATGATCAGACCTGCGGAGCGAGCAAACACAAAGACCCGTTTCAATTCAATCGATCGATCAAGATTTACCGTTTAACGTCTTTGAACGCATCTGACAGTGTCATCGTTTTGGAGCTGCTGTCTGATTATGTTTTTGTCATGGTGCGTTCAGGGACCCTTCCTGTCGCCTAACTCACGGACGTTCGTTCACTTCAGTGACACAAAGTGAAAATCGTTAAAAAAAAAAAAGAAAAAAAAAAAAGATTTTGATTGTTTTGAAAAAAACTTTGCAGCGAAGTTTTGGACAAAAGATGTGAAACAAAAACCGTGTGATGTAAACGTCACTGTGGCGTTAAAACGCGACGTCCATCTTTACAGGATTTATTCACAACTTTAAGGGCTGATTCTTCACTCCGAGTGTCTCAGGAGAGTTTGAACTTTGAACTTCCTGCTTTGAACTTTTTTATTCTACGTTTGTGTTTAAATTGAATTCCTGGTTTGCGTAAAACGACTTGTTGATGTCGATTTTTTACGTTTCGATACAAAACACCAACAAACACAGAGACCAGCTTTGTTCATGAACACGATCACAGCAGTGTGTCTGCACGATGAGTTCAGGTGAAACGTGTCAAACTCGGCTTCGCCCCCCCCCCCCCCTTCAAAGTGTTCTGACCCAGATTGCACTTCCGCTCTGTTACGAGTTTGACTTTATTACTGAAGCTGTCCTGAAAGCGCCTCAGTGTATTAAGGTCAATTGTAATGACACAGAAAATATGTGTCAGCCGCGGGATGAATCACGTCCCCGATAAAACATCTCTCCAATAACAGTGAGTGCAGTCTGACCCTCAGAGCGACCTTCAAACGTCTACCAATCTGTTCAGACCAGACGCCATATTTCAGCCGGCGCTCTGGACGCATCGTCACGACGCAGCAGGAAACGTCCTAAAAACAAGGCGGGACGAGCTTCAGGTGGCGAGGACATTTACAGCGCTCGGCTCCTGTCGCGCGTCCTCAGCGTCAGCGGGGGAGCCCCTCGGGTCATCCTGCGGCCGCTCGTTCTCTTCCTCGTCCCCTCAGGCGGGCGGGATCGCTCTCTTCAATGCACTTTGATCAAGCGTGCATGATCCACGGGTTTGTTTCTCATCGGGCCCTGCTGTCTCTGGATTTATTTTGTCTAGTTAACTGAACTTGTTTCTTTTTCTAAGTGATGCATTTGAGAGAGGACGTGCAGCGAAGAGCAGGGGACGGGATTTGAACCCACAGCCTCTGGCGCTGACGTTCCTCTTCACATCCTACAGAACAGTTTTAAACATGGCGGATTTGTAGAGAGTGAAGTTTTTGTCTTCAGTTCTTAGTTTGTCTCCGGGGGTTTATTTCTGCAACGTAGTTATGAAACTGATGAGACAAATGTGATGCATTAGTATGGTCGAGTGTGTGTGTGTGTGTGTGTGTGTGTGTGTGTGTGTGTGTGTGTGTGCGTGTTCCTCACCAGCCTTCCCGATCTGCACAGCCAGTTTGGTCAGTTTGCCCTGCAGCACCGACTTCTCCTTCTTGGTCACGTTGACCTTCTTCACTTGCTTCACCTCCTCTTTCTCCTCCTTCTCCTCCGACTCGGTGGCATCCTCGCTCTTCAGCGGCTGGATCTCCAGGGCGATTCCGTCCTGGGTTTTGGCTGGGAGGAAGAGGAGGAGGAGGTAGGGGGGTAAGGAGGTGGTCGGGGAGTAAAGGGAGGAGGAGGAGGAGGAGGAGGAGGAAGAGGAGTGGACAGAGTAAAAGGATGGGATGGAAAATATCGAAGGATGAGAGGAAAGAGAGGAAGGTTTTGGTCAGGATCGGGGAGGGGGAGGGGGAGGGGGGAGGATGAAGGGAGGCAGGTTTGCAGGTTGACAAAAGGTAAATGAATAAAATCAAGAAATAATAACACATAAAAAATAAAGAAGGAGGGGCAGGGTTCAGGAGCGGTGTGGGGATGAAGGGTAGAGAAGCAGAGAAATTGTTAAAGACTCGGTCTGTAGGGAGAGCAGAAAGCAGCCGGTCGTTTCTTTACTCAAGAGATCAGAGAAAGAAAAAAAAAAGACCCGTGATATTTATCTTTAACATAGTGACCCCCTTTTTAGCTGAATGCAGGAAGCAGCGTCTCATCATTTTATGATCACACAACATTCATGAAAAGGTCCAGGTAGCTTTCAGAGAGAATCACAGACGAGCTGGGAGCAGCAGATCAGAACGAAGAGCAGCAGACAAGAACGGAAACAACGGAGAGGACATCACCCTCTCTCACACACACACACACACACACACACACACACACACACTCACAAAAAGACACACACACACCACTCTGTGTTTATTTCACATCAGAGCTCAGAGTTTGGACGCTCTGAAGCCTGACATGGCGTCTGCTCTCGCCAGCTCTGCTCCTCGTTTGCATAAACAAACTGTGTATTTGCATTTCACTTCATCAGCCGGGATCCTGTTTGGACTGTAACACTGAACGTGGAGCTGTTTGATCTGCCCGAGCTTACATTGAATCCAGCTTCCACGGCTGTTTGTCGTATTTCCATACCAAAGAAATGTGAGCAGGTGATGAATGGAAACAAGTTTTGAAGCTGTTTGTCCTCATGAACCTCGGAGCAGACGAAACCGACTGAAAAACGGAGGATTTGATCCCAGATAGAATCACAGGTGTGTTTGGAAAATGTTCTGATTGGATCGTTCATACTCAAAACATTGTCCACCTGCTAACTTGTTTGTAAATCCCTCGTGTGGAGTCACTGCTGGTAACAACGCCAACATCACTTCTGGAACCAACAATACCGACAGATCATGCACATAAAGCAGCGGAAGATTCCTGGATGACAAAGAAAGACAAATGTGATAAAACTTCCAGCGTTTTCCTGAAAAACAGACGCCGAAAGATCTAACCAGGAAGTTCTGACGACGGTTCACTGCTGCCGAACCTGGACCGACTTTTGTCTTCGCTAAGTCGTCTACGTGATGATCCAGTTTTCTGACGTTTTCTGCAGAAAGTTGGATCTGTAACGTATTTGAATAAGCTGACTGGACCTCATGCAAGAACCACTTCTACAGAGCAAATGTTTACGGAACGGGACTTTAAAAGGATTTATCCTGCTGCCGGATTCACAAGAGGAAGAATCTTATTGAGCTATGCGGCACACATACTGCGTGTTTTACAGTTTGGACAGGAGGCTGAGAGGCTTAAAGGCTCAGGGTCTGGTGTTTCGGGTTTCCGGTATTTAGGTGTAGATGTTTTCACTGAGGATGTTTGTATTCTGTCTGTATGTTTGCGGTTGTGGCTGAGATGCTGTGAGACTTTAAAAAGGCTAAACTTGAGATTTTCTCTTTTGTCTTTGCACAAGATAAAAGTGCTTCACCACTTCTCTTGTATCTCCGCTCAATGTATGTCAACCTGTCTGAAAAGCTTGTTGTTTTAATGTGTTAATTAGTGTGTATGTGATAGTTTTAAATGCAATGTAATGCTTTGGAGTGTACATACTTTGTATGTTGACAACAGCCTGCCCAGGGACTGCAGGTGGAAATTAGCACAAGTGCTACAACCTGGTACAATGCATCTCTCCTTTTTGAGGTTAATGTATATTGTACACTGCCCCTGTTCAAACAAATAAATAAATAAATTAAGGTACTCCATAGTAAGATTTAGCTCTTGTTACATCAGGCTGTATGATTTGCATTTTGGTTAAAGTTTAAGGGCGTGTGCCCACTGAAAGCAAACTTTCCCGTGCTAAAGATTCACTCCATTCATCTCCTCTGGTTCAAATCCTGCTGGTGCTGGAACCACTGACCAATTATTCTGGGCTTTATTATATGTCTTTATTTAATTGGACAGCAACAGAGATAAAAAGAGATTGGTAAACAACACAACCTTTAAACAGGAAGCATTTACTGCAGCGGCCTCACACGGGGCACCAATTATACTGCAGGAAACCCAAACGTGTACAACTTGCCTTCCTCGTGTTGTCAGAATTATCCAACTCAAGAAAATGGTGATGCACTGTTCAGACAACGAGACTTGCATCGAGCTGTCTAGAAACACAGACAAGAAGTGACCATTGAGGCATGGGCGGCTGCACGTTTATAACGTGGATCGGTCACGCTCACCAAATCCACAGGCTTCGATGGTGATGCATCATGTGTGAGGTGCTTCTTGTTGTTCTCCATATTTACAGATGTGTGGGAGAGAGGAGCTGCTTGAGACCCCCCCTCCATCTACGGGCTCATTGCTCATTCATACAGCATAATTAGCAGCTTCATTACAGAGAAGAAAAATATCAACGCTCTTATGTTGTAAATCGACTTGACATTTAAAACATTACAACTAGGTTTTTTTTTCTGTTGATTTCCAACTGCAGAGCTATTTGAGCAAATTGACACTCCCCTTCTTTATCTTCCTGTGTGACATTTCTGAACGTTAGACTTGTAAACACACGGAGAAGAGTTCAATGAATATATGACACCACTTTTCTCTATCTAAATCAAACAAAGGATTTATGAGCGGGACTATTTGTACACTTGTTTAAACACTGAAGGAAAGCAAACCTGATAATGCTAAATGGTTCCTGCATGAGGTTGAATCTCTCTAAAAAAAGAAACAGGCTGAGATGACACACACTTCCTCCCAACACAGCGGTCATATTCTGCAGAAAACATCCACAGTGAGCTTCAAAGAATTGTGGATGTTAGTGCAAATCCAGGAAATGTATATTGAAAGTGTGGAAATTTGATTTTCTGACATGATTACTCTAAAAACTTCCTCCACCGTCAACTCTGCCTCAGTCTGAGATTCTTCAGGTTCTTAAAAAGCTCCCACACAGAATATTTTGCCTAAAAGGGAAGTAATTATATCATGACTCAGCATGACATTTAGATGATCTGAATGTGGGTGTCAAACCAGGAAGCTGTGGAGCTTTATGCACATGGTCCACTCTGAAGACAAGCCACAACATAGAACTAACTGACACAGCTTCACATGAACAGGACTGAGACCCACTGACCAATCACAGAACTGTAAAACAGGCGCAGCACTGAACCATGGGAGAGCGCACGGCGGGCAGAGGGAGGGGGGGTGTCTGACAATCAAAAGAAGCAAGTCAACAAACAGAAGACGAAATCAAAGGATCACCCCAAAGAACTGAAAGGAACGACAGCGATGCAGAACCACGACAGAGAGGAACAGAGGAGGCTGCAGAGCTGTGGAGGCTGCAGGAGACTTCAGCAAGACAGAAAAAAATAACAGAAGAGGGAGAGAGTCAAACAGTGATTACAAGACAACATGAAGTCCTGAGCAACACCCTGCAAGGAGGCAACAGTGAGAGAAATGAGGAGTCAAAAGGCGGAAAAAAAAAGAAAAAGAAACTGAAGATACACAAACGGAACAGACGGCAGCTCACAGCCCAATAAAACTGCGAGGGTGCAACTCCCACACACACCGACAGCCTCGCTTCAGCCACAGAAACAGCACTGCACTGTTTGCTTTCTCATATTTATCATCAGTCTAAATGTTTAAATGTGTCATCGCTTTGAACGTTTTATTACGACTCATCTGCACTGAAGTGCACGTTTAAGTCGAGCCTGATGCTTAATAAAGGATCCAAGAATCTTCCATGCAGTAAGGCGTCTACTTATCAACTTACTCACTTAATAATTATGTTTAAATAAATGTTACTTTAGCCCTTTTGATTATAGCATTCAAAAGTCAAGCCTTCTTAATTTATGGTCGTCACTATGTACAACCTCTTCTATGTCTTTCTCTTTTTGGGGGGGGGGGGGGGGGGGGGGGGGGGGGGGGGGGGGGGGATGGGACTTTTATTGTGGGTGAGTGGATAGAGTTGGGAAATCAGGGAGAGAGACGGGAAGTGTCAGACCTGTAGCTTGAGCCGCATCACCTCGAGGAGCACAGCCTTCGCACATGCAGCGTGTGCTCCGACAACTACACCACCGGCCCGAACCCCAATCATGACGTATTGGGGGGGGGGGGGGGGGGGGGGGGGGGGTAGTATGTGGGCTGAGAGTGTGGTTTGCACCATCCTGTTACAATTGAGCCAAGAGGGAAAGACAAGAAGCGAGGGGGGGGGGGGGGGGGGGGCTGGGAGTGGTTTCCATTTCTTGTTGAAATGCAACTAAAATAATTATAATCACAGGAAGCGTTTGCTGCTTTTCTACAGAGGTCTCCATCTTTCGAGTCATTGCATTAATACGTATGCAGATGATGTTGTAGCTTTCGTTACAGATTATTATTATTATTATTATTTTAGTGTTAACAAAGAATAGTGCATCGCCTTCAAAACAGTAATCCCAATAATCCCACTGGGGGACTTTTTCTGTTCCTGTAGCTTCATTAAATACTTGATCCGGATCCTTACTCTCTTATTGGCTGAGAGCAAAAGTCAAAGTGTTTAATTTCCAAATGGGAACTGAAGAAGTTGGACAGGCAGCATCTGTAAAGATAAGGACAGTAAAACTTATCAAGCGACTAATAAACAGGATATAAGTTATGGATGAGACCTCTAAAAGCCATAAAGACTTCCTGGCGACTGTCTGTGTTTCAGCACATTTTGCTCCCTTTGTGTTTTTATCGGAGGTCATCCGTGACTTCTGCTCTGTGAATTATGTCTGTGTGCGAAAGTGCGATGAGTGTTGGTGTTGCGTGTTTCTGTGTACATCAAGAAGCATTCTGTCTGCAGCAGATGCTCCGACCACGGGCGGTCGGGAGGAGGGGGAGCCATGTGTGTGTGTCGGTGTGTGTGACAGCACTTGTGTGTGTGTGCGTGTTGAGACAGCTTGCAGAGGAAGTTGGACATGTGTCGGATCACACGGGACACTGAGGACGGTTGGCCGGTTGGAGCAATGATGTCATCAACACAAACATATACGTCGTTAAATCGAATGACAATTAAATATTTAGTTATTGAGGGAGCGTTTGATTTCACCACAGGGGCACCTTTAAAGGACGTGTGTGTGTGTGTGTGTGTGTGTGTGTGTGACCCTCACAGTGGGGGGTATATTTGTGTCTCAGAGCGGAACGGGACATTTGGAGGGCAATCAGGTTTTTCTAAGATCATAAATTCAAATTTACCGAGATGCTTTTATCACTTAAAGAACAAATTAAATGGAGGAAAACAAAGTGTTGTTTCGTGGTCATGAATACGAAATACTTTGTGTGCAGTTTATACGAGGAAAATCCTCCCAAATCTAAAAAAGGCATTTTAGTCAAACTCAAAGGATCAGCAGAAACTCTGTTATCTTGCACTCTCATCTTTTGGAAGATTATTAGAGATTATTTCCCATCATGCTCTAGGTGGGAAAAAGGCAATAAGACAAACTAACAATGGAGGCAGCTGCTCTTGAGTGTGAAGCATTTCCGCGCTGCTCGGGGCCGAACATTAGCAGGTTTAGCATTATTAGAGTTTGTGGGTCATTAGCGGGAAAAGCTACTTCCACATTTTTTGATTTTGATAAACTTTATTAATCCCCGAGGGAAATTCAGTTTTACACTCTGTTATTGTTAAGGCGCATGCTTCTCCCACACGTAGGCCCGAATCACACACACACACACGCACAAAGAGGACCTGTGGACATCCATTAGTGGAAGGGCTGCCACACACCGCTACGCAGGGAAGTGTTGCTCAAGGGTACCTCGGCAGTGCCCGAGTAGTAGCCTCTCCAGCTAGCAGAGCAAGCTCCATACTTTGGTCCACAGCCGGACTTGAACCGGCGACCCTCCTGTTCCCGACCCGAGGACCTACGGAGTGAGGTACCGCCGCCTTGAAATCTCCGAGCATATGTTGAGTTTAATAGAAATATAAAGACTAACACACTACAGCCTCAGATGATCGTCATAGCAACCCATCTCTGAACCAACTGGCAACACTCTAAATAATATCAGAGCGATTAACAGTTTTTTAAAGGTTTTCTGTGCAGCCATCAGTTTGTCAGATAATTTAGATTTCATGGCGATGACTTAAAGAAATCTAAATCATGATTGGTCGATTGGCTGATTGATAATGACTTTTAACTGATCGAGTGTTTTCTTAACTTTGAACAAGTCGACGAGTCTGAATTTAAATTTTTGATTCATCAACCAGAAAACTAGTCGATAGGAAGATTCCTACTTGAACAGTCTTTGAGTGTCAGGTTGACATTAGATGGTTATATTGTGAACCACGGGGGACTTAAGTGATAAACTCCACAAATCATCATTTATGTCGTTCTCAAAAATGCCCCCCACATGCTCCCCCCCAAAAGTCACACCTGGCCGTTACCACGGTGACTGTGGACGCTCTGATTGGGCTGACAAAAAGGACATGCCGGTTGAGAGTTGCACCCTGTCGCAGGTAAAGCAAGGCGAGAGAACGTCCCCCTTTGAAGAGCAGAGAAGGAGCGAGAGAGATGAAGGACTGGACACCCCCCCTTACTGCCGCTGGGTGGAGGGTGAGGAAGGGGGTGAGTAACAGGGAGGATGGAGGGACAGAGAGAGAGGGGACAGATGGATGAATGGAGGGGTTACCTTTGTTGCGATTTTCGGGGGGTCCTTGTTTTTTACCTGTTCGGACAGAGAGAGAGGGCGGAATGCTGATAAGATGGCTCAAAGGAAAAATAAGATCAAAACAAACTGAGGGAGAACACAAAAGTTCAAACTGATAGAAACCCACAGGTGTGTGTGTGTCGTTGTGTGTGTTGTGGGCAGGAATGGACCAATCAGAGGAGAGAGACACAAGAACTTCCTGCTACAGGGAAACCCCCCAAGAGTTAAAAAACTCCTGCGACAGACGATCTTTCCAAAAATATCTGAGCACACTTCATATCTTCTAAATGTTTTAAAGTGATGCTGTGTGTAAATCAAACACTTATAACGCCATTATTTAGATTATTTAGATGGTCAGTGATTCTGTTCACAATCAATTCAAAATCCTTCTTGTAGTTTACAAAGCCCTGCATGGACAGGCCCCCCTGATTATATTACTTCCACCCTACATCCCCTGTAGCTCTCTCAGGTCCTCAGATCAGAGCGTCCTCGTGGGTCCCGATGGCTCGTTTAAAGACTTAAGGGTGACCGGGCTTTTTGAAGTCGCGGCACCAACCCTTAAAAAGGAGCTGAAGACGCATCTTTTTAGATTTAAATCATTGATTTGATTGCAATTTCAATCGGTCATATTTCACCGCCTTGTTGTTGTTGTTGTTGATTTGTTATTATTTTCTACTGATTAATAGTTGTAAAAGCACTTTGTGACCTTGTGCTGTGAAAGGTGCTACATAAATAAACTTGACTTCCTCACTTACTTACTTACGAGGAGGTTCGAGCGCTTGTTTGTTTGTCAGGTTAGCAGGAAGTGAAGACAAACAAAAGGCTCGATTTAAATGGTGTTTGGTGGAAGGTTGTGTTCAGGGCCCGGGAATAAAAATGTTGGATGGTTCATTTGGAACAATTCAATATCAAAGGAGGGATTCCCGTGAATTATTAAAGTGACATTAAATGGTTGGCGGCCTTCCATGACTTTTACAGCACCGCCCAGATTTCTTTTAATCAACACCAACAAAAAAAAAAAAGCCAGCAGTCATTGGTGGACGTTTAATCACACAGTCAGTGAGAAGGGTTTTAGGTTTTTGGTTCATTAATTGGAACTATTTTTAATCTAGTCGGGGTTAAATTGCATTTTACCGCCGAAGTGAATCAGCGATGTGCGTAATTCATAATTTAAGCTATTAAGCATCATAACCCCTGATAGTCAAAATGACTCTTTAATGAAGCTAACTGTTGAAATGTACAATCATGCAGGCTAACAAAGCAGCTTTAATGTTGTGTCTAAACTAAGTGGATTGACTTTATAATCGAGTTTCTTCATATGAGAGCGACTGTGAAAGAGATACTTTCATTCATTGATTTACTGTCGCTGACTTAAGCTAATGTTTGTAAATGTGTGAAATTGCTAATAAACCAGTGCTTAAATCAATAATGTTAAATTCACATCTAAAGTCCAAGAAAATAATATTTTACACTTTTAATTGGGCCACAGAGAAAGCTGTGTTTGTTATCGGGGCGGTCGTGTTGATAACAAACAGACAGGTGGATTTCTCTCCTTCATGTTTCGCCAACATGGAAGTATTTGCTTTTTATTGTGACATCTGCAAACTCAAAACACACACCCACACACACACCCACACACACACACACACACACACACACACACACACACACACACACAGCTCTTTGTTATTCATCTTGTGGTTTGTGACTGATGAGATTTGTGTGTGTTTGCACACACTGACTCTTCTGCTTGTATGATAACGAATGGGTGTGACCTGACATGAACGTTTGTGCATGAAATATATTATATATTAGTGTGTGTGTGTGTGTGTGTGTGTGTGTGTGTGTGTGTGTGTGTGTGTGTGTGTGTGTGCGCAGCAGGTTGATGCATCAATGCGTGACCATAAAAAGGCTGTGTCTATTGTTACTGGAAAAAAACAAGGGACACAAAAGAGTGTTTCTCTGATGATCTCATTTTCCTATATTTGTGAGGACACATTCGTGTTAAAGAAATGGCTGGTGGGGACATTTTTATTTGTTTTAATGTTTACGTTTAGGAGTCCATTTTATCAATGTGAAAAGATTGTCTAATAGAAATTTGAAGGTGAAATCTCCTCATTAGGAATTCAACGTTGGATGTTTGATCTGGCCGGATGTGAACCTTGAGCGTCTCTCTCCGCTGAGCTGGTTCATTCAGCCAGTTCACAATGAATGCCTGACGAACTCAAAACTTTAGCCAGTAAAACAAATGATGAGACAAAAACAAACTAAAGAAAGAAGACATGGGTAAAAGGGGGTTAGCATGATCACAAGCAAATCAAAAGCAATAGAGACCGACTGCAGAAGCCTGTTGGTTTACATCAAATTGCTCTGTGATAGTACGAGGATCATCTGGACTTTGGCTTTTGAAGGGTTCAGCTCCAAACACAAACACCGGGTGGCACATTTGGCATTTTAAACCAACAATCACATTAATGTCAAATTGGTGCTTCAGTAAAGTGGTCATGAAGTACCACGAGTTCATGAATCCATGAGACCATGATGCGGCGTTTTTAAAAACTCGTTCTTTGTAAAAGCTTGAGATTATTTTCTTCTTTTTTAAGATCTACTTCAAAGACGTTCAGTGTTGATGGTATTTTTTAGTCTACTGAACCAATAAAGTCTGTTTTTTGCTGACTCAGTAAAAGTTGAATTCTCCAGCTGGGGGAGCTTCATTCAGCAGAGCCTACATGTACCAAGATGCATTGCAACAAGCAGCCACAACATCGGTCCACTGCCGTTTTTTTAGGGTAAGAAAATAAGTCATATGTTTGGGATGCCTTTACTTTTCTTTAGGTTGACTCAGAAGCAACGGTGACTCAGCAAAAAAAAAAAATCTTTAAGGCCACCAAGTATGTGAATCTGTCAGCTGTTTCTGATCCATCAACAATCATCTGAGACAAATGTATATTAATGTGATCGATAGGTTTCAACTCATCTGACTTATTTGTCTCAGTATCTAAAATCAGCTCTTCATATCATCTGTAACAAGCTCCAAAACATGTATTAGCATGTTAGCATGGATGCATCAACAGGGGCCTTCATTATATATCTCTGACTCTGTGATCACAGAGGGATCTGTTCTATCTTCTCTTCTCATTAGATGCTAAAATCTCATGTCGGTCGAGTCCCGTCGAGCTCCGCCATGGTCTCATGTATTCACTGATGAAGCTCTCTTTTAAGCAAACGTGTCATATTTAGACCCTTCAAACAGCTCTGCTGTAAATCAGCCTCAGACTGGATGAACTCTACCTGCTGACAGAGTCGGCTAGTACAACAGAGGAAACTTCAAAAATCAACACCAGCTGATAAAAAACGTGCAAATATTTCCATTCTGCACTGTTTAGACAGGAGAGTAGAAATATTCAGTAGCCGACACCAGGGCAGCCATCTTTCTCCTCCCCGCAAAAAAAACACTTCACACACTTATTGACCTCGGTATGACCTTGAGTACTTCATCATAGATCTGTGTTTCCTCAGATGTTTTCGTGACACTCTTTGTCTTGCGTCTTACTTTTCTTGACCTTCTTCTCCTCGTCGTTCTCGCTGGCGCCCAGCAGAGTGAAGATGATGCCCGTCTGAGAGTTGAGGCCGACGGCTGACACCAGCATCCGGCCCGATCCCTCCATCACGTGGGTCCCTGAGAAGACATTTAACACACGGTTAATCACAATGTTACACAGCTGGAGAGCACTGATTGGATCCTTCTCTGATTGGCTCCCAGCCATCAGATAATAATCCTGATTCACTACCTATAATGTCGTCTACTGGAGTTCCCCATGGATCAATCCTGGGTCCACTATATGTTAGACTTTTTTTTAAGGTCCATTTTGGCTTTTTATGGACACGAACCAGCAGGGCCCCCGCCGAACCAGCAGGGCCCCCACCGAACCAGCAGGGCCCCCGCCGAACCAGCAGGGCCCCCGCCGAACCAGCAGGGCCCCCACCTCCCCAATAATCTAATTTAACAGCAAGTTACCACTTGATGTTTTCACATTAAGACTTCACATATAAAAGGTGATATTTGATGTTTTTATATTCTATCTGTATTGGACTGAGGGGCGTGTGTTACCCGACGTCCCCCCACACACTGAGACACACCAACACCTTTCTGTATCAAAGAGGCCAAAACTTGAGAGACGTCCCCCTAAGTCACTGGACAACTTCCTTTAACAGAGACTCTCCGGACTACAACGTTTTGCATCCATTACATTTTGTGTTCAACAGAAACATCTTTATTAAATCTGTAAAACCAATAAAGGATTTTTTTTTTTAATTTAAAAAAAAATATAAAAAAATATAAAAAAAATAAAAAAATAAATAAAAAATATAAAAAATATAAAAATGTTTTTTTTTTAATTTAAAAATAAAATAAAAATAAATCGCACTACTATAAAGCCAAATTGATTGTGATCATTTGCAATACTTCTACATTTGATCTACTTAGATGCATCAGCTCCTGACTGTTGTTGTCCTGTAAACACCTCATCGATCAGCTGTCTTTAGAAATGGATGTTTTTCCTCACTTGTTGATTGATCATTTATCCTGACAGCTCGTCTGTCGTCTCACATGATGCACATTGATTTATTTCACGCTCTACCACATCGAGACAAGAACCAAACAGGAAGAGAAAACAAAGTTATTATGGGATGTTAATATCATGCTTCAGGTGTTTTACTCACCGGACAGAAGCATGGGGTCTTTCTCCATGGACTTGCGGACATGATCGGACTCTCCAGTCAGAGAGCTTTCGTCAATCTTCAGGTCGTTGCCTTGGATCAGGATCCCGTCGGCAGGAAGCAGATCTCCTGCAGACAGAGAGGTCAGAAGATGCATTTTATTTATTTATCCAAACAGCTGCAGCGTGAACGACGACGTAAACATTGAATGACCTTCTGCAATTAATGCTGAAAATATATATTTATATTATTATTTTTTTATTTCTTTATTTTTATAGGGACAGTGCATATGAATAAACATTTCTGTAAATATGCCAGAGTTAGCCAAAAGGCTAATTTTCATCTGTTGTCCCTGGCCAGATTTTATAAAGGGCTCCCTAAAAAAAACACAATAAAAGTATTTTATATATATATAAAAAAATTTTTTGTAAAACAGTTAAACAATTCATGGTTATGTTGTGTATGGCCTCAAATTCATTGAGTTTAAACTTCTTTAAATATCTAATTATGATAAATAATATGATCAATAATCTTGATGCTCTAAATAAAAATCTGATTTGTGTAAATCTAAATAAAAGGGCTTTATTTGTTCGGTACATTTTGTCAAAGTGATCGATCAGTTATCTTGACTTTCTTTGGTCAGATTAGATCGATGTAAAATAAAAAGCAGAACACTCGTTAAACAAGAAGTTAAAGCAGGTTTTAAGCTCGGCCTCGTACCGTATTTGATCTGAGCGATGTCTCCCACCACCAGCTCGGCCACGGGGATTTGGATGACCTGGCCTTTGCGGATGACGGTGAACTTTTGCTCTTGCTCGATGCGGCTCTGAAGGCCGCGGAACTGCTTCTCCTTGGACCAATCGTTGAAGGCCGTCACCAGAACCACGATGATCACAGAGAACAAGATGGCAGCGCCCTCTATCCAGCCAGCCTGGGACTCGCCCTCGTCCTCCACGCCTCCTGCTACCTGACCGCACGCTGCGAGAAGGAGAGAAGGACACGATCACTCCAAATGAGTTCTCTTAAGATTGTTGTTTTGAGGATGATCGTTTCAAAATCTCTCCAGCTTCGACTGCGCCGACCTTCACTGTCGCCCCCTGGTGGATGGTAGAAAGAAAGGCCCAGGGAGATGATGGCGGCGATTTCCAGGATGATAAGCGTGACGTCCTGCAGAGCCTCCCACACCAGCTGCAGGAACGTCTTGGCCTTCTTTGGGGGGATGAAGTTCTTGCCAAACGCCGCATGACGTTTTTCCAAATCGACGGGGTTTCCAGACAAACCTGCAGACACAAGAACAAGAGTTCAATTTACACGACGATACAAAAACACGCTGCTCTTTGTAAAGCGATAAAATAAACTCTTTATTCTCTTTGAAGAGGCAAAGGAAAAATCCAAGGACCTTTGAGTGAATAAGCCAAACCGAAGATGTGAAAAGAACTCGCCGAAAACTCAGTTTCAATAAAATGAAATCTATAAAAGAGACAATGGTTTTCATTCATTAAGCAAGTGTTGAAACTTTAAAGATCAAATAGACTTCACATGAAGCCATTCTGCTTCACAATCCCGTGTCCTTCTTCTGAACTCAGGAATCATTTCTGCCCCCGAGACAAACTCGACTCTTTCATCTCAACATCCACAGAAGTGATAACATCGTAACATCATCACGTGTCGCCGCAGCCGCCGAGAAATACAAAGACATGATGCAACTCTGCGCCTCCATTTATGTCCACCTTCTTGACGGGTGTTTGACCTTTCTCTCCACCGGCTCCCGAGCGTCTGAAAAAAATCATGAAATCACTTCAAGTGTTGTAGTTTTTACGTGAGTTCAGATTGGACAGAGGACAGCGACTAAAGAACAGCACAAATAAAGCTGCAAGAATAATCCGAGTCGGAGTACATCGACTTTTAAGGAATCTGTTTTTGAAGATCTCGGGAAGCAAATCTGCTCCTCTCTGAAATAATGCCCGATGTCCAGAATCACTTCAAATGCGTCTTCTCGTTGCGTTTGACCTTTAAGGAAACTTGAAGGATTTATTCAAGATTTTAGAGGAAGAATTTATCGACAGATTCAAGGACCCTTTTCCTATAACGCTCCCAGAACTGAAATCATCTCCATCCCAGGTCGCCTGCACGTAGGAAGAGCAAAACTAACCACTGGGCCACCGACACCCTCATAACATGAAGAGGGTTTCATTTGAATTTTGAATAAAACAAGTAATAAATAACAACCATATTACCTTATAAAAGCATTTTTATCTCACTGTGAGAATCTAAAGTTAGCCCACCAATAAATCGTGTGGAAGGTTTTTTTTTTTGTTCACACATTTTTAGACGTCAGCGTTTTGTCACTTGTGTAACTTTCCTTCTCTTCATGTTTTGTCCAAACTCAAAGTCTCCCTCTTTAAAGCTTTTTTTTTTTTTTTTATAAACTTTGATAAGTGTGAGGCGGAGCGGCGCTCCTACACAGTGAGAGGCAGAAGATGCACTGTCGTTATAAAACATCCCGATTTTACACGTCTCTATAAACAGACAGGTTTTTTTTTTTTTTTGTTTTTTTTTTGCAACATGACCTACTTCTGTTTCCATGAGAAGACTGCAGCCTTTCCTTACACACACAGTTTGCTTGGGAGAATCACCGACAGACATGTTGTGCGATTTCTTCCTCGTCTCCGTTTTGGACGAAGAAAAAAAAAATGAAAGTCTTAAAAGGTCAAACAAAAGGTGCATTCAGGTGCAGCCGCAGAAATTGGGAAAAATAATTCCCACGATCACAGATGGACGTCTTTGTGATGTTTGACACGTTTAACTGATCCCAGTTTGTTTTATTTATCAGTGATGACCCCTCCTACGATGTCCTCGTATTAAATGAGACGGAAGTTAGCGTTGTGTTGGAGGGGCAGCGGTCATCGGTGGCCCTTGCTTCGTGTGCTTTCTCCGTCAGTCCGAGCTGACCTGAACCCTCCGAACATCCCCGCTGAACACACAATCTGCTGCTCCAGCGGAGCCAAAATCCCGCTCACAAACACGACTCCACCTGATCGGACCATCAGACCGAGGCCAGCTTGGATCTGCTGCGTCACAGGAAAAACACCGAAGACCTTTAAGGAACACGGCCTGAGAAATCAACTAATAAATATGGACCAATTCCACTTAACTACATGTTGAGTGGTCATTTCCTGTTTATATTTCCCCCTAATTGAAAGGAAACACCTGCACTGTCATCAGAATCAGGTTTTATTGCCAAGTACATTTACATATAAAAAGGAATTTGTCTTGAAGTATTAACGCACACACACACACACGCACACACACACACACCATAAGTCTCACAAAGACATCATCCCTGTCTCCTCCGCTGCTCTCAGAGGACATAAACGCAATGAGACGCCCAAAAGGACTCGAGAAATGAAGTCTCTCTCTCTCTCTCTCTCTAACTCTATTCGGTTGGACATGCAGGTAGCATCCTGACAGCTCGTGGGGGGGTCACACCCACCTTTAACCAATCACCAGATCTCTCCATGTCATTGGTTCTAACCTTTCTGCAGAAAGTTTTTTTTTTTTCCCAGAATCCTCTGCCAACTGAAGACCAAATATTATCTGTGATTTCCTGATTCCAGATGTGTGACCGTCTTTTTCCAGCTGTGACTCATCCCTCACGCTCACTCTCATTCATCTCAGTGCAGCCGGATGCTTTCGCCGCTCCTCGTTACATCTGGGTGAAGAGTTCACGCGAACCCCAACCCCGGACTGAATCTGGCTGTGTCTCCGTTTCGCTCGTGTGCGAGACTTCCTGGGTGTGACTGTGAGGGCGGAAACATGGCTGCGGCGTTTTCTGGGGAGGAATTGGGAGATGTGCAGTGGAACGTGATCTGAATTTCAACAGGCTGCAAGTGGCAGGATTCCCGGTGGAAGCGTGCGTTTCTGTCTTCATGTTTTAATAATGACCTCCTCTCCTTCTCCGAGGATTCCTCTCAGGACACATCACGTGAAGACTAAACGTCTCTCCGTCTGTCTCTCTTTTATTCTCTACAGATGCTCTGATCACCGAACGGTTCCGAGCAGCGAGGAAAAGATAAACATCAAGAGTAGAAAAGAAATCTGAGCGAGCGTCTTCGTCAAACGTATCTCATTACCCTGGAGCGTCGATGGCTTCGCCTGTGCAGAGGGCTTGAGTCCTCGCCACAGCGGCTGAGGGTTCGAATGTGACCTCGGCGCTTTTGCAAACATTTCCCGTCTCTCTTCAACCTATCCGACGTTTCTGTTCATCCACGTGAACCGAGAAGCTTCTGCAGCACGAGGTTCAGTGAGTTTATGCTTCAGCTCGGTCTGTGCAGGGCAGCTCGCCGCCGCCACCGCCGCCGCACACGGAGGCAAAAGGTTTAGATGCAAGAGGAAGAAAGTGGCGTCCACCACTCAACGCTGTGTGCAGCCGCAGCACAGGCGTCTTCATTTATCTGCAGAACCAAACTAAACAAAGACTCCGTGATGAACTTAAAGGTTTCAGGGACTTGCACGTCCCCGCCGGTTCACCACCTCTCTCTCTCTCTCTCTCTCTCTCTCTCTCTCTCTCTCTGGTACTGTTTGAAAATGTCCCGCAGCGTTCCTGATGCACTGGAGGGACTTTAGGTCTTTCTCATCATCAGGTCGGCATAAAGCTCATGACATAAACTAAAGTGTTACGGCTTCACCCGAAAGAGAACGACCACGACGCACGACGAACTGCTGGAGGACAGATCAGTGACGGGACGTTAAAAAAAAAACAGAGATTTGTCTTCTTTCATAACTTCACCACAGGTGATTATTTCCCCTCGTGAGCCGCGTCGTGTTACCTTCATTACACGTCTTTAACCAGATGAGAAATATACCGAGACGTTAAATAGAAGAGGAGACGTGATGAGAACGACGACGACGGCGGGCGGGATGAAATGACCTCCGAGGATGATGAGATCTGATGTGAGACGAGCGATACGCTGAGATGTGACAGACGGGTTTTATGTGTTCAGCTTGGAGCTCTCTCTCTCTCTCTCCCCGTGTTTGTGTGTGTGTGTGTGTGTGTGTGTGTGTGTGTGTGATAAAAATACACCTGCTGTCACCGAGTCTTCACGTGTCGTTTTGTCGTCTCGTGTGAAAGTTTGGCTCTGATCCCTTTGAAGCAGAAAGCTGCCGTCTCTATAAAACACGGAGAGAACACACAGCATCGCCTGCGTCGTCCACGCCACGTCTGATTGGTCCTGTGTGACTGTGACAGCAGGATTTATTTGATGACTGGCGTCGGGCCCGTTGTGTTGGTAAGCGTTCCCGCAGAGACGGAAGATTAAAGCTGCGAGACGATGTTTCTGTAACAAGCAGAGGAGCGCTGCTGCCTTCACGCGTTGATGAGCTTCTTCTTCTTCTGTCCACATCCCGAGTTTATCAGCAGACATGCAGACGCACAGTTTTCACTTTCCCTTCACAGAGCAGGTTTCAGTGTCCGCTCTCAATCAAATTCTACTAAATTTCATTCACTCGTGAGATTAACGTCTATTTATAGCTAATTATGAGTTTTTTTTCTATTTCACTTCTCTGACAACGAAAATGTGAAAAATATCTTGCTTTTTTTTTTTTACAAACATACAAATCCTTTTTCATTTTGAGGTTTCACACTGACTGACGTATATAACGAGAGCCGGACCGATTAAATCAGTAGCCCGATAATATCAGCAGTTACTATCTGGATCATTATTGATCTTTTTTAAAGTGTTTGATAATATGATAACACAGTAAATGAGTTTATCTCGGAAGGTTTTTCATCCCCATTAACGATATCAGCCAAAAAAATAAATCATAATCTGGTATTTTCTTTTGATAAAGTCTCTCTGAAGTTCTCCCTCTCTACTCGCTGTACGCCTCCCATTATTATTATTATTGTTTATATGAGTCATTAAATGCTTTTTCTTAAATGGTTATTTGAATGCCTTTAATTTGAAGCATCACCTCAGCTGTAACTTCCTGTTAACAGCCCATTATAATCATTATGACAGGTTATTTCCATCCGTCGTCCTTTATGATTTCCTGCTTCATGAACCCGACGTCTCGACAGACTCGGCGCGTCGCTGCTCGGATCACATGACCACATTATTCAGCGATGACAGAAACCTTTCTCTCTGTTCAAAAATGCATGAAGAGATGAGGCTCGATAGCATGCAACGCTGTGTGATGGCATGCAGGTCACACACATGAATGCCCACACACACACACACACACACACACACACACACACACAGTAAGCTATGCTGCTGAATGTTCATGTATAGAGCCAAGAGATTTGTCATTTCCTGCAGGTGCATCTTGGGAAATCATCACATTAGCTGAACACATCGTCTAAAAGCTGAAAGGCTTTGAACATAGAGATGAATTTCATTTACATTCAAACACGTTCTGCAGCTCTCAGAGCCCAACAGGCACCTTTTTCAAACTGACTCACGACTCTTCATCTTCGATTGGTTTTTTTTCACAAAGCGAAAAAAAGGGAAGAAAATATTCACCGTTCACAGAATCACACAAAATACTGATGAACAGGAAACGTCATGCAGGCGTTTACTCGACAGATTCACTCGATGCACCGTGCAGCAGTAACAGGACATTAATGTCCCTCTCCTCCTATTGGCTCAAGGTGAAATCAGCTCACTCAGAGTGAAACATGCAGCTGTTTGAGTTCACACATACGTCTCATCCTGGACATATCAGGAGTTCTCTGCAGGGGTGAAAACACTACATGAGATGCATAAAACGTCAAACTTGTGGCAACCTGCAACTTTTATAGGACCTGCACCCAAAACTGCATCTACTTCCTCCTCGCAGCATCCATGACAGGGACGGAGGACAGGAGGAGGGAGAGCCCGAGGAGTGTCCACGGAAAAAGTTGGAGATGAAAGATTAAAAAAGTATGTTGCCGTTCTGAGGAGAGATTCAATGGAAATAGGGACGCCATGAATGAACACAGAGGAAACAACTCTGATAACTGACGGTGTGATTGAACTGCTCCGAGACTAAAGAATAAAAACAGCCGGATGTTCTTCTCTTGTCGTCGTGCTCGTAGGAACAAGAACGTCAGATGATAAAAGAACACAGGACTGGACAGAAGAGTTTCATTTAGACGCTAACTGCGAGGTGGGAGATTGAAAACTGTTTTTCCAATCTTCGGTGTCCTCGTGCTGCCGTCTGCAGGATATAAAACCTGCCTTTAATACAGACACTCACGTCCTCTGCTGCAAAGTGATGCAACCACTGAGCTGCAGAAAGCCTCAGGCCAATAAATCAGAGACACTTAAGTCGACAAAACGACACATTTCCCATCTCTTCTTAAGCCTCGTGCCAGACTTGCGGCTCGTCCACGGTGAAACCAGACTTCCCGTCTTTGTCAGCCAGGATTTATGTAATTTAAGGGCATCAATAAAGAGGCGATGCAACAAAGCATCCTTTCATATTTTTACAGTCAAAGTTCGGATCAGTCTTTTAGCACGTGCAGCTCCTTGGAGTCCTTGGAGAGCGCTTCGGAAGCGTTCGCCGGGAAGAGCGACAACAGATTCACCGAAAGAGGAGAGAAAGAGTGACGGGCAAAAAAAAAAAAAAAAAAAAACCACACACACACAAAAGACAAAGACATGAAGAGCGTTGCATGTCTCGGTGTCTTTATCCCTCTCTGATCACTCGGAGGAGCATTCTGCTTCAACTGGCAGAGGCCTGGAGGGCCCGAGGCGCAGTGTGTGTGTGTGTGTGTGTGTGTGTGTGTTTATTGCAGTGAATGAGTCTCGGGTCACGCAGCTCAAGCAGGTCTCAGATTGGTGGCTGACTTCTCACACCACGGAGCCTCGATGAAGGAAAAGAAGATCTGACACGGCAGCAGGAACCTCTGAACCTTCAAACAAGACTCCTGAGATAGCGAGAGAGGAGAGAGAGAGAGAGAGAGAGAGAGACTCGAAGAGCAGATTCAGGCCGAACGATGACGAGATGTTTGAGAACACTTCTTAGAAAGACTTTCTCCTCTGGCCGTCTTCTCCAGGGTTTGGTTGAGACTGACTCCAGATTCAGATTTTTGATTTTTGAACACACTGATTTGTGTCCCAGCAGTGATTTTTGTCTCGGCCTGAGGACATCAGAGCTGTTTTCACTACATTATGTTTAATGGGCTTTGAAAACCTTTTTTAAATAGCAACACAGAACAAAAATCACATTTCAGTTGGACTTTTATGGTTTGATTTCAGAACACTGAGGCTGTCGACTTCTCGACTTCTCTCCCTCTCTTCATCAGCTTCATCTAATCCCGAGTTTCTGACGTGCTGGAGTACAAAAAAATAAAAAAAAATAAAAAGAAGAAGCCCAGAGCTGTTTGTGCTGTACATTAGCATAAAGCTAAACGTCAGCTGATGAGTCAGACTGGGACGCTTTAATCCGTTTTGATTGTGTGCCTGTTTGAGCGGGCGGCGCTGAATGTTCGTCCGTGGAGATTTAATCTCACGTGAAGGAAGAAAAGTGAAAAAGAAATCAGGCGCCTGTCTTTGTCTCACCTGAGCGCTGACGTTCATTAGCATATTCCTACAAATAAAAATGTATTTTTAGCGACGCATGTGTGTGTGTGTGTGTGTGTGTGTGTGTGAAGCTCTTTGTCGCCCGTGTCCCTTTTTTTTGTTTTTTTCAATAAAGTTTACATGTGACAGATCGCCTCGCTGCAGGAGGCGGCGTGTTCCTCTCCACGTGAAACACACTCAGATTTCTGTAAAACGTTTGACGGTCGATGACTTTCAAAGAGGCGGCAGACTGTA